>NW_004524765.1:2511440-2514046 GCF_000260255.1 Octodon degus | reverse complement strand
CACACACACACACACACACACACACATACATAAAATAAATTTTAAAAAAATTTCAGGAGCTCCTAAGCTTATAACTGCACCAGAGCTGTACGCCAAAAGTCAGAGGACGGTACTACACAAAATGACAAAGAGAAGGAGCAAAATGTAATCTCAGGCCCCAAGCCTACCCAGAACAACTGCAGAGGACACTAGCACAGAAAACACTGGGAATCACACAGCTGAAATGTCTGAGTCAATAGCGTCTGAAGGAAAGAAACAACTGCAGAAAGGTATAGAGGAACTCAGATCAGAAATAACCTCAGAAATAAAAAAAGAAATCTGTGAATTAGTAGAGTCTGAATTAAAGTATCAAATGCAGAAATATATAGAGAAAATCAGATCAGAAAAAAGCTCTGTACTAAAAGAATTAATAAATGCTTCTCAAGAAGGCACTGATCAAAAAATAGAGATTAGAAAAAAGACGTATTCCTTGAATGAGCAATACAGGAAAGAAATAGATCACATGAAGTAGAGTCAAAGAGATATAGAGGAACTCAAAATCTCAATCACAAGCTTGCACAAACATTTGAGTGAAAGTGAAGATAGAGTTTCAGATCTTGAAGACACTGGTGCAGCTAGTGAAAAGGTAAGAAAAGACCTTTTAAAAACAACTAGAAAAAAAATAGATAAATAAAATAAGAACAACTAGGATGCAACTAGGAAAAAATAATTCATCACCTGCAAGGTGATGCAAAGATGAACAATGTGAGACTAATAGGCATCAATGAGCAAGAAGGAGTCAATACAAATGATATAAAAAGAATATGGGCAGAAGTAACAGCACAAAACTTCTGAAATATGAGGAAACAATCAGACATTCAGGTAACCAAAGTATACAGAACTCAAAATAAATTCAGCCTAATTAAAAACACACCCAGAAACATAATAGTCAAGATCCCAGAAATCCAGCACAAGATCCATACACTGAAAGCCACTAGAGAAAAGTAACAGCTTACATTCAAAGGAAAATCCATCAAGATAATGGCCAACTTCTCTGCACAAACCATGAAGGCAAGAAGAGCATGGATCTGAGTACCTCAAGTACTCTATGCAAACAAATTCCAGCGGATACTACAATACCCTGCAAAACTCTCTTTCATGTTTAATGGAGGAGTGAAATACTTTCTTTTCAAAGAACAAATAAAGAATTTCATGATGACAAAGCTAAACCTACACAGACTACTAAAAGATGTTCTAGAGAGGGACCAAAATGATCAGAGCTCCATGAAGGAGAAGAGAAGGAACCCAACAAATAGGACAAACAATTTAACACAGGAGAAAAAGGAGTAAACAATAGCAGGCAATAACATGTCAACCATAAGTCAATACATCTCAATTATACCCATCAATGTAAATGGACTCAATTCACCAATTAAAAGAAATAGACAGGCACAGTGAATTAGGAAATAAAATCCAACAATATGCTGTATTCAAGAAACACACTTAACTCATAAAGAAATGTATAGGCTGAAAGTCAAAGGATGGAAAATAATACTACATGCCCCAGCACCTCAGAAAAAAGCAGGGGAAGCAATCTTGTTCTCACACAGTCTCAACTTCAAATCAGGAATGATCAAATGAAATAAAGAAGGCCACTATATACTGATTAGGGGAAAAATTCAAGAGGAAGAGATAACACTTGTAAATGTATATGCACCAAACACAGGAGCATCCAACTATATAAGACAAATATTAATGGACATAAAAAATCTAATATCCAATACCACAATCTTAACAGGACACATTAAAACCCCCTTATCCCAAAAAGATAGGTCAGCCAGACAAAAAATTAGCTAAGAAGTAGCAGAACTGAACCAGAGCTTGGAACAAATGAACTTGGTGGACATATGCAGAGTGTTCCACCCAACCACAGCTGAATACACATTTTTTTCAGCTGCACATGGGTCATTTTCTAAAATAGACCACATAATAGTCCATACGTCATGCTTAAGTATATCCAAGAAAACAGGAATTATCCCATGCATATTACCTGACCACAGTGCAATGAAACGAAGTAAATGATAAAAGAAATCAGAAAAAAACCCTAATACATGGAAATTAAACAACACCCTACTCAGCAATCAATGGGTTACAGATGAAATTAAAGAAGAACTTCAACAATATCTAAAATTCAATGAAAATTCAATCACAACTTATTGGAATTTATGAGATGCGATGAAAGCAGTTCTCAGAGGGAAATTCATAGCTGTGAACTCACACATTAGGAAAACAGAACAGGAACAAATAAACACACTAATGCTGCACCTCTAACAACTAGAAAAAGAAGAGGAAACCAATCTCAGATCCCAAAGACGGGAAGAAATCATAAAGATTAGAGCAGAAATTAATTCAATTAAGATGAGGAAAACAGTTCAAAGAATTAATGAATCAAAAAGCTGGTTCTTTGAAAGACTAAATAAAATTAATAAGCCCCTAGCTAACCTCACCAAAAAGAGGAAAGAAAAAAAAAATCAATACAAGCAATAAGGAATGAAAAGGGTGTAATTCCCCACTGGCTGCTCTGAAAAGCCATCTTTGCATTGTTCCAGGACCGTCCACCTGCTCAC
>NW_004524765.1:2507194-2510871 GCF_000260255.1 Octodon degus | reverse complement strand
CGACGACGTGGATACCAAGAAGCAGAAGACCGATGAGGATGACTAGACAGCAAAAAAGGAAAAGTAAACTGAAAAAAGGCCACCGTGACCTATTTACCCTCCACTTCCCATCTCAGAATCTAAACGTGGTCACCTTCGAGTAGAGAGGCATCCACCCACTGTGGCAGCCCCATCAGCATACACTGCTCTCCACCACCACCCCACTGAAACCACACTTGAATTTGCAATGGAGGAAAAAGAACCAAAAACTTCCAAGGCCCTGCTTTTTTTCTTAAAAGTACTTTAAAAAGGAAAATGTGTTTGTATTTTTTTATTTACATTTTATATTTTTGTACATATTGTTAGGGGTCAGCCAGTTTTGATGATCCACAGATGACCAACACAACCTTCGGAGCATCCTCTGTCCTACTTCTGACTTTACTTGTGGTGTGACCATGTTCATTATAATCTCAAAGGAGAAAAAAAAACCTTGTAAAAAAAGCAAAAACAACAACAAAACAATCTTATTCCAAGCATTCCAGTAACTTTTTTTGTGTATGTACTTAGCTGTACTATAAGTAATTGGTTTATATGAGATGGTTAAAAAGGCCAAAGATGAAAGGTTTCTTTTTTTCCTTTTTTTTGTCTATGAAGTTGCTGTTTATTTATTTATTTATTTATTATTTATTTATTTATTTTTGGCCTTTTTGATGTATGTGTGAAACAATGTTGTCCAACAATAAACCAGAATTTTATTTTGCTGAGTTGTTCTAAAAAAAAAAAAGAAAGAAAGAAAAGGGTGTAATTACCATAGACCCATTGGAAATTCAGAAAGATTATCAATAGCTACTTTGAGACTCTTTATGCTCACAGAATAGAAGACACAGATGAAATGGACAAATTCCTACAAAGGTACCAATTACCAAAACTGAATCAAGAAGATATAAGAACTCTCAATAACCCAATAACAGCCAATGAAATATGAAATGTAACAAAAAGCCTGCTGACAAAAGTCCAGGTCTGGATGGATTCACAGCTGAATTCTACAAGAAATTTACAGAAGATATAATCCCTACACTCCTCAGACTCTTTAATGAAATTGAAAAGGAAACAGTTCTCCCAAAATCATTCCTGGAGGCAAGTATTATACTGATACCAAAACCAGGAAAAGACATAACAAAAAAAGAGAACTACAGGCCAAGCTCCCTCATGAATATAGATGGAAAAATCCTTAATAAAATCCTAGCAAATACAATACAGCAAATCCTCAAGAAGATCATACAACATGACCAGGTAAGATTCATCCCAGAGATGCAGTGATGGCTGAATATTCGCAAATGTAATACACTGTATCAATACGGCAAAATTTAAAAATCACATGATCATCTTAATTGATGAGGAAAGGCTTCTGACAAAGTCCAATACTCATTCATGTTCAAAGTCCTACAGAAAATTGGAATAGAAGGTCTCTAATTCAATCTGATATAAGTCAACTATGACAACCCAATGACTACTATAATTCTACACGGGGAAAAACTGAAATCTTTTACTCTCAGATCTGGTACAAGACAAGGATGTCCTCTTTCACCCCTCCTATTCCATATAGTTCTAGAATCATTAGCTACAGCCGTTGGACAAGAGAGAGAAATAAAAGGAAAAGAATAGGTAAAGAAGAAGTTAAATTATCATTATTTGCAGATGATATGATACTTTACTTGGAAGACCCAAAAAACTCCACCAAGAAGCTACTAGAATTGATACACAAATTCAGTAGCAGAGCAGGATAAAAAGTCAATATCTAAAAGTCAATAGCATTCCTCTACACAGATTACAAACACACTGAGAAGGAAATTATAGAAATAATACCTTTTACAATAGCACCGTGGAAAATGAAATTTCTTGTAAAATGAAATGAAATTTCATCTAACTAAAGAAGTCAAAGATCTTTTCATAGAAAATTACTTTACACTGAGAGGATTTCAGAAAATGGAAAGATATTCCATGCTCCTGGTTAGGAAGAACCAACATAGTGAATATGGCCATACTCGAAAATTGTACAGATCAGCATAGTATTGGCAAGGAAATATATGTGAGGATCAATGGAATAGATTAGAAGATGCAGAGGCCTCTATGAACACACTAAGCCACCTGATCTTCGACAAAGGGGCCAAACACGCTTACTGGAAGAAAGATAACCTCTTTAACAAATGGTGCTGGAAAAACTGGATCTCTACATGCTGAAAACTATAACTTGACCCAGGTCTATCACCATGAAATAAGCTAAAGTCAAAATGGGTTAAAGATGTAAACATTGAAACAGAAACACTAAATATCCTGGAAGAGAAAGAAGGAGGAACTCTTGAAGACATAGGGATAGGCAAAGAGTTCATGAACAAAAATCAAATTGCACAGGTAATATTTGAAAAAATTAACAACTGGGACCACCTCTTATTGAGAAGTTTTTGCACATCAAAAGAAATTACCAACAAAGTGAAAAGACAACCCACAAATTTGGAGAAAATCTTAACTAATAAGCACTTAGACAAAGGTCTGCTCTCTAGAATTTATAAAGAACTAAAAAACATTAGGGCCCCTAAATTTAAAGAACCAATCCAGAAATGGGCATCTGAGATGAACACACACTTCTCAGAGGATAAAGTTTAAGAAGCAAATAAACATATGAAAAAAATGCTCCACATCACTAGCAATCTGTAAAATGCAAATTAAAACAACACTGAGATACCATCTCAATCCAGAAAGAATGGCTATCATAAACAAATCAACAAACAACAAATGTTGGCCCAAAATAAATAAATAAATAAATAAATTCCCTTTAAAATGGGGGCTGGGGAGATGGCTCAGTGGAATAAGTGCTTCCCTGGCAAGCTCAAGGGCCTGAGTTCGATCCCCAGTTCCACCAAAAAATAAAAAAATAAAAAAAACCAAATGTCGGAGAGGCTGTGGGGAAAAGGGAACCCTTCTCCACTCCTGGTGGGAATTAGACTGGTGCAACCATTATGGAAATCAGTGTGGAGACTCCTTAAAAAACTAGTACTGGAAATCCCTTTCAAGCCAGCTATCCCCCTACTGGAAATTTTCCCGGAGGAACTGAAAGTGCCATATCATAGTGATATATGTGGACCTATGTTTATAGCACCACAATTTGTGATAGCCAAATCTTGGAAATAACCAAGATGTGAGTCACATGAGAATTGGATGAAAATGATATGGTATTTTTATACAATGGAGTATTTACTCAGCTATAAAGGATAATGAACTTGAAGCCTTCATATTTAAGTGGATGCCACTTGAAAAAATACTTGTAAGCAAAATAAACCAGACCCACATGTGTAAGTATCATATAGTCTCCCTAGTATAAGAACTCAAAAGAAGAAATACAAATAGAAAGGTATAAGACAAAAAAGGAAAGTGAGAACTTGAGGATTGGACAATGAGACGAGGGAAGGAGAAAAGCTGGGAAACATGACAGGGGCAAGACCATACATTTATACATACAAGATGGGTAAGGCAATGCTCCTGAGAAACATCAGCAGGTTTTTGAAACTAGCAGTTAATTGGTAGGATTTGCAGTCTAACTATACATGCTGATACCTGTGAACCAAGCAACTACATTGAAGATAGCAAAGTGTAATAGAAGGTTCACACTTGGAATGTCTGCATTCTGGTCTTCTAAATAC
>NW_004524765.1:2505301-2507094 GCF_000260255.1 Octodon degus | reverse complement strand
TGAAAACCTTCACTTTAAAATCAGGAACAAGACAAGGATGTTCACTGTCTCCAGTTCCTATTCAATATAGTTCTAGAAACATTAGCAGAGCAATTAGAAAAGAGAAAGAAATAAAAGCCATAAAGATTGGGAAAGAAGTGTCAAAAACACATGCTTATTCTGTTGTTTTCCCTGAAAATCCATCAGAGGGAGCTCTGATTTTACTCTTTCAATTTTCTTAGCTTCTGCAACCCTTTTCATTTCTGCATATTTGACATCCTGGGTTCTCATTAGCTTTAGCTGTTCTGCAGTTATTTCTTCCTTATTGTCCTTAATAACACAAACTTCATCCCGGAGCTTAACTTGAATCATTTTATAGTAGAATTCATCCGGATTTTTTTAAAGAGCTTTCTTTCAAATTGTTGCTAGGAACTCTTGCTTTTTATAATCATCATCTGCATGAAGTCTGTAATCTTTCTTTTTCCCCAACAGGCCCAGAGAAACCAGGCTGGCTAAGCTGTCTGTGTTCCTGATGCTGTGACTTAGCTGCCTTGTGAAAAACAGCCACCATATCTGCCTGCTGAGTACTACAGAAGCTTAGTGTAGAACACTGGCTCCTCAACACCTCATTGAGCAAAAGGAAGTAGAAGATTTATACAGTGAAAATTACAGTACTCTCAGAAAAGAGGTTGAAGAAGACATTAGAAAATGGAAAAATGTTCCTTGTTCCTGGATAGGAAGAACAAACATTGTGAAGATGGTTATACTCCCAAAATTGTTATACAGATTCAATGCAATCCCAATTAAAATGCCATTATTATACCTCACAGAGCTAAAGACAACATTCCTAAAATCATCTGGAACCAAAAGACATCCAGAATATCAAAAGCAATCCTGGGAAAAAACACAAGGCAGGAGGTATCACAATTCCTGACCTGAAATTATACTATAAAGATACCATGATAAAGTCAGCATAGTATTGGCAAAGAAAAGATCTGAGGATCTATGCAACAGACTAGAAGATGAAAACACCACTACAAACACACTCAGCCACCTTTGATAAAGGGGTCAAACATGGTCACTGAAAGAAAGGTAGCCTCTTTTATAAATGATGCTGGAAAAACTGACTTTCCACATGCCAAAGGATGAAATTAGACCGACATCTATCACCAGGCACTAAATGGCAGCCAAAATGGATCAAAGATTTAAACATTAAAACAGAAATAATAAATCTTTTGGAGGAAAATGTAGGTAGAAATCTTAAAGACATAGGGGAAGGTAGCGAGTTCATGAACAAAATCGAATCACATGTGCAATAATTCAAAGAATAGACAACTGGGATCCCATCTTTTTGAAAAGTTGCTGCACTTCAGAAGAAATCTTGGGGCTGGCAATATAGCTCAGAAGTCTAAAGCGCCTGCTTAGGCAAGCTTAGGTAAGCACAGGAACTGTGGTTCAACCTCCAGCACTATATGCCATGCCATGCCCTCCTCCAGGGTGGACTGAGCCAGACACACACACACACACACACACACACACACACACACAGACACACACACACACACACACACACACACACAAAGAGAATAGAAAAAAGAAAAGAAAAAAGAAATCTTCAACAGAGTAAGTTGAAAACCCATGAACTGGGAAAAAATTATGACCAACTGCCCCTACGACAAACGCCTTCTATCTTCAACATTTAAAGAATAGAAAAAAATCTAGCAGTTAATTGGAAAGATTCTCACCCTGACTAACTATATATACTGATACCTGTGAACTAAGCTACTGCACTGCAGATGGTAATTTGTAACAGC
>NW_004524765.1:2497742-2499921 GCF_000260255.1 Octodon degus | reverse complement strand
TATGTTGCAGGGTAATAATAAGCTTCTCTTCTGGAGGGTTAACAACCTAAGTTTGCAGATCAAAAATTGGAGAAAAGGAAGGGCTGCAAGGTCAGCCAACATTTTGGCCCTAGCCTTTCAAGGTCAGTGAAGACTCAGGACATAGGAGAACCTGTATTGTAACATCACATAACCCAGTTGTGCCCCAAATTTTTTGATTAAGGAGATCATGGAGCCACAGAGGAATGCGATCAATGATGTAGAGTATGCCTAAGGAGAGTCACCTGGAGAGAAAACATTCTCTCAGGCTTTCACAGAGAGCAAATTGTTCAAGCAATAGCCATGATTCATCCACATAGCTGACACTGACAAAGGATCTACAAAGTATGCACAGGGTTACAGGATAAATCTTGAGGGTACTTGACTGATCTTATCAGATACAAAAGTTACATTTCTTGTTATATAGGTCTTGCTTTATCTTGGTCTTAACCATCCAGCAGAAAAGTATAAAAACAAGGTATATAAAGTAAAGCCATATTAATATGCTGAACTGTGAAA
The DNA here is from genome assembly GCF_000260255.1 of Octodon degus. NCBI lineage: Eukaryota > Metazoa > Chordata > Mammalia > Rodentia > Octodontidae > Octodon > Octodon degus. The sequence goes on along the minus strand of NW_004524765.1, from coordinate 2,499,384 downwards.
GGCTCAAGTCAACAACTTCTGTGGATAACCCACTACTATTGTGGACTGCTGCACTGTGTTGGATTGATTTGCTGAATTCATGCACCTATAGTATTTAGATGCCAATGGAAAATTCATCTCTGACAGGACTAAACAAAAAAGGGGTATACAAAGGAAGCACTATTTTGTATCTGTATATACAGAATAGTTAGGATAAATATACAGCTACTTTCGCTTAATTCAATGAGAAGAAAAATTTGTACTGATAGTGTTTGGACAGCATATCCTGTCTGCTTCTTGTACTGTGGATAACCACTAAGAAGATAGAAATGTACCGTGTATTAATTATTGAAACTGTCCTGTTAATGAGCTTTGAAACTGTCTCATTGATATTCATTTCTCAATAAAATAAAATAAAAATACAACAAAAACACAGGTTGCTCTTGTGCTCATCTGTGCTGTGCTGCACGATGTCTGCTTTTGTTGCTGATATCTTGCATATGTGCAGTCTTTACCCTGGGGACCTCACCCATGAAAATCTCCCTTGCCACCCTCCACCCCTCCATGGGCTAACATGCCAAATACTTTTGGGGTAAGAGAGGCTCGATCATCACCATTATGAGTATGGAAATCTTAATAAACAATGATCACAGCAAATTCATTTACAAAAAAATTTCTGGGCCTTGTGTTGCCTGAGGTGGAGGGGCTGCAGAAGAAAAAAATCAGAAGGGAATGCTTTCAGCAAAGCCCTGCACATAAGAATATTCACGTAAAGGTCATTGTCTTCAGAAAAGTCCTGAGGGAATAGTAGGCTTGGCATAGCATCATCAGCAGTCCCAAGAATTTTCTAAACAATCTCTGGATCACTGATTTCTCCTTCTATGAAGAAACAGGGCACACATGCCCCAATTACTTCTTTCTATCTAAGATGTATTTCTTCTTCTTTTACTGATGAATTGTGTGTGTGTGTGTGTGTGTGTGTGTGTGTGTGTGTTGTGCACCCCCACTAAGGATGAGACCCAGGACTTCACAAATGCTAGACAAACACTCTAACCCTCAGCTTTGACTCTTCCCCCAATGTTACATTTCTAAGAAGCCTTGACAGTTCATTTCAAACTACATGTCTTTGGAGTGCCTTCTCTGATGGAAGCTCCATGGGCAGAGCTTCTCCCTTCATTCTCTGGGCTTTCATGGGGCTCTCATGATTGTAAGCTCACTGCACTACTTATACAGGTTCATGAATCTGTCCTCTGCCAGGAGCTCCCTTAGGACACCTCTTGATATTACCATGCTATGTTATTAAAGTCATTGAAAAAGTACAAAAACCCAATACAGGCACAATGAAAATGGTCCAGAGCCTTCAAAAATAAAGATATGGGTCACTCCACCAGGAAAAAAACCTAAGATCTGCTGAGGTACTTGCTAAAGGGAATACAGAATGGGTAGTAAAAAAAAAAGATAGTTCTAAAATACCAGCTATGACCCTGTGATCAGCTACAAAAATGAGGTTTATAATTGTACTATTTTACCTCTCTATGCTTCTGTTATAATAAAATATTGATAGATTTAATATCAGTTCTTAAGGACTATTAAACTTGTGTTAATGCTAAAGTCATAAAATGATCAAGCATAAGCATCAAGAAAAAAAAATGCCTTCTATATT
>NW_004524765.1:2492426-2497344 GCF_000260255.1 Octodon degus | reverse complement strand
AGCTAACGGGCAGGCCCCCAGGGCATTTCAGTTTGTATGCAGGATAGTTATAACACATTAGGTACAATTATAAGCATATCTTTGTATCTGGAGACTGGTTTAAAAATATGTCTAGTTGCTAAATTGCCAAGTGGTGGATTATAGTGGTTGATCAATTATGTCAATTTGAGAAGTTAAAAGTTTAACTAAATCAAATTCCACACTTTAGGGCATGGAGGCCCGACCCTAGAGTGATGCATCACTTAAAGGATATAAAAGGGAACTAAGGAAGGATGGAGCATTGCATTTCCTCAGAGGATCTCCGGTCTTCACAGTCAGCTTGGATGTCGTCTCCCGGCTTCTAGCACAGACTCTTCAGCCTGCATCTTGGATCCTTCAGCCTTCTGGTGTAGACTCATCAGCTTCCCATCACAGATCCATTGGCCTCCTGATATGACCTGCACAGAACACTGCAGTGAGCTCCGGACCTTGGACTAAATTCTTCAGTCTCCAGTGTGCGATTCTCCAGTCTCCACATGCTCTCTGCATGCTTCCTCATTGGATTCTGTGGCTAACTGTCATAAGCCAATCTTGTAATTTCTTATACACGTGTACAACTTGTGTTATATATGTTCCTCTAGTAAACCCTGACTGATATAGAGCTGCATATCTTTGTACATGGTTCATACTAGGAAAAAAGGCAGAACAGAGGCTCTTGTGTTATATGAGGCTATTTGACTGACTGTCCTCTCTTTGTTCCTCTCCCCCTTACTTCCTCTTTTTCCCTTCTTCCTTCTTTTTTCTGAGAAAGTTCCTCTCTATTTTGCTCAGACAGGATTTGAAATTCCAGACTCAAACAATGCTCCTACTTCAGCATTCTCCTGAGTGCTAGGACTACAGGCATACACCACCACACTCATTAGAACTATTCTTATTATTTATCTATTGCTTTGGTGCTGAACATTGAACCTTGTATCTCACACATTCCGTGAATACTGTAATACTAATCTATACCCTTAATCTGAGTATCAATATTCTAGCTTTGTAACCATAATAAAAATTATCTGCAATTTTTACTCTGGCCATGTAGCAGAAGATCTCCCTAGCCAGTATCCTTAAGTTTGTTAGTTTCCCAGGTAATAATTCCAATTGCAATTCCTGTTACATTTGGTTCTTAGAAATGTCTGCTTACTGTGCTGCATAGCTGGTTAGTATGATACATATTGTAAGAACCAACCCCTAATTAACAGGCAGTTCTCTTTCTGTACTTCCTGCTTGCTCATTTCATATTAGCTCTAGGCAACAAGAAATCCGAGCCTGATATTTTAAGGAACAATTGATTTATTTAACATGAGATAGTTCATGCCTGCGTGTCATTTTGGTGTTTCTGTTTGCCATTGCATCTGATGCATTGGCCAGGAAAACTGACTGTGTGGACCTCCTAGTCACCAGTCATATCCCTTGCAGACAAAGCAAGGACCTCTCCAGGTTCTAATGTGAAGGCATACCCTTGAGACTCTCAAGTCCTCTTGGAGTCTGGAGTCTGGCTCCTTGTTGAATGGCTCACATTAGATCCAAAAGGGAAGAGGATGCAGCCTGCTTGCCTCCCTGCCTGCCTGGCTGCCAGATTCTGGTAAGACACCCCAGAGGCACCCCAGTTAATCTGTCTTGTCTGTCAGTCCAATGCAACTCAAGCAGGAGAGCCTGATTAACTCTTGTTATCCAGGGCCACCCTCAAGGAAAGAGGTTGGAATGTTTAACTTCTGAATGCCTACTGAAGGCCTGTATGCTTGTAAAGAACAGCAGAAGCAATAGGCTATTCCATGTGTGCTCCACAGTGAGAAGCTGGACTTTTCTCTCTGCAAACTACAAAGCTTGGTTGGGGCCCAACCTGAGGTTCTGTGGATGCACCTAAGAAAGACAAAACAGAGACCTTTCTGATGCTTCTCCTTAGTCTGATGTCTGAATGGTCCCAACATTGCCAGAGAGGCCAGCAGCCAGCTGGGTACCTGAATGGTCTCTCTCTGAGGGACACCCACCCTTTGTCTGATATTCAAGGGTACACCATACACATGTAGGAAGTCAGAAATGGAAACTAATTAGTCAAAAACCCTAATCCCTAATTGCAGGTCTAGATTTTTAAAAGTGCTTTTCTGGTGACTATGAGGTGAAAAGGAAATCAAACTGCTGCACTCAAGTCTAAACAAGATCTAAAAATTCTGCCTTGTCCATCTCCTTAGCTGTTGTCCACCTCTCCAGACAGCAAAAAGAAACAAAGCAACCCAGTCAAGTGCTTCTCAATGGCATCAAAGAGGGAGGCAAAAAGCCCATCAACATGGTAAAGTTAAGCTTGATAAAGCCCTTCAGAAGTTTATGAGAGATTCAGTGAACCCTACAAGATCTACACCACTTCACCCTTAGGCCCATGAAAATTCACAGATGATAAATGTGGCCTTCATTGCACAAAAAGCACCTGATATCCACAAGAAAGTCCATTTTGATAGATGACTGTAAATTATTAAGGACCCTTTGGCTAAAGATCAATATGTGAGTTACAAGGAATATACCTCCCCAAAAATAAATTCCCCTTCAGATTAAAACAAAAGGCTCTCAAAAGCCTTTTTTGAGAACAAATGGCAACACTTTCATTAGTCTGACAGGCTCAGACTATGCCAGGGTGGGCTTCACTCTCCAGCTCAGTCACTGGGAACCCATAGTCCACATCTGTATTAGCTCCTATAAAATCTGGATGCTTGAGTTCACAAAACAGTGATACTTACTCAGACTGTCAGCCCCTGGGAGCACCCTGGGTTACCTGTGCAAATACTTGGGTCCAGTCACTAAGGGCTGCCTCCCTTCTTTGCTTTTGTACTGTAGTAGGCACTGTCTTTGAAATCAAGAAAACTGACAAACTCACATTAGACTGAGACCTTACTCTCCAAGTACTACACACTGTGTTGGACATAAAACTGGACTCACTGATAGATACTGAATACACCCTGTTTATGGATGGAAGTTACTCTTTCAGGAATGGAGTCTGATAGACTAGATATGCTGTGATCACCTTCAACAAAGTAATTTTAGCCAAAGCTTTCCTGATACTACTTCCTGCTGATATTTGGAAACCTGCCACCAATGACACTAAACCTGTACTCCCAAGCCCCCTCCAGGAATCCAGTTGATGAAAACATCAACTACATCCAGAAAAACTTTACTGGGTACTCCTGGAAGAGTAGAGCCAAACTTGCCCCCCACCATATGTTCCGTAAACTCAAGCTGCAGCACTGGCATCCATATCCCTGAGTTTTTTGGGTTTTCCAAGCAGAGTATCATGTCATCTGCAAATAATGATAGTTTCACTCCTTTATCTATTCTTATTCCTTTTATTTATCTCTCTTGTCTAATGGCTCTAGCTAATAATTTTTAAACTATATTAAATAGGAGTGATGATAGAGGACATCTTTGTCTTGTACCAGATCTGAGAGTAAAAGATTTCATTTTTTCCCCATTTAGAGTTATGTTGGCTGTTGGATTATCATAGAGGGCTTTTCTCAGATTGAGATGGAGGCCATCTATTCCAATTTTCTGTAGCGTTTTGATCATGAATGAGTGTTGGACTTTGTCAAAAGCCTTTTTTGCATCAATTGATATGATCATGTGGTTTTGGGATTTGGCTTTATTTCATTTATAGATTTGCATATGTTGAACCACCCTTGTACCCCTGGGATGCATCCCACCTGTTCATGGCATATAAGATTCTTGATGATTTGCTGTATTCTATTTGCTAGGATTTTATTGAGGATTTTTGCTCTATGTTCATGAGGGAAACAGGCCTGTAGTTGTCTTTTTTGGTTGAATCTTTCTCTGGTTTTGGTATTAGTATAATACTCGACTCCAAGAATGATTTTGGAATTAATATTTATTTTTCAATTTCATTGAAGAGTTTGAGGAGTATTGAGATTATATCTTCTGTAAAGTTCCTGTAGAATTCAGCTGTGAATACAACAGAACCGAGGGTTTTCTTTGTCAATAAGGTTTTTTTTTTTTTATTATTACATTTTGAATTTCATTGGTTGATATATTCAGAGTTCTTATATCTTCTTGATTCAGTTTTGGTAATTTGTACTTATCTAGGAATCTTCCCATTTATTCTGTGTCTTTGATTCTGTGAGAGTAACGATTTTCAAAGTAGCTATTGATGATCTCCTGAATTTCCACAGGGTCTGTAGTAATTTCACTATTTTCTTTCCTTATTTTTTGAACTTGAGTATTTTCTTTCCTGTTTTTGATGAGGTTAGTTAGGGATTTATCAGTGTTATTTAATCTTTCAAAGAATCAACATTTTGATTCATTAATTCTTTGTATTGTTTTGTCTCAATTGCATTAATTTCTTTTTTGCCATAATTTTATTGATAAACAAATAGCAATGAGACAGTTTCAAATCAAATCGGTAGAACAGTTTCAATAATTAACACACTGCATACATTCTTCTTAGTGGTTAATTGCTGTACAAGATGCGGACCTGACATCCCACTTACAATTTTGCATTAACTTCTGCTCTAATCTTAATGATTGCCTCCCATCTTTGGGCTTTGGACTTGGTTTGCTCCTCTTTTTCTAGAGGCTTGAGGTACAGCATTAGGGTATTTATCTGTTCCTGTTCTGTTTTCTTAATGTGTGACTTCACTGTTATGAATTTCCCTCTATGAATTGCTTCCATTACATCCCACAGATTCTGATAAGTTGTACTTGAATGCTCGCTGGATTGTAGATATTGTTTAAGTTCATCTGTAACGCATTATTTCCAGGTCAGGGAGATGGTTCAGTAGAATAAGCACTTGCCTAGCAAGTGCAAGGGCCTGAATTCAATCCCTGGTTCTGCCAAAGAAAGAAAGAAAGAAAGAAAGAAAGAAAGAAAGAAAGAAAGAAAGAAAGAAAG
>NW_004524765.1:2487624-2492326 GCF_000260255.1 Octodon degus | reverse complement strand
AAGAAAGAAAAGATGATCACTAGTACCTTAGGAGTGTATTATTTAATTTCCATGTGTTTATGGGGTTTTTGTGGTTTCTTTTGTCATTTATTTCCAGTTTCATTGCACTTTCATTAGACCATATGCATCAGATAATTTCTGCTTTCTTACATATACTTAAGCATTGCATATGGACTAATGTGTGGTCTATTTTAGAAAATGTCCCATGTGTAGCTGAAAAGAATATATTCAGATGTCCTTTGGTAGAATACTGTATATGTTCACTAAGTCCATTTGTTTAAAGGTCCTGTTCAGTTATGCTAACTGCTAATTTTTTGTCTGCTTGACCTCTTTTTGGGATAAGGAGGTGTTAAAGTAATCCTATTAAGAATGTGGTATTCAATATTAGATTTTTCATGTCCGTTACAATTTGTCTTATATAGCTGGGTGCTCCTGTGTTTGATGCATACATATTTATGATTGTTATCTCTTTCTCTTGCAGTTTTTCACTAACCACTATGTAGTAGCCTTTATTTCATTTGATCATTCTTGGTCTGAAGTTCAGATTGTCTGTGAACAGGATTGCTACCCCTGCTTTTTTCTGTGGTCCTGGGGCATGTAGTATTGTTTTTCATCCTTTGACTTTTAGCCTATGAATTTCTTTATGAGTTACGTGTGTTTCTTGTATACAGCATAATGTAGGATTTTGCTTCGTAATCCACTCTGCCTGCATATTTCTTTTAGTTAGCGAACTGAGTCCATTTATGTCAATGGTTATAATTGAGATGTATGTTTGATATGTTATTTTCCTGGTATTAGTTACCTATTTTTCTCCTGTGTTTAAATATTTGCCCAATTTGGTGGGTTCTTTCCATTCTCATTCATGGAGTTGTGGTCATTTTGGTCCCTTTCTAGAATATCTTTTGTTAGTCTGTGTAGAGTTGGCTTGGTCATCATGAAATTCTTTAGTTGTTCTTTGTCATGGAAGCATTTCACTTCTCCATTAAACTTGAAAGAGAGTTTTGCAAAGTATATTAGTCTGGGTTGGAATTTGTTTTCTTGCAAAAGTTAAAGTACTTTGCTCCATGCTCTTTTTGACTTGATGGTTTGTGAAGAGAAATCTGCCATTATTCTGATGGATTTTCCTTTAAATATGATCCGCTTTTCTCTAGTAGCTTTTAGTATACTGTTCTTGTGCTGGATATCTGGGATCTTGATTATTTTCCTTTTAAAAATTTGGTTTAGTTTATATTTTCCATAATTTTATTGAGAAATAAATATCAATGAGACAGTTTCAAATCAAATTAGTAGGACAGTTTCAATAATTAATACACTGCACATTGTTTTCTTATTGGTTATTTGTTGTGTAAGATGTAAACATGATATCCTATTTACAAATGCTATTAGAACAAATCCCTCTATTCCTTGAATTAAGAGAATGTAGCTGTATATCTATCCTAATTATTTTGGATATACAGACACAAAATGGTCATTCTTTTGTATCCTTTTTTTTTTTTTTTTTTTTGGTGGAACTAGGGATTGATCTCAGACCCTTGTGCTTGCCAGGGAAGCATTAGAGCCAACTCCCCAGCTTGTATCCCCTTTTTTGTTTAGTTTTGTCATTTAAATATTATAGGTGTGTGAACTCAGCAAAATATTCCAAAATAGTCCAGTAGTCCATAATAGTATTGGGTTTTCTATATGACTGGCAATGTCAGAAGTTATTGACTTGAGTGTTTTACAGCTCAGCATAATAATATGGCTTTACTTCTTACACTTCTTTTTTATACTTTTCTGCTGGATGGTTAAAACCAAGATAAAGCAAGACCTATGTAAAAGAATTGTAGCTTTTGTATCTGATAAGGTCTGTCAAATGGGATCTTGATTATTGTATGCCCGGGTGTTGTTTTAATTGGGTTGATATTATTTGGAGTTCTGTATGCCTCGGTTAACTATATGTGAGAGTGTTTCCCCATATTTGGGAAGTTTTCTGCTATTACTTCTGACCATATTCATTTTATATTGTTTATGTTGATTTCTTTCTCACTGATGCCTATTAGTCTTATGTTGTTCATCTTTGCATCATCTTGCAGCTGTTGAATTATTATTTCCTAGATCTTAGTTGCTTTTAGGAAATCTTTCCTTACCTTTTCACTAGCTGCAACAGCATCTTCAAGGTCTGAAAGTCTATCTTCACTTTCATTCAGACAGTTGGCCAACTTTTTTTTTTTTTTTTTTTTGATAGAACCAGGGATTGAACTCAGGCCCTTGAGCTTGCCAGGGAAGCACTTATTCAACTGAGCCATCTCCCCAGCCCAGTTTGCCAACTTTTAATTGAGCTCTTAATCTCTTGAATATCTCTTTGAACCTACTTCATGCATTCCCTTTCTTTTCTATATTGCTCATTCAAGGTTTCCATCATTTTTCTATTCTCTCATTTTTATCAGTTTCTTCTTTAGAAACACTTAGTAATTCTTTCACTATAGTTATCATTTCTTTTTTTACTTCAGAAATTATTTCTGATCTGATTCCCTATATACCTTTCTGCAGTTCTTTACTTCAATTGCTATTATTTCAGGTGTGTGACTTCCATTTTCTTCTATGCTAGTGTCTCTTGTGTTTGTTCTAGGTGGCCTTGGGGCCTGAGAATGCCTTTTGCTCCTTCTGTTTATCATTTTATATTTCAGAGAGAACTCTTTGAGTTCTGTGATGTGTGTGTGTGTGTGTGTGTGTGTGTGTGGGTGTGTGTGTGGGTGTGTGAAAGTTTGATACTAGTTAGCTATATCACTGTGGCCATAGTCTCTCCGTATAGTCTGTTCTTCAGGTATCTCTTCTGTGTCAGATTCTTGTTTTGTGTGTGTGTGCCAAGGGTTTGCCCTCTCTATTGATTCAGAGTGAGATATTGGTTTCTGTTCGGCACTGTCCTCTGACCTTTGGTGTAGAGCTTTGGTGAAGTTATTACTTAAGCACCTTCTGATATTATTACCCAAGAGAGATCATGTGGTTAAGGCAGATATAGGTTTCTATTTACAGTGTTACAATTATCAACACTAATAATGGGTAGTGAGATTTAGCAATTGACAAACTTTTGTAACTAATGAGTTTGTATTTTAAACCATAACAGCAAACATTATGCCTGTATAGCTAAGCAGATATTAAATTAGGAATTTATATTTAAATTAGTTCCCCTAAACTCCATCTGGTCACCTCCCCTTGATCTACCTGGAGTCTTCTAGGCAGACTAGTTCACCCCAGTCACCTGCTTTAATGATCTTGTAGATCTGGGCCTAGCAGTGTGTCTCAGCTTACCGGGTCTGGATTTACCAAGTATGAACTCTTCCTGCTGGACCTGGCTTGAGTCTGCCTGCTGTGCTTGGCTTTTTCCCCCTCTGCAGCCAATGGAAGTGAACCTGCTGTGCCCCACTGGCTAGATGTTCTGCTCCTGGCTTAGCAGGCTGGGTCTCACCCCAGCTTCTTTACAGGGAGAACCCCCACAGGTTCAGTGGACACTGGGCCTGTCCACTGAAGGTCCAGAGCCTGGTCCCACATGCCAGGCCTGTCTGCTGGAGTTTCTAAGAATATAGTTATTTTAAAAAATGTTACTAAACCAAATCCAGCAGCAAAGAAGTAGGATTATACACTATGACCAAGTGAAATTTACGACACAAATGCAAATAGGTGCGAATCGTAAAAGCCCAATGGAGGCCAAAATCACAAGACTCTCATGCAGAAAAAACATTTGGGAAGAGGAGAATCCTTTCATGATACACATTTTAACAAATTCAGAATACAGACCTTCCTCAACGTCATGAAGGACATCTATGAGAAACCCATAGCTGTGAGATTGAATCAAGTTGTTTGCACAGAAATAAATTCATATCCACTAATTTAGTGGGTTCCTTTTATAACACAGCTTTATTTATCTATCTGTTGTTTTTACCTATATACTTTAATAGTTCACCTGTGGAAGCTAAATATTAATCCTTGAGACTAAAAATTTATAGATCCTTTTAGACTTTCTACATATATAATTATACACACTGTGAATAATGGTAGTTTTATTTTTCTTTTAAGTGATTTTTGCTTTTTGTTTTTATGGGTTTTTTGTTTGGTTACTGAGACCAGGAGTTGCTATGTATTTTAGGTTGGCCTTGAACTTGCTGTGTAGCCCAGACTGGACTTGAATTTACTCCAGTCCTCCTGCCTCAGCCTCCTAAGTGCTAGGATTATAGTCTTTTATTTCTTCATTTTCCTTATTATACTGCCTAAGGCTACCTATGGAGTGTTGAAAAGAAGTGATGCTATAAGGCATCCCAGCATGCACAGTCCTTGGGTTCAACCATCAGGGCCTCCAAAAGCCACCAAAACGGGCAATCACCTTCATCTTAAAGTGATCACAGTTAACCTTACCAGCAATAACCCACATTAATACCAAGAAGGGCACATATTTCACAGATTCCACCCCCCTTAAGTCCATAATTTCAGTCAACTCATTAGAAAATAGACAAAGCAAATTTAGGCAATTCAACAATGAATGTTGAGGTTATGGAGGACTAAAAATTTGTCACAATTGGTGAAGACCAAAGACTCTTAAATACAGTATAATATTCAGGGGAAAAGAACACTGATGGAAAAAGTGGTCAAATCACAGCATCTGGGGGTGGATTTGTAAAACACCTGCCCAGCATGCATGAGGTCCTGGGATCAATCAATCCCCAGCACA
>NW_004524765.1:2483307-2486619 GCF_000260255.1 Octodon degus | reverse complement strand
TTGTTATTGTGAAGGCTTGAGGGTTCTTCATAAAGTTTTCTCTTCTTAGATTTCTTCTCTTCAGAAGCACTGTTGTTACTTCCTAAACACTTGGATTTTTTCTTCTTCTTTTCTATTTTCTTTGCTCTGCTGTCACTCTCACTGCTGCTTTCGGAAGTCTCTGAAGAGGAGGAAGAGGAAGAGGAGGAGGAAGAGGAGGAAGATGAAGAAGAGGAGGAGGATTTGCGCTTATGCTTTTTGTGTTTACTTTTGGTCTTGCGTAACTTTTTATTTTTTCTGTCTCTCTTCTTTTTCTTATTTTTCTTTTCAAGTCTGTCCAGTTTCCTGAGAAGTTTCTGTTTTTGTTTGGTTGTTAGTGACTTTAAGAATTCAACTTCTGGATCTTCTTCACCCTTTATTTCTTTATTGTAATTTCTCATCTGTCCTGAAATGTTTGCAAAATGTAATAAACAAATTGCTATGAATGTGAAAAAGCAAAATATACTTACACTATATTACTAAATGTGTTTGCCATACGGTTAATTTTCAAAGTCCTATAGTTTCTAAATACGATAAACTTCTAACTGATCTGTACATACCTCACTGAAGACCATTAACAACTTGTGCCCAATGATAGAGCACAAACCAAATTTTTGACACCTCTGCTCCAGATTTGAAAAATAAATATGAATGGATATATAAGAACAGGTTGTTTAAAAAAATAATTAAGTGTGTGAGAAAGATGCTGTTATGGATGAGTAGAAGAAATGCCCCATGATCCTATAATCCTATAATCCAGGTATAGTAAATGGGGAGCTCACCCAGGCACTGTGAGACCCAAGTCTTGTTTAATGGGTGAAAAACCCAAAGGATAGCATTCACACAAAATATAACTCATTTTCCTCCAGCTCTCTTGCATACACACAATAGCTCCCTTTTCCGTAAGACCTAAATCGATGCCTAAAATCAAAATAGCACTGATCTGTGAATAAAGTCTTTTTATACACTTATCTATGATAAATGTTAATTTATAAAAGAGGCACAGTAAGACACTAACCACAAAAATAAATACAACGTAAAAAAAGTGGTCCACTCTACTTATATTTTCCTTAAAAAAAAAAAGAAAAACTTTCTGCAAAGCTTTATTTGAGGGGCTCAGTCCTTCTTGGCAGCTGCCTTCCTCATGGTGGCCAGCATGTTGCTCAGCTCCTCATGCTTCCTCTTGGCACAGATGTGCGTCCCCACCCTTTTCTTGATGAACTTGTGGGCACACTTGTCCTTGGAGCCCTTGAGCACGCCACTCATAGGGGGCAAAGCCGCCCACCTCCCGGATCACGTCCTGCACCAACTTGGTATGTTTGGTGAGATGTCCACGGAGGTGGCTGTGCCTCTGCTTGCTCACATCGTTAGTCACCTTGTGGTCCTTGTTGAGGCCCATGGCCATGGGATAGCAGAGGGCCATGGCTACTCTCAATGGTTGCTGTAGCAGAAGACTATATTTTCCTTTTTATTAGATAAGATCTTGCTGTATAGTTCAGGTTGTCCCTGAACTCACTATGTAGTTGAAGCTGACTGGGAATTCATGGCAATCCTCCTGCCTCAGCCTCCTCAGAACTTGGATTTCAGGTGTGTACTACCACACCTGGACACAGTGGCTGGCTCAGAGCACCCAAAGGTAGGGCCTGCTTGGCACATGATGTGGAGCATCAAACCCCAGTCCCTGTGCTTGCCTAAGCAGGCCCTGAGCCCACTGAGCTATCTCGTTGGGACTACCTAATGGCATTTCACTGAGAATGCTACCAGCCCAGGACAAAAATCCTTGTCATAGTCCTGTTTTGCATATATAAATCCTTAAATTCTTAAGATTATTTTTCACCTTTTGTTTCAGTCTCCTCTGGACTGGCAAGTCCTTAAATTCATGAACACAGAAGATGTTTCCTTCTTCTGAACCCTCAGAAGGTGCCTGAATTACTTCTATAGGTTAGAATTATAGGAAAATAAGCAAGTTGTAGAACTTTAACTTAAGAGGATTAGGATCCTTGTCAAGTCATGAATGTGACCACTCCACTTTGTCACATGTTAAGCTGTGTAAGTTCCAACATGAGAAAGACCTACCTTTGTGACTTATTTTTCATGGAATGCCAACGACTGCACTAACACCTGCAGGGCTGTGGAAAGCAGGAGACACGTTCTGCTCTCAGGGCTGCTGCTCTGCATCATCTGGGAAGGTAGCCCTGATGGCTGTTTCCAGGAGAGCACCCTAGTGTTGTCCTGGTTGTATCCCACAGCATGCTGAATATCCTGCTGCCCTGCTGGCGCACTCTTCCTTCCCTTGTTCTTTTTTACCAAGTGAGTGCTCTTTGCTCTCTGCTCAAACTAAGTGCTGCTGAATCAGTCTTTTGCCCCCTGGGAAGGCATGGGAGCTGAGGTCCTGGGCCAGCAAGGGACACAGGAGTTCCCAACACTGGATGCACACGAAAGCGCCTACTCAAGGTGTGCTTCACATCATTTAAGTTGCATCAGGAATTAATGGTAGATGAGAAAAGAAATGAAAATGACAGAACACCCATATCTTCTTCCTTTCTGGTCTGAAGCCACATGAGAACACAGACGCGGCTGTGCTGAAGACGCGCTAACACTTTATTTGTGTAATTGGGGAAGGAGGCACCACAGAACCTTGAGGCTCTGCATCTCTAGCACAAGTGGTGTCCTGTGTTCCCGAGTAGTCCATCTTCACTCCCAGGACAAAAAGTATACGTGGCCCTGTGTGTCTCCCACGGCGAGCTGCAGGGTCGAGTCAGGTCCCAGCCACGGGTCCAGGCAGCTCACTGCCCCTTCACATCGGAACAGGCCCAGCTGAAAGGGAACACAAATGGGGAAGGTGAGGGCCAGCTACCCACCCAGGGTCTCCACAGTAACATTTTTTTCTCTTACGAATGAATGACTTTATTTAGAAGCAGGGATATCGCTGCAAAAAGAATTAAAGAAAATGGAACCTGACCTTGTGCCTGTTCTTACCCAAACAAGTTCTCTGGTAATATCCCTTTAGCCCCTTCTTGCAAGTGTGCATGTCTACTCACAAACATGCATGCCAATGTGCACACCCATGTGCACACACACACACTCTTACCAGTTGCATACTGGGCCTCGCCCACAGCTTCACATCTCTATCCTTTGAGCCTGTCACCAGCATCTCAGGAAGCACATGGAGGGCTGTGACAGAGTCTGAGTGAATCTGAGAGGAGAAGGAGGAGGAGGAGGAGGAGGAGGAGGAAGAGGAGGAGGAGAAGGAGAAGGAGGAGGAAGAGATGTCATGCTGAGTGTTCCATAAAG
>NW_004524765.1:2466636-2483142 GCF_000260255.1 Octodon degus | reverse complement strand
GCCCTGCCACATGCTGTGTCTGTCCCTGAAGCCTGGGCTTCAGGTGCTTTCACTTCTGTCTGCCAGATGTTGCCCGTGCTCCATTCTCCTCCGTGGGTGCATCCAGCCAGGGTCCACAGCACTCCATCAGAGCTGGCACACAGGAACGTGGACTCTGCCATATTAAATGCAGGGTTGGAACCACTGTCTTGCACCGCCCAGTATCAGCCTGCCTCCCCTAGGCATCTCAGGGCCCCTCCAGTCTTCCCAGCCCACTCACCAGATTCGGGTTTGGCCTGAGTCAGCACTGGGGTCTTAGTAACATCCTCATAACACATGTAATAGCGCACAGAGCCATCAAACTCTCCTGTCTCCTTTTGCTTCTGTGAAAGGACCGGTAAATTTGGTTAGCCTGCCCATCGCACACGACTCTGCCAGGGGAAGCAACACTGCTCTGCTCCAGGATGACCAGAACTTTCTAAAACCAAACTAAGCCATGGACACAGTACAGGGTAGAGTGGTTAAGTGTCTAGTCCATGAGATGTTTGTACTTACCTACCCAATCACCCCTAGTTCAATAGACAGCATGCTTCTGTCACACCAAAAGTTGCCCTCTCATGCTCAGTACGAGGCCTCCCCCAAGGTAACAATATTCTGGCTCTTGTCACCATGAGTTTTGCTTATTCTCAAGTTTTACTTAAATAAAATTATATAGGATGTTTTGTGTCTTGCTTCTTCGGTCCAGGATAATGGCTATGGCAAGAAGTCTGTGTTCTTCCTTTTTTATATTTTGAGACAGAATCAACTACATGATACAGGCTGTTCTTGAACTCACTTATGTAGCCCAAGCAGGCCTCAACCTTATGGCAATCTTCCTGCCTCTGCCTCTCAAGGGCTGGGACTATTGGGGTGTACCACCCTGCCAAGATTGTGTTCTTTCTGTCACTGATACCCAGTATCACTTTTTTCATGCCATGTACTATTATACTGCACAAATATACCACATTTATATATTTGGTACAGTATCTCACTGCGCTGCTCAGAGTCATAGTGATCCTCCTGTTTTCAGTCTCCCTAGCACTGGAACCATAAGGCATGTACCACCACTCCTGGTCTCAGTGGCCAGCTCAAAGCACCCAGGGAATGGAGATAGGAGGACCAGCACAGCATGCGGTGCCAGGGATTGAGCTCTGGTCCCTGCATTTGCCTAAGCAAGCAATTATTTCCCTGAGCTATGTCATCACCCCTATACCACAATTATTTACACTCTTCTTGTTTATAAACATTCAGGTTACTTTGGACTTAATGAACAACACTCCTGCAGACATCTTGCATTTACCTTTTGTACAACATGCGCACTTATTTCTCTCGAGTTTATAATTCAGAATGGAATTACCAGGTCATTGATATGCTTTGTGAACAACTTTAATCATATTACTTCAGGGGCTGGTGAGATGGCTCAGTGGTCTAAAGCACCTACTTAGAACAAGCTTAGCAAAGCACAGGGACTGCGGTTCAATCCCCCAGCACCACATGCCAGCCAGCCCTGCCCCCTGGTGGGCTGAGCTGGCCACACACACACACACACACACACACACACACACAAATAAATAAATTTTAAAAAATAATAATAATATTACTTCAGGGTTTAATCAGCTTCCAGAGGATTTGACTATCTAGTGCTGGCAAAACCTAGGCAGTAAGTGCTGCATGTCTAGGAGGTGTCAAACACCACAAGAAAGTTGAAGTGTTTACCCTGAAGGTACTCATGTAGAGACAAGGCAAAGACAGACATGGAACTGCAAGTAGGAACACTAGGGGTACCTAGGGGTTCATGCTGTACACCCAGCTCTGTGGCAGAAGGATTGCCGAGTTCAAGGCCAGACTTGAACTACAGAGTGAGTTCAAGGCCCACTCAAACTACTCAGTGAGACTCTGTCTTAAAAAAGAAAAAGAAGAAAGAAAATTCCTAGGTTTCTCATTTCCGGTGAATTTTATTTTTATTTATTTATTTTTTTGTACTAGAAATTGAACTCAGAACCTTGTGCTTGCCAGGCAGGCACTTATGCTGCTGAGCTATATCCCCTGCTTCCTGTGATTTTTTTCAACAATTTGCAATAAAATCTTAGATGGAAAAGGAGTATTTCAGGCTCTAAAGTAGATGTTCTCACAGAAGGATAAGGGGATTTGGACCCTGCTGTCATTCCTTGCCTTTCCTCAGTCATGCTCCCCAACATATAAAAGTACTGGCTCTGGACAAACGTATAGCACATACTACAATAGGACTTACCAAGAGATGAAGAGACTGAGGGGACACTGTACTCAGGTAGAACACCCCGTAATCCTTGTGGGCAGACAATAGTATCGGATGATTTCCATAGCTGTTCCTGATGTATAAGAAAATAAGTGGCTGAGGCAAACCACTTCTATTTAGGATTCCAGTGTTTCTCCGAGTTAAACTCAGAAAACCACTAAACCACCTTTTCTTTCTCCAGCATAGGAAGAATAAACACTGTGGCTCTTACTCGATGACAGACGGATCATTCCCAGGCGTCATATGTAGTACATCCAAGTTCCCACTGACCAAGATGAGGGAATGGCCATCAGGGGCCAGGTGCAGACCTGTGAGGATTCCATGTTCTTGCAGAACTCGGTGTAGGTGAAGCCTATAGCTAAAAACATGGAGGAAGAAAGATCTTACTTCAGTCAGCCTCCCTTGGGCTCCACAGCTCCCCATGCATGGCTCACAAGTGAAGTACAAAGCAAAGTGTGCTGCCGTCCCAACACATCCTGGGCACATTTCACTTCGATGGTGTCAAGAATCAAACCCAGATCCCAGTATGCTACACCTGCCCCTACCTTCCTTTCATCAGTATTCATCTTCCCCTCCCCTTCCTTGCTCAAACAGGGAAGCAATAATGTTCTTTTTTCCTTGTATTCCTAATCTCAAAAGATTAATAAACTCTGTGGATTCCACCTGCAATACATTCATATATTGGGATCTTTCCTCATTTCTAGAGCCCAGGTCAGGGTGTGCACTTTGTCTTCCCTAGAGCACAGCACCTTCCTCTGGTCACAGTCACTATCCTGCTGGTGACCACAAACTGTACAACAACACATCTGCTGTCCTAGGCTCATCTTGCCTTGCCTGACTTGTAGGCCAGGTTGGAATTTGGAAATCACCTTCCTCTAGGTCAATGAGTTTAGCATTTAGGTGTGCTTATTGTCTTGGCTTGTTTACTTTATGATGTTCAACTCACCCTTGTACCACGGCCTCTGGGCTATTCCAGGAAAACAGCCTTCCACTCCCCTACACTGGTTCAGAAAATGCTAGCTAGCTGGAGATGGGAGCCCTTTTTTCTTGCAGAGCATATTGTGGTCCCAGATCTGTTATGCACCCGTCTACATTGTCTCTTGTTCTTTATTTCCTTTCCCCAAGGATGGTGTACTACAACCCAGAGAAGAGACTGGAACCCATTGCAGAGTTCCCAATAACTGGCACTGTGGAAAGGACTTCACAGAGAGTCTCATTCTCCTATGTGGTAATGAGGAACATGGATGAAAAAACAGAGAGATCTGCAGTTGAGGGGGATCTGCCATGACCCAATGTACTCAATGGAACAAAGGGCTAGGAGTTTGAGTACCCCAGGCTTCTATTGGTACCCATCAGGGAGGTGAGAGGAGGGGTAACAGCAGCCAGCATGGTAAGAAGAACGTTGCAGGCCTGGCTGTAAGGAGGGGCAGTGAACTCCTGCACCAGGCACAGAGGCCCTCCAATTAGCAGTGCAATGGCCAGTTTGGTGTAGGCGAGGCTGGCCCTGACTGCCAGCAGTTATCATTCTTTCTGTGTCCCATGGGAACAGCACGGGTGTGGGCTCACGCCTTAGCCCTGTTCACTCACAGGCTCCTGCTGGAGCCTCCTTCCAGCCATCAGCAGTGCGGCTATTCTCATCCGTGAGCGCCGCTGTGCTATGCTGAGACTCACGGGCACATGGGCCGCATTCCATGACCTTCTTCTGGCCAATCAAGGGAACATCTGCTTCCATACAGCCAGCTTCGCCTATCTCCATGAACCAGGATGAAGGAAACATCAGGGGAAGATGGTGGCAAAGGGCCTCATTTCTCAGGGGAGCAAGGCTGGATGGTCTCTCACACCATCCATCTATCCTCTATACTCCCACCAGGGTTTTCTCTCACTCAAGTTCTTTTTCAATTTGTATTTATTAATTATTTAGGCTTTCAAGGCAGGGTCTCATTATGTAGCCCAGGCTGGCCTCAAACTCAGAGACCCTCCTCCCTCTTACTCCTGAGTGCTGGCATTACAGGCGTGCTCCATCACGCCCTGCTCCTCTCACCAAAGTTCTGATGAGGAAAAGTTGGCAGCGCTGTCCATGAGCAGAATGCATGCGTGTCATCATGTGTAAGGCCATGGGTTTGATCCCCAGTATGAAAAAAAAAAAAAAAAAAAAAAGGAAAGAAAGCAAGCAAAAGAAAATCAGTATCAAAATTTTCCAAGGTTTTTTTTGTTTTGTTTTTTTTTTTGTTTGTTTGTTTTGTTTTTTAAACAGGGTCACTTGAATTCACAGTGTAGCTCATAGTGTTCTGGAACTCATGGTAATCTTCCTCCCTCAGCATCCCTTCTATTGGGATTACAGCAGTGCACCATCTTTCAACTAAAATCTCAGTACTGTGCTCTGAACAGCTTGGCTCGGTTTACCTTTTCAATCTAACCCTCTCCCCTGCTCTTCAACAGCCCCCTCCTTCCAGGAACCCCAGGGCTTGGCGGTACCACAAATTCACTACAGAGATGCATGTTCCGTGCCTTTCAGCAACACTACCTTTTGGTGAAACACCAACCTCTTCCGTCATTGGTTTAGAAAACTCCTATTCATTCTTGGGTCCAACCCCAAATATCAAGTCTTTCCTACTACATTTCTCCTATTACTCAGCCTCTTAGCCTTTTGAAAGATTCCTTAGTTAAAAATTCAAACACAGGGCTGTAGAGATAGCTTAGCGATCTATCTGGCAAGTGCAAAGATTTGGGTTTGATCTCAGTATGACATACCATATTGGCCCTGTGATATGCTGGCCCCCAAAACTGGGCACTGTGACGCACGCCTATATCCCAGTACTGGGAGGCTGAGCCAGGAGAATCACTAGGAGTCTAAGCTGCATTGCAAGACCATATACCAAAGAAAAAAGATAAAACTCAGCTGAATGTGATAGCATATGCCTGTATACTCAGTCCCCTGGGAAGATGAGGGAGGAGGATTTCAAGTTTGAGTCTAGAGTGGGCTAAAGGAAACTTAATGCAATCCTGTTTGAAAAGACATGGGGACGTTGTTTAGTACAGTTCTAGGTTATATCTCCAGTTATATTAATAAAACAACCATACAATTCATTTGCATCTGGGTCACATGGCCCAGAGATCTGCATGGCACACACACTTGAGAAAAATTCACTTAAACTGACATGATGATGAGCAGAAAACACTTCCTGGGGCTGGGGAGATGGCTCAGTAGAATAAGTGCTTCCCTGGCAAGCACAGGGCCTAAATTCAATCCCTGGTTCCACCAAAAAAAAAGAAAAAGGAAGGAAGGAAGGAAGGAAGGAAGGAAGGAAGGAAGGAAGGAAGGAAGAAAGAAAGAAAGAAAGAAAGAAAGAAAGAAAGAAAGAAAGAAAGAAAGAAAGAAAGAAGAAAGAAAGAAAGAAAACACTTCCTGCTCAGTATCAACATCTGGGTGACCTGCTCAGAAGCAAACAGGCAGTGATTTGCTGAACTGTCCCATCACCTCCACCCAGCTGCCGGCTTTCACCTGACTCACCCGGATGTTGAACCCCTCTGCCCCGGAGAATCGAGCACGTGCCACTCGGTGATCTTTTCATCATCACTGAGAACAAAGAAGTTGGATGCTGAGTCACAGAGCAGAGCGCTGACACGGCCGGGGGCCTAGAGTGTACAACGAGGTCACGTCAGTACTTCTGAGCAGCCAGGCTAAGCCCAACACTGCCAAGCACGCAGGCAACCTCTGCCCCAGCAAATACCGTGAAGCACATGGCCAGGGCAGAGCCGCATAGGCAAAGGAGGCTGTCCCGAGTCACCTGCGCTGTGGCCACAGGCCTGGCGTCCTTCCACAGGGTTAATTCCCCAGCTTGATTTCCTGACAGAGCCAGAGAACCGTCTGGTCGCCAGGCCACAGCAGTGATGGCTACGCAACTCATCAGGGCACTGGTGTCATCTGGGGAAGAAGGGAAGTGATCCTTAGGTGCTGGGCTAGTCCTAGGATACCTGAGCTACCAGGCTGCCCTGAGCTTCTCTGCCTTAGCAACACAGCCTTCCTGCACGCCTGTCTGTCCAGGTGGCACTCACCTGCTTCCCGAGGCACCTGGCACAGGTGCACTGAACCTTCCCTCGAGGCGGTCAGCAGCAGGCCCGAGCGCTGGGACACCGCAGCTGCACTGACAGGACCACTGTGTCCCGGGAGGGTATGTGTCTGCCACACCTAGGAGCAAGGGACACAGATGCACCAGGGCAGTGACCAACCAAGAAGTGGTCCTTAGCTCCACCTCCCACAGCCCCAGGGCTTGCAGCACACTCACCAAGAGTGGATGCCACAGCCGCGTGGCCCCGTCCAGGCCGACAGTCACCACCAGAAGCTCTGAGCCAGCCTGTCCAGCTGATAAGACAAGAGGATGACTCAGGAGAAGTAAAGGGGAGGGCACAGACAAGAGGCAGGGGGAGGGGAGGGGTTGATCCTTCACTACCTGGGTGGGGCTCCAGGGCAGCTGCGCACTGGCTGATGGGCCCTGAGTGCGCGGGGATGCTGGTCAGCTCCACACCTCCACGGTCCCACACTTTCAGGGTCCCGTCCCGGCCCACGGACACCACGTGTTCTTCCTGTCCCAGAGCACAGGATCAGAACACACAAGGGACCTGGGACTCCCTCTACAGAGGAACAGACTGAGCACCCAGGATTTGGAAGAGGTCCAAGTATGAGAGGAGAGCTCAGGCGCAGTGGAAGGGCATGCCTCGGACCACACCCCTGCCCGTGGAGACCGCACTTAGATGAGCTTTCCATCTTCCCACCTGTCTCCCACACACCTCATTCTTCCCCTGGCTTTTGCCTGGGGGAGCATGCATCCGACACAGCGGCCTCCCAACACCTACTGTGTACTCAGAGAGACCCCTCCATCCCCATGATCTTTCTACTGCTTTCTCACCACAGCCACCACGGTGCTCACGGCACTCTGATGACCCAGGAAATGACCAAGCTGCTGTCCCGACTCCGGGTCCCACAGCCCCACAGAGCCATCACTGGAGCAGGAGACCTGCAGTCAGAGGGGATAGGAGTAGGGCTGTGTGCACCCCTCTGGCATTTTGCTATGTTTATAACATGGTGTGGGAGGCAGGAAGCTTTGGGATGAGGAGCCAGGCCCCTTCTGCACTAAATCCTAGCTCCTCCTTTCATCTCCTTGGAATGTGGGGATCCTCTGAGCCTTGGTTTTCTGTTTCTTAACTATGTGAGAAAGAAATGACAGCCCTCCCATCTGGAATGCTTGCTCTGGGCTGGCTGCATCTCTAGAGGGGACTTAGTGCTCTGCCCGGTACACAGAGCATGTAACAGTCACAGGAGGAGTTGTTATTCACAGTGTCAGTCAGCAAGTCCAGATAAAGGCAAAACCTCACAGTGCTAAGGAAGTGTAGGCTGGGGCAGAAAAGAATACAGCAAAACTATTAGAATGATATCCACTCTTCATACCACCTTTTGAGGATAGCAGGGAGACAACCACACAGAGACTCACACTGGGGAACTCGGCTTTGCTAGCCCTGAGCCCCTAGACTCGTGTGAATAAATGTGGCATATGTGCAGAGAGCTTAGCTCAAGGCTACTTCCTATGAAAGGCTCAGCAAGTGCCACCCATGCTGCCACAGTGGGCATGGGGAGTAACGTGGCAAGACATGTTTTCCTCCCGTAATCCTGCCACACTCTGTGCCGCCCCACACCTTCACTCACCAGCAGGTCATCTTTGGTCCAGGCACAGCCAGTGACCCAATCACGGTGACAGGCATGGAAGGAGTGAATCAGAAGAGGGCTCTCCAGGGTCCTCACGTCCCAGCAGAGGAGACTCTAGATGGGTCCAAGGAGAGTGAGGCCTCAGAACCACAGGAGAAGGCAGGAGGACCAAGACCGTGAGAGCAAGGAGCTCTAGGGAAGGAAGGAGGGCAGCACCTGGCAGGAGGCTTGGCAGAGAAAGCGGCAGGAGGAAGCAATGGGAAAAGGGGCTGGGAAGGAACCAAGGGACCACCAGGGGTGCGCAGAGAGCCAGGGACTGCAGCCCTCAGCAGCTCACCTGATCCCTGCCGCCAGTGGCCAGGTTGCCTCCATCTGCGCTGAAGCTACAGCAGCTTACAGGGCCCCGGTGTTCCTGGAGCTCAGTGCCATGGGGCAAGTGTCCTGCCTTGTGCCGCTGTGTCAGCAACTGCTTTGGCCAGAGCCGCACTGTGAAATCCTCTGCAGTGGAAAGGGAGGGGAAGGCATCCTGAGAGGACACGGGAGAGGCCTGGGAGTGCACACAGAGGCCACCATGGGGCAGAGGGTTCTAGGCAAGGGAGGATGTGAGTGACAAGCATGTGGCCAGGCCCTGGGCCAGGGCTACTCATCTTCTGAGAACATCTGGCACTCGCAGCTCCAGCTCCCTAGCTGCAGTCAGCACTGTGGCTTCCTGTATGGGCTGATGCCCCAGGCTGCCTTTCTGTACACCTCTTCCCTCCGGTCCAGAGACCCTTTCACCGGAAGGCCCAGGCCGCGGCTCTGCATCACCACCAGCTCCCTAGCTCTTTGCAGAAAAACCCTCCTGTTCTACAGCAAAGTCTCCTTTCCACAGGCACAAATAGAAGGCAGTGCTGGGAGTTCAGAGTTCCAGACTGGGGCTTAGGGAGTAAGAAGAAACCGCGTAAAGTGATTCAGGAAGATAAATGCATCCATAGCACTGTAAAATCTGTAAAACCAACACCTGTGATCTGTGGTTTCAGGCACATACGTACGTACAGTATTAGTAGAAGGAAAGCATCAACTGCTATAAAGAAAGACTGAGGATGCCCTGCCCTGCCCAGTGGTACCTGAGGCAGAAGCCAGGAGGTCCTGGGAGGAGGCCAGGCCCAGCACCGCCTTCTGGTTTCCGGGCAGGAGCCAGAGGTCCTGAAGCACAGCGCCTTCCTGGAGCACCCAGCCCTGCAGGCTGCCATCTTCTGCACCGCTCACCAACACCTTGGGGCTCAGCCAGGCCAGTGCAGACACTGCCATGTCTAGCATTCGACCCTGCACACGATGGGGACCTGGAGGAAGAGATGGAGGAAGGTGACATAGGGGGCGCCCTGTTTCCAAAGCTACAAAATCCACCCATTGCCCTTTCAGTACCTGAAGGGATTCTGTAGACCTTAATGCCATCTGTTCGGTACCCAACTGCCACCTGAGCACCATCTGGGCTGAGAGCCACTGAGAGGGCAGGAGAGAGAGGGAGGGAGCCCAGGCATCCCCGGGGCTGACCCAGGGAGCCTGACCACACCTGAACCTGGGAGCCAAGAAAAAGGATTAAATGTATCCCACCTGGGCTAGCAGGTCTTCACCCAGATGACAGCCACCCCCATTAAGGCCCTGGACCCACAGACTTATGAGCACAACTACGCACACACTGATTCCCACGCCCTGTAGCTCCGCCCACCCATCTCTTCTAGGGTCCCCAACACAGGCCCCTCCCCCCCTAAGTCCTCCCTGCTGAGCTATGCCCTGCTCCCAGCCCACCCTAGCCCTTGCCACCAGACCTTGCCATCCTCTCCGGCTGTCAGTAACTGGTCCTGGCTGTGCAGGAAAAGCACAGCAGAAACAAAGCCGCTGTGGGCAGGGAAGGCAGCCAGCCGTGCACCCTCTTGCCAGGCCCAGAGCTCCACCTTCCCGTCCAGCCGGCCAACAGCCACAACCTGCCCCGATGCATTGAAGGCCAACGTTCGCACAGAGGCTCCTGGGGCCCCCAGCTCCTACACAGAGAAGTAGTAAGGAAACATCAGGGTTTGTTCCCTGCACAACAAAGCGGTGCCATGGCAAACGTGCACCACGCACTCCTGCCCTCCTGTGCTTCCTCCCCAAGAGCTATGGGCTTCTACCTTGGTGGCTTTGAGTCCATCTGCCTGGAAGAAGCTGATGCTGCCCGCCCAGCTGCCAGTGGCTAGTGCCTGCCCCTCTGGGTGGAAGGCAACGCAGGTGAGGGGCTTGGCACAAGTGTGCTGGCAGGAAAGCTGCCCACGGACCGTGTCCCAAAGCTGCAATAGACATCAGAGGAGATGGGGAGCTACATGCAGCCCTGAGCTGCTCAGTTCCACAGCCCTATAGCCACCTCGTCCAGTGCCCTACTGCAGCCCGCAAGGGGTCACCAGGCCAAGCAGTGTGCCGCCCAGCCACGCTAAGGCGGACAAACTCACAGGGCCTCCCTCAGTAGGCCAGGTTGTCATTACCTTTATGCCCCCACCCACACACACGGTGGCCAGCAGCCGGCGGTCTGGGCTCAGGCAGCAGCCCGTGACCTGGTCCTGGTGAGCCTTGGTCTGCAGCACCCTATCCCAGGAAGACAGAGTCAGCCCTGGGTCCAGGTGACCATGGCTCCCTCCCCACTTATTTGCCCCTGGGCTTCCAAAAGGGAATGGCCTCACGCAGAGACATAGGGGACCCTCACCGACAACCGTGCTCCAGGTCCCAAAGCTCCAGGAGCCCATCAAAGGCACTAACAAACAGGGCACTGTCGGAGAGGAAAGTGCAGGATGAGATCCCATCACAGCCACTCACTATGGACTTCTCTTCCTGTAGAGCAGGACGAGAGCAGAGGCTCAGGCCACTTCCTGACCTTGTGTGTCCAACACTTCAGCCCCTACCAAGCCCAAGGCCAAGGTAAGAAGGGCTCAAGACCCTGGCTACCTACAATCCCAGCCAAAACCCTGTTCAAGTGCAACTCCTGATCCAAGGCAGCCGGTCCCATCTTCTCCACTCCAAACCCCACACCTATTCACCAATCAGATTTTCATGGTTCTTGGGGAAAGGGGTCCCATGCATGTACGCACAGGGTGGTACGCATGAGGAGAGGCCACGGCAGTGGGACACCCCTCATCTACCTTATCTACCACTGCCCTCTTGTTCTCTCTCCTGCAGTGCTACTGGGAAATGTACAGAGAATACTGTCCTTGGTCTTGCTGTAGCTCCTTACTCAACCAGAGGCCTCATTTCCCTGCCCCACATCTTCTGCTTCCTACAGGAGCTCACACACTCAATTACAGCATCAATGCAGTTCTCCCAGTCTGATTATGTCATGGGGAGACACCGTGAGCCACAATGACCTTGTGCTTCTGGTCACCTACAGTGCTGTGATGCTTTGTGTCTGGATGTTCCCCAAAGCCTCCTATGGCCATCCGGGGGAGTGGGGAGCTTTTTGGCAGTGGCCAAATCTACTCTTTTCTTGATTCATCATCTACTTCCAGCACTAACAGTACAAGTGCTACACCCACTCCAGGGCAGGCAGTCTGCATGTGATCTAAGTGACAAAAAGCATCTTGTACTTCTCTCCTCTTTCTTTGCTTTTGGCGTCTTCTGCCACCAGGAATGTTTGTCTGGCTACCACCAGCCACCTTGCCTTGGAACCACTGGATGATGGATTGAAATTGTCATAGCTGTTAGCTAAATAACCCTTCCCTTCTTCTCCATGGGTGTCGGGTATTTTGTCTCTGTGAGGACAGAAAGGTGACTAAGACAAACACTTGGAATCAACTCTGGGCTGCAAATATTAGCTGTGTGAATTTGTTTTGCAAGCACTGGGAAATGAACCAACAGGCTTTGCAGTGAGCTACATTCTCAGACCTAGTTTTATTTTAGAGAGATCTCAGTCAGTTGCCAAGTTGTGCATGCAGGCTGCACTCTGTTGCTCCTCCTGCCTCAGCTTTACAGAGTGCCTGGATTATAGCCGGGCACCAGCTGTGTCATTTGCTTCTCTGCCCAAACCCTCTGAATTGAAGTGAAGGGGACAAAGTTGCTGAATCAACCAGGGAGCTCCTGTGAGTGCCCAGCTGGGAGGGCCTGAGGGTGTTCTGCAGGGAACTTCAGCATCATCGAGGGTCCTACCTGCCCAGTTCTCAGGTCCAAAAGGTACACTGTCCCATTGGCAGTGCCCACAGCCACTCCAAGTCCACTAAGGGAGATGGCCATGGCAGTGGGGGATGAGGGAATTGCCAGAGACAGGCTGGAGCTGGAGGAAGAGCAGGCAAAGAGGGACATTTAGGGAAGGAAAGCAACTGGAAATCTACTCTTACCCGTGTATCAGACACATCCTCCCACTCTCATAGGGGCATGCCCATCCTTGCTCCTGTCACGAGGCCTGCAGCTGTTCTGTAGACCAGTTTCCAGGGCCCGCAGGCACATGCGGATCTCACCTCTGCTGACGCCACCCGCTCTGGGGTTTATTGAGCCATCGCAGCATGTGCTGCCGAGGCCCTCGCTGGGAGAGCAGTGGGGCCTGACAGCACACAGGGGAGTCTGCAGGCTGGTTGGTGGCCTGCTGGCGCAGAAGGAGGGGGTAGCGGCTGAGGACCGGGGCCTGCTGCCTCAGGAAGGTGTGGAATGCTGCAACAGCAGCCTCAGGGAGCTTGTGCTCCTCCTCAGGGACTGAAGAAGCTAGAAAAAGAAGCAGATTCCTTGGGGAGCCAGGCAGACCCCATGACCTGGAGCACCCCACACAAACATCTGATGCTCTAACACAGTCTCCAGTGGTCGTGTTGTACCGCATCGGAAACAATGCAGAAAGTAGCATAAGGCTTTGAGGCCCACTGCAGTATCGGGAAGCCAAATCCGGGGCGCTGACTATCTACAATTTGAACATGTTTCCTAGCTGATTTTCTGCCTGCTAAATGAAGTATGAGAACTTGTGACTGAAGAGGCCTAAGGGAAAGGTCTCCAGAGAATGGCTTGTTCAAATTGGGGGACAAACCTGCCTGGTTTTTCCCACTCCTCCTGCCCCTTGGCAGGGTTCTCCTGAGCACACTCAAGAGCCTGCACTTCCCAGAAGCAACCATCCAGGGACTCGTCTCACCATAGAGTGCATGTGCCTCCAAGAGCTGGGGCAGCAGGCCCAAGTCCAGGTGAGCGGCCACCACGTGCATGCTGCTGAGGAACTTCTCCAGAAGGGCACGGTTCCCACTCTGGAGCTGAGGAGGGCGGGTGTGCTCATCAGCCATGGGACCAGGTTGCTGAGGAGCCTCATGCGGGCAGGAGGCACTGCCCACTCCCAGACCCCACACCTGCAGCCAGGACCTGGACCCACTTGTGGGTTAGAGGACCTCGAGGAGGACAGGGAAACGGAAAGGGAAAGGGTGGAGGAAGTTGGGGAGGGAGGGAAATGGCAGTGGTCATCTTGGGATAGGGTGGGGGGAAGGGCTCTAAGCATAAGCCAAGAAACCAGGTGTGGTTGCTCACACTTGCAATTCTAGCACTATGGGAGGTTGATGCTTGAGGAGGCAAGTTCAAGCCCAGCCTGGGCACGAAGGGGACTCAGAGAGACTGTCTCACAATGAAAATAAAGGGCTAATAATGCAAAATCAAACAGATAACAATAGCCAAGGAAGGTACTTGGGAAAGAAGCCTGTGGGATCTGGGGACTGACCAGGTGGCCTGGCAGGTCTCCCAGAGCCTGTGGAGGACAGTGTTGGAAGGAGCCTGAAGCGTCAGGGTCACATGCCTTCCAGAGTAGAACTGTGGGAAAAGAACTGAGTGCCAGGCATAGTGGCACAGCCCCGCAGCCCCGCACTTCCAGACTGAGACAGCAGGATCACCACACGTCTCACGGCAGCTGGGGTTACACAGCAACTTCAAGGCCAGCCTAAACCACATAGCGAGAGGATACCTCAAACAACACAAATAAATCCCCCGCCCTAGCCAGACAGTGAGGAGAGCTCAGCCCTAAGATATCCTCAAGGTCCCATCCCTCGGGCTACAGCAGGGTCATCAACCTACTGAAATGGCAAGGGTTGGGGTCACCAGATAGGGGCAGCCATGGGTGGCCCTGTGCCCTAGGTGCAGGCATCAGACCAAGTGCCCAGCCAATGGGACTGAGCTCACCTGCAATGAGGACGTGTGCCGTGCTCTGCAGACCTCGCATTTTTCTATAGCGATGTCTGGCTGCTGTCTTCAGCGGTCTATCCGGGAGCTGAAGGCGGGCACCAGGGCGCTCCAGAGGGCCTTCCCTTAGCAAACTGTGCCCAGGGGAATTGGGTGAAGGAGCAGGGGAGGGGAGGAAGGAGGCAGTCACTGAGCACCCTGGCTTGGTGTTGGCCTCGTTCCCACTTGGACAGGATGGGGCGACAGCCACAGCATCTGATGCGAGCCTGGGAGGCAGTTGTTGGAGCCACCCCAGAGAAGGGGAAATCAAGGAAGGGTCTGGGCTCAAATGGAAGGCACAGGACTGGGCACAGTGGGAGTTGGGCTGGGGCACCTGTACCTGCGCAGACTCTGCACGAGGTAGGCAAACGGGCCCATGGGGTAAGGCTCTCCAGTGCTCCCAGCAGCCACGGCCTCCTCCCAGCTCTCAGTCCCCTTGGGCAGATTCTGCCATGCACTGAGCACTGTATGCAGCTGCTCCACAGTCAGACCTAAGAACCCAAGCGCTGTGAGGCCCAATCCAAAGTACAGTGTGCAACCAGCCCCAAGACACCAGGTCCTGCCTGGCCCTGCTGGGGGACATCCCACCTGAATCAAGGCACAGAATCCCTGAGATCCTCCGTCTCCCATCCCGCCCCAACCACTGACCACTGTGTGTGACTTCCAGGGTGGCCAACGCTCGCGGGAGGATGTCCTGGCCGTGCTCCTGCTCCAGGGTGCTCAGGATGTGGTCCAGCAGCAGGGGCACAGTGGCAGGCAGGGTGCGAAGTCTCTCTGACACCTGGGAGGGGAAGGAGTGCAGGCTTCATGGGGGGTGGGAAGAGGCAGTGGCAGTTTGGTTGGGGAAGGAAACAGCAGGGGCAACAGCAGGAGCGAGAGACAGGTGGAGAGAAGTGGGTGCAGGGTGTGAGAAGACGGGGAATGGGTAATCAGAGATGGCAAAGGTGAGAGACGGAGATCAGGGACAGACCAGGAAGTGGCTTAGGCTTGGAGATGAGGAGCCACCAACCTGCTCATAGAGTGTGAAGAGCCGCAGGTGATCGGTGACCAGGCGCAGGTACAGCGGCAGGCCTGATGCCCGCTTCACTAACAGCAGTCGCATCTAGCGAGATGCACAGGACTCAGCCTGGGCACCAGGAGCCTGCCCCTGTCCCCAGCACCAAGCTCACTACAAGCAGCTCCTTCTCAGAGAGACCCATGAGGAAACTGCCCATCGTGGGGCTTTGGGTCCAGCACCCCTCCCACCTCCTGGCAGCCGCTCTGACATGACACAGGCTCAGTCCACCCTGCGCCTCAGTAAGCAGTTTATTGTCCACTCCCCCATGAGTCCTGGAGAGACAGTCATATCAACAACACCCCTAGTGAAAAGAGCTTCAGAAAACAATGCAGCTGCAACACAGCATGGGGACAGACACTCTCAGCACCCCAAGTCTTCCTAGCTTACTTAGAGCCACCCCAGAACCCACCAAGCCCTGGCCCAAGTCCAACCTGGTTGTTGAAAGGTGACTCCTCCAGCCGCTTTCCATATAGTGCTAGCTCCTCCCTCACCAGCTGGGCTCGGTCAGGTGGGTCCAGAGGCCTCAGGGCGACCACATGGGCCCCCTGGCTCTGCTCAAGGGTCTCGCCAAGGCCAGAGTCACTAGACACACTCAGCACCAGGTGTACCCTCTGTGATTGGGGGCCAAGAAGCAGGGGAAAGACAAGAAACCATATTGGAGCATCACTCGCCTCCTAGGCGTCCCTCCTCCCCCTGACCTGCCAACCCCAGTTCCTTCTTGTGCTCACCCTGGGAAGGGACTTTGGGATCCAGTCTGAGATGAGCTGCCCGTTCTGGTTCACCAACTTGTCAGCCCCGTCAATGATCAGCACCAGGGTCTGGCTGGGCTGGAGGGTCTCAGCGCAGGTGGGCAGCAGCTTCTGCTGAAGTTCCCACACCAGGCCCCTGCGTGGGCAAAGGCAGTTGGCGTCAGGGTTGGAGAACTGCAGCATGCAGAGCGGAGCACAGGGACTGTACACACCTGTACGTGCTGGGGAGGGCACTGGCTTCCTGCAGCTGTCTTTGCAGGTAGGTACACAGGCGCCTGAGCAGGTTGAGGGCAAGACCCTGGTCGGGCCGGGCTCCTGAGAAGTGGAAGAAGACAGACGGAGCCACCTTGGCCCCAGCTGGAGCCCGCAGTGCTGACACAAGGGATGCCTGCGTGGACAGGGGCATGGACGTGGGCACATTTCCTGCACATGTACCTGGCCCCACCTCCTTAGCTACTCAGAACCTTCCGCAGTCCCCATGCATCAGACCCGGGACTCATACCAGGAAGGCGGTCTTGCCCTGTCCCGACTG
>NW_004524765.1:2463020-2466151 GCF_000260255.1 Octodon degus | reverse complement strand
GCCCGGTGCCAGGCATCACATCCCTGGGTACCCGGAGCTGCCCACCTCCCCAAGCTCACCTACGGCAGGTGATCTCCTCCTGTCTGCTGAGGTAAGCCTTCAGTTCTGACATCCGCTGGGCGGCCTCTTCTGACTCAGAAATGAAGTCAGGTCTCCAGGTGTCTGGCACAGAGCTGACCAGCACAGACACCCCAACAATGAGGCTAGAGCAGACCCTGGCCTGCCACCACCCACCACCGGACACAGCTGTGACTTCCTGAAACTTAGGTAGGGATTCTTCAGCCCTTAGGCTTATATGGACTGTAAAGGCACATGCCCTGGATCGTGCTTCTCTCTCAGAGGAGAGAGCTCACTGCTCCCCTACTCTGTGCCACACCAGATGGAGCGTACATGGCCTAGATGGGAGGGAGACCTGGCTCTGGGTCAATGGCAGGCACCTGAGGAAACTGGAATCCCGGAGGTAGATGAGAGCTCGGGCAGAGGGCCGCAGGCATTGATCCCGGTTCAGGAACTGCATCACCTCCATCTCTGTCACGGAGCGGCCTGGTGGGTACTGCCGGGCCTGCAGAGAGAGGGCAGAGATGGACAGGCTATGCCCCACATCCACTATCTTTCCCTGGAGAGCCCCAAGGCCTCAGTGCTCTCTCCTGTCAGCAGAGGCCATCCCTCCATTCAAATAAATGCAAGCTGTGAAACAGAGCTAACAGCTAACATGTATTGAAGGCCTGACATGTACCCTGAATTTCTGAAATTAATTTTCATTGCTATCATGCCTGTAAATATAGATGTTCTTGCTTCTCTTTAAAGAGGAGAAGTTGTTCCACCGGGTGTGGTGGCCTACACCTGTAATCCCAGCACTTGGGAGGCTGAGGCAGGAGGATTACTCGAGTCTAAGCCAGCCTGGGCTACATAGTGAAACCCTGTCTCAAAAAAAAAATTTTCACCCAAGGATAAAACAAAACTTTAAAAGATTATTAAATGTTGGGGAATGGCCTAGTAATAAAATTAGTAAATCTTTAAAAAAGAAAAAAAGAAGAGAAGTTGAGAGCAGATTAGTGAAGCCTCTTCCCAGAACACTAACCACCAGAGAAGGAGATAAGAACTCAGACCTGTGTGTGGCCAAACCTCAGCAGACCCACGCCTCAAAGGAGCCACCTCCGTGACCCTTGGTCCCTCGCAGAGTCCGCTGCTGCATGGCACTCCCAGTCTGGAGCACAGCCTGTGCAGGGCCCCAGCTCCTGACAACCTGAAGTCTTGCCCAGCCCCAGTCCCTGCCCAGCCCCTCCTCCATACTCAGTGGCCTTACCCAGCGAAAGTGAGGATGGTCAGGAAGGTTGTAGCTGGGGGGAACGTAGCCATAGCGGGAACCCAGGATCCCCACAAACAGCTGGGAGTTCTCCACCTCCCCGAGGCACACCTCCAGCTGTCTGTAGGCAAGGTTACAGGGACACATAGGGGTCACTGGGGCTCTGGGCAAGGAAGACAGGCACACAGCTGAGTGACAGGGCCCTGGCTCACAAAGCAGTGGGAAGAGAGACTGCTCCTGTTGGCAGCAAGAGACAGCTCCCTGCCCCAGTCTCCGTCTTTTACTGCACACCTGCCACTGCCTATTTGGGCTCCGCCCCAAACCCCTCTTCTCTATGTGGCCCTCCTGCCTGCACCTGTTCCTCTGGGTCTCCTCCTCGGTGACACCCCAGCGCAGGTCGATGCCATGGAGGCTGATGCGGTGGGAGGCGGCTCGGGCCTGCAGTGCTGGCAACACAGACCTCAGCAGCAGGTCCCGCTCCCCATGCATGTCCCGGAAAGTGGAGGAAATGAACAGCCTGATGCTGCACCAGCTGTGGGTAAGCAGAGGGCCAGGCTCAGCCTGCAGCTCGGGCCTCTCTCACAGCCACAGACGCAGTACAGGGTGTCTTGGGGTCCTCTGCAGAGTAAACTGCTGTGGTCTCCACTGTACAGGTCCCGCCCACCCAGCTTTCCTCTTTTTGGCATTTTCCTAGAAGAACAAAAGCATCGCAGTACAGCAAACCTGCACGCCCACCTGTAGACTGGAGGGTGTAATAGCTAAAGCGTGCAGATAGCCCAGTGCCCACCCACTGGTGACCCGAGAAAGAAGATGTGGTCGTTCTCACACAATGGAGAGGGACTCTGGCACAGAGAAGGATAAGCTTGAGAAATTTCTGGCTAAATGGGTCCACAGTGATGCTATTCTCTTATGTGAAATACAGCAGAGACACACGTGTACATACTGAATTGCTTCTATAGTGTGAGAGGCAACACATACAAAAAAGGATCAAAATGTATGAGAGATATTGTGAAATTAGGGGAAAATACTCAAATGCGAAGGGGCACTATGCAAGGGGAGAGGAAGGAAGAGAATAGGAAAAAAAGGATGAGAAAAAGAGAAAGGCAAACAAGCCTTTTATAATGAGGTGAAAGGGGGATGAAGGCAGGTAAGGGAATGCCAAAACAAGAATCAGATCATGTGAAATATAGGTACAAATTCACTATAATGAATGTGATCATTATGCATACCTAAAGTACCAATAAACCTAGTTAATAGAACAATATGCAGGTTGAGGATACAGCACAGTGGTAGAGCTCTTCCCTGGCATGTGAGTCATGTGGTCCAATCTGCAGTACTGTTCAGGTTTTTGGGGTTTTTTTGGTTTTTTTTTTTTTTTCAGTACCAGAGATCGAACTCAGCACATCGCACTGGCTTATTCTGTTGAGCTATCTCCCCGACCCAATGGTCTATGTATTGGATCCACTGGCTTATACCACTTATCTCTCACTTGTAGTGATCTTCCTGTTTGCAGCCTCCCAAGTGCTGCAATTCTCAGCATGCCCCAGAGGGCACGGCAGGTCAGGGAATCACACTCCCAACCCCTGCGTCTGCCTAAGCAGGCGCTTTAATCCACTGAGCTATTTGGCCGGCCCTCTATCGTTTTAAGAAATAAGCAATTGTCCTAAGGTTCAAGGTACCTTTTGGAAATATTAAGATTAAAAAGCCAGAAGCTAAACAAAAATAAATAAAAAACCAAAAGTTGGGCTCTTAAGTGCTCTGCCTAAACCCTGCCTCTAGGCCAATGGACCTGCTCCTTCCCTTCCCCTTTGCTACCTTCCCAGCA
>NW_004524765.1:2455501-2462425 GCF_000260255.1 Octodon degus | reverse complement strand
GGAGTGAATGTGCCCGAGACCTGAAGGGGGAGCTGAGGCCACAGGCGGCATCCAAAGGAAAAGGCAGAGAAGAAGAGGATGAAGAGGCCAGGAGGCGGGGTGGTGCATGCCTGCATCCCCACATGCTGGGAAACTGAGGCAATAGGATGGCAAGCTGAAACCACACCTGGGCAATTCAGTGACTTAGTAAGGCCCTGTCTCAAAGTTTAAAAAGGCTTGGACAAAATTCAGTACAAAGGCCCTGGGTTCAATCTCCAGTGCCATATGAAAGAAAATTAACTACATGAATAAAAGGCTAAAAACAGAGAAACAGACAAAGTCGATCATTTCTGCAATTCAGCATAAAGACAAGGATTTTCTCTGCCTCAGAGGTCACAGAGTGCTAGGACCAACTGCTGAGCTGCTTCCTTAAAGGCTAGCACTGCCATCTCCCATGTCCCCTTCCTCTATTCTCTGGGATCTAATGTAAACCTGGCTGGATACAAAATGGCTGGAGCTGAGGCCGCTACCCTGAGCCATGAGGTAGGTGCTGCTGAGGATGGTGGAGCAGCAAGACAGCAAGTGCCTGGGTCCCCCTAATGCTGTCTAGCTTCTTTGCCCAGTTAATACTAAAAAAGGAAGGTGCACTATTTTGCTATTGAACAGAAGTGCCTGGAATAGAGGACACTGATCTCTCACAAACCTCCCAAGAAAGGCTGTGCCTTCCCCCTAAAGTTCATTTTGTACTTACCTCAGTATCCCATCTGTACAGCCCGAAAGTGTCACGTAACTAGGATTCCAGCTTTCAAATCTGAGAAAAAGCAGCAGTCACTGGACACCAGAAGCAAATCCTGGACAGCATCTCTGCGCTCAGTGCCCAAGCTGGATGCCCCATGGCCCACGGCTTCACTTTGCACAGGGTTGTGTGGCTGGGATGTAGCTCAGTGGAAAACCACACACCAATTCCCAGCACTTGATGCAGACACACACACACACACACACACACACACACACACACACAGTATGTGGGCTACAGTTAGGCTACACCTACCAAAGGGGTAGAGAATGAGGATAATCATTTCTGGAAGGATTCTGGAGAATGAGGATAAAGTCCTGGAACTTGATGTGTACCAGAATTCAGACAGCACAGAGACAGGAGGTGCCAGAGAGGTGGGATTTCCCAAGCTGGGCAGGAGCAGAGGAGAAGCCCAAATCACTGTTTCCTACACTCGGCAGGGAGCTCAGGCATCCTTACCTATTTGTTTGCCTTAGGAGGACAGTAACAAAGAGACACTTGGGATTCACATGCTGCCAGATAATGCTTGGGGCTACAAGTGGCATACAGTGACAGTGCAAGTTACCAAACAGTATGACCCTGTCCACCTGTAAGACAAGAGAGGAGTGGTGAGCCCAGCAGCAGGGGCAGAAGAGACACTAAAAGACAGGACATAGCAGAGAGATTTCTATGAATAGGGATGGGAAGAACTCAGGGAGAAACTGACAGCTGAGAAGACTTAAGAATGAAGGAAGTCACCACATACTGATTTGGACATCTCAGTACAAGTAGGGCAAGGGACGCAGTGTGCTGCAGCCAGCTCATTCACTCTCATGAGCGCTGATGGTTTACCTTTTAGGAATTCCATGGGCTTGCTGTTGAATTCACCATTATTTTCTTTCATGGTGCCCTGCACTGAACTCTCAGCCCTCCCTGTGTTAACCACATGCTGTGCCACTCATCCACACCCTGAGCCAACATGCCCTTTTTATATGTTAAATAGTGTAAGTTAAAAATGAGACAAGGGCTCTCGGTTCATAGGTCAAAGGGAAAACACTTCCCTAGTGTGTGTAACACCTTGAGTCCAATCTCTAGCACCACAAAAATTTAATCAATTATATTTAATTATATTTGGCCAAGGCAATAAACACTCAACACTTGTCATTTCCTCTATATTATCTTACTATATTTTGTTGTTGCCACTACCTTGTTTACATCCCTGTCAGTGATATGGAATGACGACATATTCCTACACTTCTGACCACTTCTTCTCAACTCTGTGCTTAGTGACAGTACGTTGGTAGCCTGAGATTGGCCACAGTGCGATTATTGACACCACCGAAATGAGCAAACAGATTAAGCAAGACTGAGTTGTGCCGATCGCTGGTGCTGAAATCCCCCGGCACAGGGAGCAGATCTAGATGGTATGAAAACTGTGAAAGATCACCTTGAAGAGGCCAAAAATGAGATCGATCATTTATAGAGGAAAGTAGGGCAGAAGGGGAGTCACAGGGGCTGAGCAATACTCACAGGCACCCTGTGGGCAGCTAGAGACAGCAGGTATTTCTGATAAGTATTCCTGGGATGCTCATCCCCTTCCTCCAACTCCTAAAGGAAAGAAGCTCACGTCATCACTTGGTTGCACATGAGATAAGCAATGGTCAGGTTCCCACACAGACTGTGTGTGTCCTCAGGTGTTCACATGTTGAAGTTTTAATTCCTACTGTGTGATACAAAGAGGCTGGAAAGTCCATCTGAGGAAGGCAGGAAGAGGTGGAGCCTAGCGAAGTCCTTGTGGTGCTGCCTCAGGGCATAAGGCAGCTCTTCTGAGACCCCCCCCCCATGGTCCTGCACCAACGAGTTGCTGTCAAAGTCCCAGCCTGACCCAGCAGTCACCCTCTGGCTTTCCCTCTCAGGAGATGAGCTCTTCCATTCACCAGGAGGCCCCACCCAAGCCAAGCTCCTGCCTGTTATTAAGGCAATGAGAAACAGGCTAACACTGTGAATAAAGAAGCCGTGTCACGGTCTGTGGGGGATTCTCAACCCTCTGCACGTTCAGGGCTTTACTGTCTGGGATGCTCCCAGGCCTGTGTGCATCTGTGTATTTGTAGGAGGTCAGCTGTGTCTGACCTGCACTTGAGCCTGGAGTTTGAGGGCAGTCTTCAGGATGCCTTCCTCTGCCGCAAGCTCAGCGGTCTTCAGAGAGCCGTGTCCGCACAGCACGACCTCTGCCTGCTCCGCCCGCGCCACGGTCATTGCCATCAGCAGCAGCACATAGTTGAGGGGGGGCTGATCGAATAAGCACTAGGTGAAAGAAAGCTCCCTTCCTTCCACACCCACCCCTGCCTGCCGGTCCCAGGCCAAGCGCCTCCACTGGCTCGGGGTAACGGGAAGGGGAGAGAATCTGCAGTGAGGAGCAGTCAGCCTCTGCGCCCTCTAGAGGAGCTGGGGGTGCAATAGGGAAGAAGCCACAATCCTATCCCAAATCCAGTGCTGCGCTGGATTAAAAGAGACATATTTCTACTAACAGAAGTTTAGAACAAAATACTATGTATGAAAAGGTGCAAAGTTAGTGCTATAAGCCGTCCTAGGAATTCTCCCCAGGCAGCTGAGGGCTGACGCTTGAAGCAAATCCGCGTCACTCCTTTCAGCCTGCTCCTCTGCAGGCAACTCAGGCTGGACTCAGCACACCTCTCAGCTCCGGCCGTCCTCCCAGCCCTCGCGGGGTGTTTGGCCCTTTTACCCCCTGTGTGTTGCTCTTGGCACAGAAGTGGTCTGCATTACAGTCCGTCAGGTAGACCAAGATGGTGCGGCCTGGCAGCGGGGGCAGGTTGTGCTTCACAGAGAGGTTCACGGCTACCTCCAGGGCCTGGCGGTACCGGTCTAGCAGCTCCAGGTCATATTTGCAGTGTCTGCAGGGCAAGAAAGACAGACACAGGCACTAAGGGCCTCTCTGGTGCCGGTACAGAAAATGAGAATGTGTTTCTCAAGTCCTGGGTCATCTCCTGGGTCAAGCTTGGTTTCATCCTCCTGCACGCAGGCCCTCTGCTCTGCATAGCAGCTTCCTGATGCTCTGTTCCCTGGGATTCTGTCTTGCCACAGTCTCATGGAAGGAGAGGAACTTACCGGGAAATACACCCAGAAATCAACTACCACATTCAGCACAATGATCCCTGATCACTTCCCAAAGGAAGATTTAATGGCCACATAGTTTTCAACTGCATTTTAAAGAACAAACACTTAGGGCAACTCAAGAGATGCCAGCTGTGGAACAGAGTATTAGAGGCAGGGCAGCACCAGTGATGGCCCTTGGGCCTGGGAACATCTGACCATGGAGCCCCAAATACCATGCTGTTGTTAAAAGCTCATTACAGCACTGGGTTATACGGGGATCTGGAAAAGAAAGCAGAATGGCAGGACCTCAAGAGCACTGGCTTAGGTTCTCAATTGAGGAAGAGGACCCCAAAATGTGCACTTATGCTATCATTCATATGGGACATACAACAAAGCACACTGTCAAAGATCTGGAACCAAGGATACTATGTAGACTTTGACTGAAGGTCACTAACCCCGCTGGGGGATATGAGTACAGACGTAGGAGTCCCCACCAGATTCTCCTCTCTAAGAAGTTAATATTTGTAATCATAAACATATATTATTTGAATCCCACCAAGTTAATTCCAATCTACCACTCCCAGTACAACCCATGGCAAAAGAAAAGACACTAAAACATATTTATAATTATTGGGGAGCCAAGGGGCCCTACGTCCAGCCATGAAAATGGCTTTCCAGAACAAAGAGGCTGACCCAGGGCCTCACCCAGTTTTATTCAGTGGAGGAGTGGCTTAAGGAGGAATAACGGAGAATTGTGAGAAGTAGGTGAGTACTGTGAGCTGAGCTAGGTGGGTGGCCTACATTTACCTCTGCCATATGCAGAGAAGATATGCAGAGGTAGTAATCTGCTTTATCTATTGAGATAGTATCTAATGTTTTGGAGGGTCTGATGCTTCAGCTTTGATGTAGTCTTTCAAGCCCCAGGAAGTCATAGCCTCTGTCTCTAGGCTTGATCCCAGCTGGCAGAGCGGAGCATTGGCTCTTCGTCCTTTCTTGACCCAGCTCACATTAAAGAGCAGCATGTGTAGGTTACCAGGAAAACACATGCCACCTTCAAAGACTATCACCAGCACCTCAGCTAGACCAATAGACATTGCTTAAGGCCAACTGAAAGGATACACAGAAGTCCTAGCCAACTCTACATATCAATACTAGGAAATAGGGTCAGGGTCAGTCAAAATGGAGACAATTGCTCTTCTTTCAAGGAGAGCAGCTCAACTGGTCCTCCACACAGACTAGTCTTCTCAGTGTGTACAACCAGAGAATGCATAAATATCAAATAGGTGCATCAGGCTGTCAATGTGAATATGTGAATGATGAAAAGTTTTACTTGCAGGAGGCCATATTAAAGTTGATGTTCCCAATAAGTCTGGCTTTACTGCTCTGATGGTCACTGCCCAGAAAGAATATATCGGGCTTGTGAAAATCTAGTTTCCAATGACACAGATAGTAATCTGAAGAGTGGAAGTGGCAAGGAGAGTCTAATGCTTGCATGCTATGCAAGACACTTAGATGTTGTGAAATATCTCTAAACACGTGGAGCTTCTGGGGATGCTACAGACCTGACAGGCTGCACAGCCCTGCACTGGGCTGCAGATGGAGGCCACTGCCCTATGACTGGTTCCCAAAGCACGGCTGTGAGGTAGATGCTGTGGATGCCTGCTCAGGGTGGACGCTACTCATGCAAATCCCCACAATGTCAGGAAGCCAGAAGGTGGCCTTGCTCCTCAAGGCTGGGGCCAATGTGAATATGAAGGCCAAAGATGGAAAGACACCTCTCATGTGCTGTGCTCAATAATCATGAGCAGCTAATGGAATGACTACTTCGTAAAGGCATACATGCAAGTATAAAAAGTGATTTTGGCAAAGGCACTCTAGAAATGGCCAGAGTTTTTGACAGGCAGGATGTGCTCTCCTTGCTAGAGGAAAAGAAAACCAGCAGCTGACAAAGAAGTCTTCTGTTCACCTCTCAAAGCACCACCTGTCTACAGAAGTCAAGCAGAGCAAAGCAAAATATGACTGTGGAACACAGACAGAAGAAATTCCATGTCTTTGAAGGCTACACA
Organism: Octodon degus; assembly: GCF_000260255.1. NCBI lineage: Eukaryota > Metazoa > Chordata > Mammalia > Rodentia > Octodontidae > Octodon > Octodon degus. Next base: position 2,456,491 of record NW_004524765.1, on the reverse strand, counting down.
TTTATTTACTTAGTTGAAGATTCATGGTCAGTTTTTGTAACAGGCAACTGTTCTACATTTACCTAAAAAACAACAAAAAATGAACCAACACTCGTGCCTCATTTCTCTGAGCACCTACACTCCACTTTTGAGTGTATCCCACATCCACTTCTATTCAATCTTTCTCATGCCTCTTCTCAAAAGAAAACAAAAAAAAGAAGAAGGATCCAACAGTAACTTCTTACTCTTGTCATGGGCAATTAAGATAATAAAAAAAAACAGAACATTCATTCTTCCTTCCCTGTGCAATCACTTTATCAAGGTAACAAAAAGTCTTAGTTGATGAAGGCAGTTCTTTTTACCGCTCCAGCTAAGAAATATGGGAGATTGATGGAAAAGTGCCATTCTGCAACTACCAATAGAGTAAATGGGTCAAGCCAAGAGCTCCACACATCAGCTATTACCCTCGGTAAAGAGATGAGGCTGTCAACCTCCTTTGAGCATTCATCGATGTTAGCATCCCTAGGGGTTGGGTCAGCAAATATTTTGAAATATATATGTGATATACATATGGGACTGAACCCAAGGATTCAGCCATGCTAGACAAGTGCTCCACCACTGAACTAAATCTCTCACTCTCTTCATTTGACACAGGATCTCATTAACTTGTCCATGCTAACTTTTAACTTGTGATCTTCCTGCCTCTGATTTTGTATTTTATTAAGCAGTACAAAGAATCTGGCAATCTTAGTCAAACAGTTTATACAGGATTGCCTTTGAAATTTTTGCAAAAAGAAAAAAAAATGAAAGCATTAAACACTGAGAGTTAGTTTCCATGGTATAATAAATAGAAAACAAGCAAAAAGATACCATGGTGAAATACATAAATCCAGATATGTGACATTCTGTGGGGGCCCTCAACCTGGCTTCCACAGCAAGTGAGACAAAAAGAAAGACTCAAACAGACTTAAGAAATGTAACAATGCTATGCTGGGTACAGTGGTGCATGCC
>NW_004524765.1:2449511-2455296 GCF_000260255.1 Octodon degus | reverse complement strand
AGACAGACAGACAGACAGACAGACAGACAGACAGAGAATTCCTGAGCACTGAGTCCCATGAGAATGTTCGGTGAGTCCTCTGTTCATCTTAGGTGAAAATGGGTGTAGGCTACATTGAAGCACTTGAAAGAACTCAGAGCTTCAAGCTGTATCAGCTCATAGAACAGACTACATGTCTTTCTTGGAGCCTGCCTGTGATAACTACCTGCACGCGTGTGAGAAGAAAAAAGGTGAACAGGTCAGAAATACAGCAAGAGACAAACAGTAAGAGAAACACAGATGTCCCAGAGAAGAAGAGAAAGGAAGCCACGGGTCAGCTGAGTGGAGAGCACACAGCGGGCAGCAGGACGGGGAGCTGACGCACACACAGGACCCCAGGGCACCAAGAAGGCGATCACAGTGGCAGGGCGGAGGCCGAGGCACAGCTGGGTGCACAACCTCCAGGACAGTGTCAGAAGACAGCACTGGTGGTGCAAGGACGGCGGGAGCCGAGCAGGAGTGTGTTCCTGGGTGACTGACAAGCGTGTCCACACAGAAAAGTATTCAGAGCTCCCGGCCCACGAGCACACCTGCTGTAACCGGGCATGGCCCCGGGGTGATGAACACTCACCTGGCCTTGTGCACTTTCAGCTTCTCCCTCTTGAGCTGCTCATATATCACAGGGATCATCATTGCTGCTCGGAGCTTCTGGCGACTCAGGCTCAAAACATACCGTGGATACTTCGTTATACATTTAGAGTTTCTAATCAATATCTGCCTCAGCAGCTTTGTATTTGAAGGAAAGGGCAGCGCTGTGGGGAGACAGACACACACCGAGTCAGCCATCTCCTGCTCCCACATCACATCCCGCCAGTGATGTGTTCTGAGCCTGGCCTCTGCCCAGTCTATGCCCTGAATCTGAAAGGCAAGAGGCTAAACATCAGTCAGCAGGGCCTGCTCGTTCACACAGGAGAGGCAGACAGGGTGGAAGACGGGAGATAATACCTTGATTGCGGAGCTGACCCGCGAGGTGATCGAGGGCATCGTGGGCATTAAGGAATCTGAAGGGCAACTGCCGACTGTGGATCACCGACTTCTGCAGCACAAGGGAGGGTCGTGAGCCCGGCGCCAGGGGCTCCCAGGGTGGGGCTCCCAGGGCAGGGACCTTCAGGGAGGGTGGGGCTCCCAGGGCAGGGACCACAAAGGTCCCTACTCGGTTAGGGCTGTGGGAAGGGAAGGAAGCAGCCTATGGAGTCAGGGGAGATACACAGAACAGATGGAAGCAGAAATGGGCATGGCAGAGTAGAGTGAAGAGGAGGAGTAAAGAACCAGGCGAGGTGGGGCACGCCTGCCATCCCAGGACCGGGAGGCTGAGGGGAGTTCAAGGGCAGTCCGAGCTCCCTAGTGGGGCCCTGTTTTCAGCAGAGAGAGCACCCGAAGGAGCCCCACTTCCTCCGTGGCAGACTCGGGCTCGGGCAGTTGGTGGCGTACCGCGTCCTGGAGCCGCTGGAGGACGAGCTCGTGGTGGTGGGCGCTGATTCCCACCCGCAGCAGGTTGCGCAGGTTCCGAAGCATGGCCATGAAGGGAAGCTTCCCGCTGTCTGCAGGAGGTGGGCACAGGCGAGGGGGGCACGGGAAGGAAGAGCGAGACGTCAGAGTCCGCACAAGAGGTTCAAGGAAAGCTCAACGTGCAGAGCGTGCGCGACCAACGGCTTGATCTGTTCAACCCGAAATGGACAAGGATGGAGCCAGGAAGGGCTGGAGGCATGGAGCGCAGTGTCCCCAGCACTGCTCACGGCACAGCCTGCTCAGTAAAGCGTGACAGCACTGCACCCGCTGGCTCTGTGCCAGGGATCGGGTTCACCTGGCAGAATGTGTTCTCTAGATTACAGCAAGGGTTTCCAAACTTGCCAGAAGCCTCGCCGTTTCCTTGTGTTAGCCTGTGTACTTACAAACTGTGTGTATTTGCAAGCATTTGTTAGTGAGTATTCCCATATACACTTAAAGCATCCTATTGATAACAATGAATATTAATCTACCTTTCCAATAGTTTTCTTGATGATTTTTTATGGTGTCTTGCCAGCTTTATCTTTCAGGCTTTTGTTTTATTTTATTTTATTTTGTAGTACTGGGGATTGATCCCAGAATTTCCACATTGTGCTACATGCTGAGACTTTAAAAAAAATTTTTTAACCTATATGTGATGTAGCGTGTCTATAGTCCCAGCACTGGGGAGGACAAGGCAATGGGACTGCCTCAAGTTCAAGGCCTTGAGGCTACATAGGTTTCCAAGCCCTACCTGAAATACACAGCAAGACCCTATTTCCAGAAAAGAAAAACTGATTTTTAAAAATTTTTTATTTATTTATTTATTTATTTATTTTTTTATTTTTGAGACAGAGTCTCAGCTGCCAAGTTGCCTAGGCTAGGATCAAATCTGTGAAACTCTGACATGATACTGTACCAAGGATTATAGTCATGTCCTGGCCCACTTGACCTATTTGTTTATTTACTGGTTTTCTGAAATAAGATCTTGCTTAAATTTATGATCCTCCTGCCCCAGCCTCCCTTGTGCTGGGATTTCAGGCACATACCACCACACCTGGCAATGGTAGTGCCTTTTTAAAGCTGATCCAAATCTCCTTTCAATGTAGCTAGAAGCGTTAAAACTTCTAGTATTCCTGATATTCTCCCAGCATAATCCTTTGATACATATGTTTTGACCCAGGGCTGCAGGTGTGCTAAGCACTTGCTCTACCATTGACCCACACCCTAGTCAAAGAACTGCCTGTAGTTTCCTTTTCCTGATGAGACAGGATTTCACGAGTCTCAGATTATCCCAGGCTAATCTCTAACTCCTGGGCTCAAGCTGTCCTATCGCCACCTCAGCTCTCTGAGTAGCTGGAACTGCAGTGTGCAACACCATGCCACTGCACACTGCATGGAAGTTGAACACGTGGTACAAATGATATCTGCTAACTAAAGAATGGTTACATCTATTACCGACTCATGTGTTCCTAAAGTGATAATTTCTTGTTGAGACTGGGTCTTGCTCTGGAGGGTAGGCTGAACACCAATTCCTAGTGTTCTTTCTGCCTGAGTCTCCTGGATGCTAGGATTATAGCTATCCACTCTTAGACCCAGATAATATCATACTTGGGCATTTTTTGTTGTTACTGTTCTTTCATATTTGCAGGTAGGTTCTTGCTATATGGTTCAGGCTGGCCTTGAATTCATCATGTTGCCCATGCTGGCTTGAATTTGCAGCAATTCTCCTTGTCAAACTAAGCCCTGGGATCTAAGTAGGCTCCACTTTTCTCAGCAAATATACTATCTGTGATACTAGAAATTACACATCTGTCAATCAGATTAAGAAATTACTGATTTCATTCCCTACAAAATATTTTTAATAAATCTTTACTATAAATGAAACCTATGGAGGCTAGGGAGATAGCTCAGTGGCTTAAGCACCTGCCTGGCAAGCACAAGGTCCCAAGTTCAATCCCCAGTACAAAAAAAAAAAAAAAGAAAAAAAAGAAACCTACAGGCTGCACAAAGGGTTGTCCATATCTAACTACAATTTACATTATATTTTATAATTGCTTGTATGTGCTTTTGTACCTCCTTTCATTCTTAACTATGTAGTGATTGACTGACTGAGTGGTAGAAACTGGTTGTCCCTGTATAGCTCAAACTGGTCTTGAACACACTGTAACCCAGGCTGGCCTCAAACTTGCAATGATCATCCTGCTTCAGTCTTCAGAGTACTGGGTTTATAGGTATGTTAGGTATGTGTCACCCAAGTTAGCCCTTGTTTATATACATACACATATATTCTGAAGTATTCCAAAAATCATTCTGGTCATGGAAGATTAAAAAAAAAAAAAAAAACTACTAAGGGGCGTGGTGCCACATGCCTGTCATCCCAGCATTCTGGGAGGCTGGGGCAGGACAATCAAAACAGTGAGCCCTACCTGGATAATCTGGTAACTTGATGAAATTCTGTCAGAAAATAAAAAATGGACGTGGTGGAGATGTATCTGAGTAAAAAGGCCCTGGGCTCAGTCCCCAGGACCACAGAAAACAACAGAAACAACCTCTAGAGAGCACAGGGTTCGACAGCAGGCCTTTGCCTCAGCCAGGGTAACTCTCAGTGTCCATCAGCAGAGTCAACAGTTTCTTGGCCTGAGGAAAGAGTGTGGTGTGCAAGGAAGCATCCAGGGACACCAGCAGCCACCAGGCCCTGCATCCCGCTCACCTAAGCTGTTCCCACTGCGTGACGGAGGCTGCCAGGTATGTGCGTGCGTGTGTATGTGTGCGTGCATGCGTGTATGTGTGTGCTCTAGCTCCCAGCATTCTGACACACACACCACCAGTGATATCAGGAAGGCAGAGAGAGTGACGCAGTGGAGCAGCTCAGGCTGTCCTGAGCACAGACCACAGTGTGCAGCGCATGGAGGACAAAGGCGGACAACCTCTTGCTTCCCACCCCCCAAAACAGGAAGTCTGCAGGACTCAGGCAGGAGACTGAAAATTGCATGTTGTTCAGCAAAGAGCAGCTGACTGCATTTATAGAGATGGAAGAAGAGGCACCGGGAGATAGAATGGAGGCAGGGCACACTAGTGTGGAATCAGAAAGATCATTCCAGAGTCAAAAAGGAGGAACTTGTTGGGAGGCTAAACTCAAGGCCAGCCTGGGAGACACAGCAAGACCCTGTCTCAAAAAAAAAAAAAAAAGCTGCATGGGTGGCACATGCCTATCATCCCAATTACTAAAGTGGCTGAGGTAGGAAGATCATAATTTTGAGAATAACCTGGACAGTGTAGTAAGTCCCAGAACCTGGGGATGGCTGGGCACGGCAGCACACCCCTGTAATCCCGGCACTGGGGACCTGAGATTGAAAGATCGCTGTGTGCTCAAGACCAACCTAGACCACCAAGTGAGTTCAAGGCAAGCCTAAACTGCAAAGTGAAACTCTGTCTGAAAAAGACCAAAAACAAAACAACAAAAAAAGTTCTAGCCATGTAGCTCAGTGTGAGAGCACTTGCCTAAGATGTTCTCAATCCCCAGTACCACAAAGAAAAATAAACTAAAAATGAGAATTTTTTTAAAAAGCGAATAGATATAATTTGATTCTCCCGAAATTAAGTAGTATTTTATCAGTGTGATCAAAATTTTTCTCTAAAAAAATTTGATTACTACCTGTTAGTAGTACGTAATGTTTGTATTACTGATACCTGTATATACTGTATTTATTTAGCTAGAACTTCCACATCCTGAATACAAGATTCTGGAGAGAATCTAATGCATGAAGGAGCCAGCCAGGCCTTGTACAGAAGGTGGATAATGATATACCTACAAGAAGCCAAGAGCTACCGCTTTCGTCACACACTGATTCAGACTTATGTGTGTCATCCGCCTCATCTGGAATCATGATCTATCGGTGATGCCAGTAGCGCTCCAAGCAGGCAGCGCTGCGCACTCTGCACGGTGACCCAGGGGCCTTCTAGGTCCAATCACCTGCAGTGGTGCAGCTGCCAACCAAGAGAGCCGTAGGGCTATCAGGGTCTCCCATGCGGACGCAAGAAGGGACAGACAGGAAGGGACCCGGGGGCCAGGGTCACCCACCGATGAGCTCCTCCCACACTGAAGCTCTGTTCCCCTGAAGGCTCAGCAGCCGCTCCCAGGTCTCTGGTCTGGGCAGCTTCATGCGTTTCCCAGCTCTGCTGGCGTCCCAGGGCCCAGGGAGACGACTCTGAGAAAAGAGCTGGAGGCTGGAGGGGTACCTGGGGCAGAGGAGAAAGG
>NW_004524765.1:2434867-2449036 GCF_000260255.1 Octodon degus | reverse complement strand
GGCACAGCTGCAGTGCGTGCTGCTCAGGAGGTAGAAGCAGGAGCACAAGGGCTGGGGGCAGCGGCACAGCGCAGGCTGTGAAAGAGGGAACACTGAGAGCATTCCTACGGCAGGACAGCTGACTTTGGCCTATATTAATAGGATGAGGAGAAAGGGGCAGCTGGCCAACTCAAGATGTGTTGTTTCTTGTAATAGCAATACACGTTTCCTTACCACTGTGTTTTGTTGTTGTTGTTGTTGTTGTTGTTGTTGTTGTTTGTTTGTTTTGGTGGAACCAGGGATTGAACTCAGGCCCTTGTGCTTGCCAGGGAAGCACTTATTCCACTGAGCCATCTCCTTAGCCCTACCAATGTGCTTTAATGATAGTAGCACACACTTTTTACACCAAATAGTAATAGAAATACCTTTCCGCTTGATTTATCTTTCTAACCTTAAAGCGTAGGCTCTGCTATCTTTGCCACCAAAATGAGACACAGATGTTCAATCATTGGACCAAGGGTTGACGACAGCCTTGGAGGTAAGATACAAACCAAGGATTATATGAATCAAGATTCTGTCCTCTTAATCACTAAGTAAAAAGTTGTAGATGTCATACAGATACAAAAGATTGAGCTGGGGAGATTGCCCAGTGGTCTTAGTGCCTGAAGGCAAGTGCAAGAACCCAGGTTCAATCCCCAGTGCTGCACGCCATGCCAGCCCCTGAACCGTGGGTGCACTGTGCTGGCCACTGGAGCTAGGCATGGTGGCGCATGCCCATAATCCCAGCACTGGGCAGGCTGAGACAGAAGGATCTATTGAGTCTGAGCTGCATAACAAGACCCTGTACCAAATAAATAAAAGATCTTTAATTTAAAAAAAAAATCATTTTGTTCATTTATAAAATTGCCTAGGGAAGGTAGTTATTTCACACTTTTTGTAACTTATTTGTCCCACTAATTGTATCACCTGTCAAAAAAATATAGAAAAAAGTATATCTGTACATAAGCAGGCCCAGGTTAAGGAACTCACCTTAAACTGTATGTCTCTAATAGGCCAAAGGTAACTTGGAAAATGTCTTCTCTCAGAAAATGGACGCTCCTGGGGGAACAGGAGAGGCAGTTACACACGGGGAAATGGAGTCTGTCCCTGGGGAAGCCCTGGGAATTCTACTGAAGGCCCATCTCTGAGAGAAAGGAAGCTGGCTAGAAAAAACCCTGAGCTGCTCCTACTGCCCCAAGCTCCTCCCGGCATTCCTGGACCTTGTGCTAGCTCCTGGCCAGAGAACACGTCAAGTGCTTGGTGCAGAACTTCTGGGGCCACCATGCTGCTGTCTCCCCCTTCCTGAGGAGTGGCTTTGGGCCAGGAGTGAGCAGGGGGAGGCAGAGACTGACTGGAGGCTGAAGAGGCCGGCGGGGGCGACTCTTGGCGCGGTGCCTGCGCAGGTTGTACTTAGCCAGTTGGTACTCATCGAACTGAGCGAACTTGTCAGTCATAGCAGCCCGGAGGCAGGCAGGAAGTGGTGCCAGTTTATCTTCCTCTGTTTTAGCCAGTTCCTGAGAGAGACAGAGACAGAGACAGAGACAGAGACAGAGACAGAGACAGAGACAGAGAGAGAGAGAGAGAGAGAGAGAGAGAGAGAGAGAGAGAGAGAGAATGAGATATTTGATCAGTGGTGAGACCCAATGAAATCCTCCAAACTAAAACAAGACCATGTGGTTACTAGAAAGTATGGAGAGCGAGCAAGTTCCAATCTCCAGCTCAGGGTCACAATTTCTGGCCAGGTCTGGAAGCACACCTGCAATCTCTGCACGTTGGCAGACTAAAACAGGAGGACTGTATGCTGGAGCCTACCCTGAACAACTTAGGAAGACACTGTCAACAAAATTTAAAAATTTAAAAGAGGTAGAGAAAACCCAGGCATGCAGGCACACACCTGTAATCCCAGCAATCTAGGAAGCTCGGACAGAAAGATCACAAGTTGAAAATCAGCCTGGGCTACTAAATGACTTTGAGAGACGCTGGCTCAAAATAAAAATTGAAACAGCATGTGGGAGGTACCTCAGTGCAAAGGTCTTGGGTTCAAAAAATGAAACAGCTAGTGAACTAGAAGAGGCAGCCATCAGGAGTGTATCTCCAAAAAAGAGGAAGGTTTTTTGTTTTTTTTTTTTTTTTTTTAGGAGGTGGCAATGACCAATGTTGGGAAAAAACTTCCAGCAAGGGTGGCACCAAAAAAGGGGAGAAGTTCCAAAAGGTACCCCAGGAATTTTATAAGGAATATTTCCCAGGGGTACCAGCATGGTGCTCCCCAAGGTGACATTTCTTATCCCAAGGAACACCCGTGCACATACTCTTTTTCACATACACACGTACACACACTGAAAAGAAAATAGAATAGAAAAGAGAGAAAAGGGAAATAAAAGAGGAAAAGAGAAGACAGGAGAGAAAAAGAAATTTCTGTGCTATTTGGCAGGTGAGCGATCTTCTCTGATTTTCATTTTCCTCAGTTTCTCAAGTGGTGCTCCCATCCTACCCTCCTGCAGGCAGCCCAGCCTGCTCCAGGAGAAGCTGCCCCCTGTGGGCACCAGGCTACGTGGCTGAGGGGAGGCCGACTTGGCTGAGAGTTTGCTCCAGAGACTCAACAGCAGCAGAGAGGCAAGCTGGGGAGGTCCGTGCTCGGGAAGTGAGCGCCTCACCTGGTAGAACTCCGCGACCTGGATCCAGTCGGAAGGCAAGTGGACGATGGCACAGAAATAGCGACGCACGTGGGGACGGCAGGCGGGCAAGTAGGCGGCAATGGCCAGGACCATGTTGGCCACATCCCGGAGGTTCAGCTGCTGCCTGGCGTACAAAGATGCCTAGAACACGGGGTGAGCATCTCAGCCACCGCTGCTGTAGCTGCCTGCTCTGAACCAAGGCTTGAGTGTGCCCACATAAAACCCTTTCCTAGCTCTCTATATTGCAAAATAGAATCGTGTCCCCTAGGCTGGCATTCTAGATCTTGCACAGTCTGGCCCAGTGAGGGGGAGCCTTTGAGAGCTTTCAGTAAGGCACATGGTCCCCTGGAAACACAGGTTCGCCATCGCTGGTCTCTCCCTTATCCTACTCTGTAGCTTATCTTCCCCTGACTCTGCCGAATGCCCTCCAAGTCAACCCTGCCCTTTCTTTCCTTAGAGGGTCACTCCTACCAGTGGGCATCAATCTTGTCAAAGATTTTAATCCCTGGTCGAACCTGCCACCTTCTACACCCTCCCAGAAAACACCCTCCCTGTTCTCTGCTTTTCAAACATTATCTGGAACCATCTGCTTTGACATGATATTCTGGAAAGTGCTCTGCCCTCCTACCAACACTCCAAGCTCACTGCAAGCCAGCTCATCTGTTAGCAGCACTGTTGGCACGCTGAGCCTGGGTTACAAAGCAAACCCAGTCTCGTATACTTTCCCGACCTTGTCTTTTCTCCTCCTCACAGAACTGTAGGGATGAGGACTTAGACTCACCACCAGTCCTTGTACCCTCCTATGGGAAATTCCTTCCACTCACAACCAAGCCTAGGCAGCACCTGCTAACACACTGGGAGCACATTCCTGTCTCCCAGAGACCTATACCCACCTCTCCCTCACCCCTAATACCTTGAGGATGAACTCAGGCTCCAAGGGGGCAATAATATCACAGACTTCAAGGATGGGACTGATGATAGCAGCTGTACTTTTCCTGTTTATATCTGAGACCATAGTAGAGCACAGTGTGTTCACCAGAATCATCTAGGAGAAATATGAGAGGGGAAAAAAAGAGGTAACAGATGCACAGGAAGATCGCCGTAAGTTAAAGACCAGCTCCAGGGGCCGGGGAGATGGCTCAGTAGGATAAGCACTTGACTGGCAAACGCAAGGATCTGAGTTCAATCCCCGGTTCTGGAAAAAAAAAAAAAAAACCAGCTCCAACTACAATGCATGATCCTTTCTCAAAAATATCAAAACAAAAAAAGCAAAAGGGATTAAGGAATGAGAAATGACAGCTGGGCCTTGTCGGCTGCCTCCCCTTCCATCTGGAGAAGAGATCTGGTTCAGGAGTCCACCCCTCCCCTGGACTCATTCCCACCAAGACCAACCTCTACCCAACTCTAGAAGTATCACCTTCTTTTCCTGCAGGTACTGGTCAGTGGAATAAGGATTTGAGTCCAAGTCCTCAGAGGAAAGCTGTGCATTCAGTTCTTCTTCCTCCTCCTCCTCTTCCCCCAAGCTTAGACTATAAAAAGGCATCTGGGCCCCTTCCCCTTCCTTCAGTGCTGACGTTTTCTCTTCTTTGGAACAGCACAGATGACCCTGGGGATAGTGGCAGTTACAGTCAGCAGGAGCCCGTGGCCCTTCAAGCATGGGTTGATCTGAAGATCAGGAAGGTTTACACCTCCAAGCAACATCTGTAAACTCCTCTCCACACCCCAGGATGCACCAGCTCTGACCCATCTAGTACTCTGACCCACTCAGTACTCCCTCCTCAACATCCCTTTCTCAGCCTTTGCCCTGTGGCTTCCACATCTGCCTACCTATGTTCATGTCCTTACTATGTCTCAGCCACTCCTGAGTCAAGCAAGGCTCAACAGCTTTGAGCCACTTCACCACTGTGAAGCTCAGCTTTCCCGTTCACCACCACCCATCTGCTAGGGCTGCTGGAAAATGAAATGGAGTAACACACTCACGTGACTGTGATGGCACAGCTCTAAAGCGCTGCTGTGAGCCTGACTACAGCTCTAAAGAGTATTTTCAGAGACTCCGTTTAGAAGCAAAGAAATTAAGGCCTCAAAGGGTTCCCAGGCTTTCATGACCGAGGGCTACATTTGATCTGTTTTGTGGAATTCTGAACTAGAGCAAAAGTGATGTGGAGGAAGATGGCTATAGGGTAAAGGGGTGCTGAGGAGAGAGGCTACACAGACACAAAGCCACAAAGAGGCAAACTGAGGCCAATTGAGGCTACAGACAATAGCATGCAACAGACAAGTTTGGAGTCAAGATGAGTGTCATGGACCTCTACCGAAGGCACTACCTGAACTGTCTCTGCAGCAGACAGACACTGGACCCTCCTGCTGCTGGGAGCCTCAGACAGCAGGCCTGTGCTGGTGTGCAGGCTGCTTGTGTTAGCACGCATCGGGTGAGGTAGCTGGAGACACTGGCCCGAGGGGCCCGCAGACACGCTGCTCTTTACACTCGGGAGGGAACTCAGGCTCCGGTTTTCCAAGGACAGGACATCTGGGCGGGCAGACACAGGCCCATGTGGTTTTCCCATGGTCTTCAGGTCAGAAATTCTGGTCAGGCACTGGCTCTTCAAGGACAGCATGTCTGAGGGAGCAGATGTATACCCAGGAGGCTTGTCCACAGGCTGCCAGTTAGGAAGCATAGCCAGGCTCCGGTTCTCCAAGGAGAGGACGTCTGGGTGGGCAGACACAGGCCAGGGGCCTTTCTCCATGGCTGCAGCCAACTCCAAGGCACCTAGAAGTAGACAGACCCGTGGTGAGCACAGGCGGTGGCCTGCAGGGGGAGCCTCCACACACAGGGAAGGGATCTTTCCTTTATCCCTGCTGGTGATGCCAGCAACCTGCACAGAGCAAAGGACCAGTGGTCATTGTTTTCAGGATTGCGTTCATCGGGAGGATTCTGAGGAAGAGGGTTAAAAGGGGGCAAGACAAAAAGCTTGTGAGCAAGTTTTCGATAAAGGGAATACCTGGAGAAGGAAAGGATGTGAAAGGACACATACACAAAGCCCCCACTTTGTAGAATCCTCTAATCCAGATGACTGCTGACTTGGTGTATGCAGCTGGGGATGGTGACACACACCTGTAATCCAAACACTCAGGAGGCTGAGGCTGAGGCAGGAAGATCATTCCAAGTTGAAGACCAACCTGGGCTACAAAGCAAGCTCTAGGTTACCCTAAATTGCATAGCGAGACCCTGTCTCAAAAATAAACAAGATCTGCTCTATGCATATCTGCCTGAACAGCTCTCCCAGGACCACCCCAGAAACCATTTATAAATCAGATAGTAAACTTTCTGTTTACGATATTTATTTTTATTTTTTTAAATTTATTTATTTATTTGTGTGTGTGTGTGTGGCCAGCTCAGCCCACCAGGGGGCAGGGCCGGCTGGCATGTGGTGCTGGGGGATTGAACTGTGGTCCCTGTGCTTTGCTAAGCTTGTTCTAAGTAGGTGCTTTAGACCACTGAGCCATCTCACCAGCCCCATGTTTACTATATTTATCAAAATTTTAAAAACACCCTGTTTGCTTATTTGTGAACTCAGTCTCAGTCTCTCCTACAGAAATAAAACTCCTTCAAGGCACCTTTGTCTCCCTCCCACCCACATCCCCACATCACACCACAACCCACTTCTGATCACCTCCCAGTCTCACGGCAGACTGACACCTATCCCAGTCCAACTCAGAGCACTAAGCCTCAATCCAGAACTGCTGAGGCTTCTCCTGACTCCAGCCTTTCCCAGGGCACATGCCTGCAATGCTCCTCCCCTCCCCCAAAGCGTGCCCCCCACCCCACCTTGCTTCCCAAGACAAGGTCAGTGTACTTTCTTCTGGCTCACATTGCTCACTAGGAGCCTCTGGCACACACAGAGCCACTTCAGGGTAGGTGTGCTCTCCAGGGTCTTCCCATGCTTCTAATTCCTTCACCACACGACACGTCCCCTGCCTGTCCTTTGGCCCACTAGACTGTAAGTTCCTGGGGCACAATCCTTATGGCTGTCTTCATCATGGTTTCTACAGCTCCTAGTTGGTACAATGTAGAGGCTTTTGCCAATCTGGTAGAGCAAAGAAGCTCTGTCAGAGGGGCCGGGGAGTCGGCCTATATACTGCTTGGCACTCAGCTTTCAGGAGGTCAATGGCACAGCATTCTTGGACTTCCCAAGACTTCTGTGAACTATACATTAAGATCCTTTCCCCAAGGGAATGGTGAAGAGCTGGAATGCCTTCAGTTCTTCAGTATGGGAGATTCTATTCAGAGCTCAGAAGACCATAATGCTGATAGAAAGCCTACCAATAAAGACGAGGCTGTGGAGGTTTCTGCTGGGATGAAGGACTGCACTGGTTGTTGGACTGCAGAAGATTTGTATTATGGCTTGGCAAAAAGTTTGTCTGCATTTTGCTCCTGTCCAGAGACTTTGACTGAGACTGAGATTAAACACAGCAAACTAGTTAATTAAAAAAAAAAACTCAAGGTAGTCAAATATTGAGGCAGTGGCATGGCTTTTGTTGGGGGCTTTTAGTCAAATATATGTTGAGAGTCAAGAACAAAGAGCCCAGCAGGATGATTTAAAATGTTGTGAGTTTGATCAAAAAGAAAGCACCAGATCTGACACTGCCAGTCAAGCGGAAGACCCCATACTATTATGGGCTAGTGGACTCTTTTAGAATATTTTGCTGAATTTACACACCTATAATATTCAAATAATGAAACTTAACAAGAAAGAAGGGGATACAGATGAATGTCCATTTTGTATCTGTGTATTCAAAGTGGTTAGGATAGATATATAGTTACATTCTCTTAATGAATAGAGTGATTTGTTCTAATGGTGTTTGTAAATAGGATATGTCCGCATCTTGTACAGCAATTAACCACTAGGAAGAATGTATGCATTGTGTTAATTACTGAAACTGTCCTACCAATTTGATTTGAAACTGTCTCATTGCTAGTTGTTTATCAATAAAATTATGGGAAAAAATAAAAAGAAAAAGTAAAAGAAAAAAAAGAAAGCACCAGGAAGGCTGTGGACTGGAAAGATAGAGCTGAAATCTCCATTGCCCAAGAGAAAGGAAAATAAAAAAGATGTCCTGAAGGCATCACAGGAAGTAGAATTTTCTCACCCTTTGCAGTCTCATAAATGCAAGGGTGAGGGACTCTGCTTTGAGAAAAAGCTACAGAGCCCCATGTTCCAAAATAGAGGCAGTGGCCACACCAGATTCCAAAATAACGCTGGCATAAAAATTTTTTCCTCAAAATCAGGGTCAGGGGGCTGATGAGATGGCTCAGTGGTCTAAAGCACCTACTTAGAACAAGCTTAGCAAAGCACAGGGACTGCGGTTCAATCCCCCAGCACCACATTCCAGTCAGTCCTGCCCCCTGGTGGGCTGAGCTGGCCCCCCCACACACACACACACAAATAAAATTAAAAAAAAAAAAATCAGGGTCAGAGTGCTCAGTAATCCAGGCACTTGACCCCTATAGCCAAGGGGGGGGGGGTACTTGGCTACTGCTCCAGCTGGCAGCAGTAGTTGGCATCATCCACATGACATTGGTTTTAGGGACATAGAAAATGCAAGAGTTCTGAGGTTAAAAAGGCTTCTACTTAGATTTCAAAATACCTAGAAGGCTAGACCATGTGCTCCTGAGAGGGCAATACATAAAGCTATTAGTAAAAAGCCCTGTTCAATAAAAGGCTCAAAAGTTTAAAAGAGCTAAAAACAAATTGTCTAAGGAAAGCTACAAGGAGAGAGCAAAGCCAGTTCCAGAGAAGAGCCACGGGGGCTGCAGGCGTAGAGCCATATAAGGCTTTTGGAATTCACAACTCACTGCAGGTTGCTTTGGATGTTCCACATGGAACTACAAGACTTAATGCTTGTCTTTCTAAATTTTAGACTTGTTTTGGTCCTAATAGTTCATATCCTCCTATGTATAACACACATATATATATATATATATATAGGCGGAACCGGGGATTGAACTCAGGCCCTTGCGCTTGCCAGGGAAGCGCTTATTCCACTGAGCCATCTCCCCAGCCCTCCTATGCATAACTTTTAAAACAGCAATGTTTGCCTTGTGCCTTTAAATCTTAAGGGCCTTTAAATCTTAACTTTTTATTTGTACAGGGGCTCACAGCTAAGAGTTTACCTTAGATCTTAAGACTCAGACTTTTCAACAATACTAAAGCTGTTATAACTTTAACAACTCTTGCAAATAGACTAAAGTGCCTTTTACATACAGAGATATACATAAGTCTCTGGGGAGTCAGGGCCAAAATGTTATGGTTCTCATATACTATAATGTTGATAAGACTTAATAGTGATCCATAAAGATTATTAAAGCTTTGTTATAATGTTAAAGTTATAAAATGTTTATAAACATGTCTTTACATATGGAGACTAATTTGTAAAAAATGTGTCTAGTTACCAAGTGGGCAAGGGGTAGACTGTGGTGGTTGGGCCAACTTGAGATGTGGGAAGCTTGGCTGGATAGGCTTGGTATTTCCACACCCTGGTGGGCCGGCTTACCCTAGGGCTGGGTGGGCCGGGGCCACCCTAGAGTGACTCAGCACAAAAAGGGCATATCAAGGGGTTGAAAAAGGCTTTTGCTTGCCTCATTCTTGGAGGAATTCCCAGCTTTGCAGCACCACTTCCTTGGAGGAGCTTTATCTGCTGCCATAAACTGCTGCTCTCTCCCATGTGCCACTCTGCCTAGAAGGCAGCCAGATATTTTGGGTGTCAGATATTTTGTCCCAGGAAATAATTGAGACAAGGCCATTATGAATGTATTGACTTATTTATTTGCATATCTCTCACTCCCATTTAAATGTTTTAGGCATAACACTAGTAAGTAAACCACTTAAATCTTACTATATGAATAAGCTTTGGGACAAGAATGTAGAAGAGTTTCAAGACAACTTGATAAAGTAACAATCCAGGACCAGAAAGAAAAACTAAAGCACAGGACACCAATGTAGCCAAACACATCAAGCATCATGGCCTAGCAGGCGTGGTGGAGCACACCTGATGCAATCCCAGCCCTCTGGAGGCTGAGGCAGGAGGGCGGCAAGTTCCAGCCCGACCTGGGCAATGTTATGAGTTATGCTTTAAACACCTTGATTGTTTCTGCGACCAGTCTACAAGCTGAGGCACAAGAATCGCAGGTCTGAGTCCTAGACAAATAAGCAACATTCTGCCTGGCAAGTAAGGGGTCCTGAGTTGGATTCCCAGCACCAAAATTAAAATAAATAAATAAATAATAGGTCAATAATAGATGCCCCTAGGTTCAATCTCCAGTACCGGAAGCAGAACGATGGCGTCCGTGCCCTGTACACTTCCCTACTGACTTTGCCCAGTATGAGCTCCGCCCCAAAGAAATGAGCAATCTCAGAAATCTTATAATCCAGTGTTAAACAGCAAATGGCCTTGGCGCCCACGTCCACAGAGCTATCGGGTCTCTGCTTTTCAGCCCGGGTCTGCGGAGCGAGATTCCCGGACCACACCTCAAAGTCCTCCATCTCCCGTTCTGCCCCACAGGTGGCCACCGCCGGCGGCCACGCGAGGTTTCGGACACTTGCGAGCACTTCTGCATTCGTGCCTCCGCCTCCACCACAGCCTGCTTCTTGAGCGTTAGGCAAGCAGAACCACCCTCCGCACTCTTCTGGACTGCGGAGCCCGGAGTTCCGGCCGCGGTCACCCCACTCCGCGGGGAGGCTGCGGGGCTCAGCTCCGCCCCGCCCTTCCCACCGGATCCCCTCTCCCAGCCTATACCCTCCCATGACGCAGGAAGCGCAGGGCGGGCGACCCCCAGCGGCCCCGCACCCGCCCGGCTCCGGGCCTGGGCAAGTTCTACCTGCTGGGTCCCGCGGAAGACGCCCGCCCGCGGGGGCGGCTGGGTTCAGCAGCTGGAAGCGCAGTCGGTCGGGTTCGCTGCGCTGAAGGGTGGAAGCCCGGAAGGGACCGCGGAGGGGGGGGGTGCGGGGGGGATGGGAGGGCTGGGCGGGCGGAGACTCCCCGGCGTGCAGCTTCTTCCTAGACCGCAGGTCAAAGTCCTCTTTGTCTTCCCTGGTCCTCTTCGCCCTACTCCAAGGCTTTTTCCTCTGGGACATTCACTTGCCCTTAGGAAATTTCGCCCCCTTTCTCCATCTCTGCACACTTGACCGAGAAGTCTTTCCCTTCGCTGCCTCTCCCTACACTTTTCTCTCTGGTGTCCAAGGTATGGGATTCTTTAATTCCTGCCAAAGCTTCTTGGATAAGCAGAAAGGGCAGCGCAGTGCTTGCAGCCTGCTGAAGAGGAACCCGTGGGCTTCAAAGCCTTTAGAGCCCTGGGGAATGGGCACGGGCGGTCTGTGGGGAACTCCTGGCAGCGGGGTTGTGTCCCCAAGTGATGCCTTGGGTGGATGGCACGGACAAAAATAAAAATAACTTGGGTTACAGGGACCAGAGTCCCGGGGGTGGAAGCAGGCTCTCACAAGACAAGTGATAATCCTAATCAGGGTCGTAATCCTAGTGGTGTTCCATGAAGAGCAGGCCCAGGTAGCATGAGGGAGCCAGGCTTCCCCAGTACAACAGATCATCTTGTAGGCAGAGACCCTTGAGACTGTGCAGGGAAACTGAGTCCTTCCTTGCACACCTGTCACCACCCGCCCCACCAGTCCACACTCCCTCCGGTGCATTACAGATTTGTATACCCATGTCACGGTGTTTGGGGGTGGATCTCTGGGAAGCAAGGAGGTCATGAGGGGGGAGCCCCCATGACAGGACTTAATGACCTCACAAGGACAGAGCTAACTCTCTAGCTCTCTTTTTGCCTCTGCTTGGGAGGATACAGTAAGCCAGCCATGGAAACCAGAGGACTTGGGCCCTCAGCAAAACCGTACCACACTGCACCCTGGTCTCTTACCCTTTCAGCCTCCAGTGCTGTGAGAAATAAGTGTTTGTTCTGTAAGCCACTCAACGTGTGGTAACTTTTTTAGCGACCTAAACTAGGACAAACTCCTTTGACAAGAAATCATTGAGGCTTCCTTTTTCAGTCTGAAATATGATTCACAAATAGCAACTCCACACAAAATTTTAGTTTTTTTAAGACAGGGACTCACTATGTAGTCCAAGCTGAACTTATACTCACTGTGTAGCCCAGGCTGGCCTTCAACTTGTGGGAATCCTCCTTCCTCAGACTCCCCAGTTTTGAAATTCCAGACCTGTGCCACCATGTGAAACTTTTTTTTCCCTACTTTAATTGGTCCACGCCCTCTGCAGAGTGCATTTGTTTTTCTACTATTAGTAAATGTAAAATCTCATTACCTTTTGTATTTGTTTTGTCCAATTCTTTCTTCAGGACAAGAACCTAGAAAACCCCTATAGAATGAGTCCCCATACCCCCAAATCTGGCAACAGAGGCATTTGTATTTCACACTTACATTGTGTACATGTGAATTCATTCAGATCGAGTAAAGCTCTGTTAAGCACCTATCTAGTGAAGAGGATAGTGCTAATACCTGTGAAAAGTATACAAAACGTGGCTTTTTCTCAAGGATTCATTGTCTGCAGAGACAGAGAAAAACAACAGGCCACCAAGCGCAAGGCAGATCTGTTAAAATGCTCTATTAGACTGAGGAAGAAAGCACAGGTGCTATAGATGGGAACAAGAGCAACTTCCTGGAAGAGATGAACTCTGACCAGGGAAGGGCCAGCCTGTGATCAGAAGCTAAGAGAGGAGTGCTCAGTGGGAGTGGAAAGGCCATTAGCCTCATGGGCTTTATTTGTACTTTTTGAACAACTTCCTTCAGATTTACCATAATGTGTATAGTTAATGTAGCTACCTCCAACTAGAGAGCATCAGGGAAGTGGGAGCACATGGACTAGCACTTGCTCGGTAGCCATGGCAACCTGGAGGCCCTTCGACAGCAGCAGAAATGAATGAGCAGATTGCAAGAACCTCAGGGGTTTCTCTCTCCTGATTCCTCAGACTCCAAACAACACTGTTTGGTTTCTGCTCTGTTGACTTTTCTGTCATATTTCTTCATCTTCCTTCAAAGACATTCCCCACTGACTGGTTTTCCTTATTATAGTATCCTGTATAAAAAGGAGCCATAAAATCTGCTTCTCCTCTTATTGAGAAGTGGAATCAGACGACTTATTTTTCAATCCAAGCTGTGCTGGTTACTTACTTGACAAAAAAATTGGGAGCAAAGCAGCAGTCTTAAGCCCTCCACAGAAGCCCACCCACCAACTGCAGCTCACTGTGGAAGATCTTTCAGTGACCACGGAACAAAAGAAGTGTCCAGTGAGGGGAGGTGGGGGACAAACCTCTTCCAGCTTTCAATGATAAGAAACTGCTGGGTGTGGCAGACGTGCCACAGGTTTGGCACCACTGAACTAATGGAGCTCTGCTTCAAATTTGGTGAAGCAGTAACACATAAACCAATCCCCCTTTGGTTTTGGTAACATATGGTCAACAGTGGTTAGAAAATATAAGATAGAAAAATCCTTGGGCTGGGGAGATAGCTCAATGGAATAAGTGCTTGCCCAGCAAGCACAAGGTCCTAAGTTCAATCCCTGGTACCACCAAAAAATTAAAGGAAAAAGAAGAATCCCACAAATATGAAATTACTGAGTTTTAAATAGCATTATAATATTGTAATTGTTTTTTAATTTTATTTTTTATTCATTTTGATGAGAAAAAAGATAAAATAGCAATGAAACAGTTTCAAAACAGGTTAGTAGGGCAGTTACAATAATTAATGCATTGCATATTGTTGTCTTTGTAAGTAGTTATTCAGAGGACAGGATACAGACATGATATTTTGTCTAAGTAATATTAGTACAAACCTTTCTTCTCAATAAACTAAGAGAAAGTAGCTATATATCCATCCTAAATATCTTGTGTATATATTATAATTTTTTTTTCAGAACTGGGGATTGAACTCAGGCCCTTGTACTTGCCAGGGAAGCGCTTATTCTACTGAGCCATCTCCCCAGCCCCTTGTAATTGTTTTTGAAACAAGTTCTTGTTATTAGGTCAAGCTAAACTTCAACTTACTGTGTAGCCCAGGTGGCCTCAGATCTGCAGCAGTCCTCCTGCCTCAGCCTCCCAAGTGCTAGGACGGTAGCCATGTACCACCCACTTTGCTGTAATTGTTTTATTTCATTACCAATTGTTCTCTTACTGTGTCTAACTAGAAATGAAACATTATTACAAGTATGTACTGTAGATAAGGAAACACCAGTTTACATAGAATTAGATAATATCCCACATTTCAGACAATCACTAAGGGTGCTTGAATGTGATCTCACAATAAGAGAGGAGGATCATATTGAAATAGTTCTTTTAGCAGCACATGCTGGCATCTAGCACTTGGGAGGCTGAGGCAGGAGTATCATAGGGAGTTCAAGGCCAGCTTGAACTACATAGAGACCCTATCTCTTTCTCTCTCTCTCTTTCTCTCTCTCT
>NW_004524765.1:2432877-2434537 GCF_000260255.1 Octodon degus | reverse complement strand
TCCCTACTCAGTGTGCAGGCCCAGAGTCAGGTCTGAATCCGAGGAAACATGGGGAGGAACTGTAATTTCCTCCTTGACTTCCCTCCAGTGCCAGGCTTGTTACCAGGGACATGGTGCTACTTCTCAACATACCACATAATCAATAAAGGTCCTGGCATAACATAATGAATGAATTGAGTATATTGTTTCCACATACACTTCTGTACAGCTCTGTTTTCCATAAAAATTTAACAACTTCCCTGCCTCCCTGGGATATGTTAGAAAAGTATGAGCCTTCAGCATTTGCTGTCTCAATCCCAGCCTCAGGTAACTTCAGGACGTGGTCCTTGGATATTAACAAGTATGTATTTCAACAAACTACGTAGCAGTCAGAGGCCAGTCAGGCACAGTGGGGTCTGCCAGTATTCCAGCAGCCTGGGAGGCTGAGGCAGGAGCACCATAACGCAAGCCCAGCCTGGGCAATTTAGTGACTCAGCTGAAGTCTGTGTTAAAATAAAAAAGGGCTGAGTTGTAGCTGGGGTGAGAAAGCCTTGGGTTCAATTCCCTAGCTCAGGATTATCTGGGTTCAGGAATGCTTCTGTTGGCAAACACTTCAGTTTTGCTTTCATTCACAAACTCCCCATCAGGTGACAGACATGACCGCAGCCATCTTCCCCACACAAACAGAAACACCGCTGCCATCTTCCCCAAACTATACAACAAATATGTGCTAAATGCAGGCATCATTGTGTTACTAAAAAACAAGCAAAAGAAAACAGTCAGAGGCTATCTGGCTGCAGTCCAACTTGTTCTTTTTCCTCTCCCCTCCTTCTGCCCTTCCCTCCCTCCCTCTTCCCCCTTCTCCTCCCTGCTCCTCCACCTTTCTTTGAGAGAAGGTCTTCCTATGTTGCTTAGGCAGGCCTTGAACTTCCAGACTCTAACCATGCTCCTGCCTCAGCGTCCTTCTGAGTGCTGGGACCACAGGTGAGCACCAGCCCACCCGTGGAGGTATTATTACTATGGCTCTATTTCTTAAATGCTGGAAGTTGACCCCAGGACCTCACACATGCCATTAATCTATACCAAGAATCTGAGTGGCAATACTTTAGCTTTGTAAGCACCATAAAAATTAGCTACAAAATTTACTCTGGTCGGACACTCTAGCCAGCCTTATTACCAGGGATGGGTCTCTGAGCTTCACTTACTTAGGTAGTTAGTTATTTTCTAGCACTAGAGATGGAGCTCAGGGCTCCTTCACTGAGTTACAGCCCCTACCCATTCTAATGTAGAGACAAATCACACTATATTGCTAAGTTTCCTAGTCTCCACTCAGATTTGTGATCATCCTGACTCAGCTTCCTCGACTGCTAGTATTATAAACATTCACCAACACAACTTTGTTTAAAAAAAAAAAAAAAAAAAAAGACAGTTTTTGTCCTATGTCTTAAGGGCTAGTTTTAAGTTCATTGTGGAACCTAGGTTGTTCTCAGATGCTCCTGCTTCAGCCTCCTAAGTGCTGGGATCTCAGGTGGATGCCACCAAGTCAAGCCCAACAACTGGCTTTGGCTTTCTTCTTATACTCACTTTGGAAGCTGCTGTGAGATATATATATATCCGTGGAGATGGCTCAGTAGACTAAGCACTTCCCTGGCAAACACAAGGGCCTCAGTTCAATCCCCAG
>NW_004524765.1:2430226-2432697 GCF_000260255.1 Octodon degus | reverse complement strand
TCTATGGAGGACAGACTGGAACCAATATTATAATTCAATAATCCCTCAACATGACCTCCTGGGACATCCTGGGAAGAAGAGCTCCATGCCATTGACTAACAACCCTAGAGGGCCTGGACAAAGTCCTACCCGTCCTACGTGGGGCTTGCTAGCACATTTCAGCATTGGAGACAGAAGTGTTTGCACTTTGCCAACTACTTGTCTATTTCTCATTACACAGTTGAAAGAGAGACACACAGTGGCTGCCCAAGCTCAGCAGCTCTGACAGAGGTGAGATCCCGAGGCCCAGCCTCGTGTGGGCTGCAGTAGGGCCTGTTCCCTGCACTCCTTTGGCGTTGTTGCCTGCTCAATGCACTGCTGCCCTGCAGGGCTTTTACATGAACACAGGGAAGGAGGTTGTCAGCAGGGCACAGACCCACCTGAAAGTAATCGTATTGAAAGCAGGCCTCCTGATTGCATGGTAGATTTGAGTGGGGCCTTTGAGTGGTTGGGTATTTGGAAGTTAATACATCTCCCCCTTGGGAGGGGGAGATATGCAGTGGCATGAGCATCTGCCTGGCAAGTGCAAGGTCCCGAGTTCTATCCCTTGTACTGCAAACACACACACACAGAGAGAGAGAGAGAGAGAGAGAGAGAGAGAGAGAGAGAGAGAGAGAATGGACATGGGGAAACATTTTAAAGCCCTGCAGAAATTATAAAGGAAAATATGAATCTGGGATTGTTAAACCAAAACTCTTGAGACTGCAGGGTAGGTGAAATAAAAAGTGTTTAGAGAGCCATTACAGATGCTAGTCAGAAGAAGGTCAGGTCCTGGAGTGTTTCAACAACCAGGAACATCAGGAGTCTTTAGAGTCGGAAAACTGTAATCCCAATCTCCAGCTAAAATATTTTTTATAAGCACTGAGAAAGAAAATCACAACTTTCATTGAACCTACACTGGCTACACCAGAAGGGCAGATAACATGAAGCAGGAGAATTCTGGAATAAGAGGGCAATCCACAAGGAAGAGGAAATGTGTTGTCTCTGGACTGGTTGGGTTAACAGAATAGAAAGTTTACCTGATTTGCCTTAACCTCTTTTTTTATAATTTATCGTATTTTATTTTATTTTTTTTAAAGTGGGATTTTATTTTATTTTATTTCATTTATTTATTTATTTATTTATTTATTTATTTATTTGCAGAACCGGGGATTGAACTCAGGCCATTGTGCTTGCCAGGGAAGCACTTATTCCAGTGAGCCATCTCCCAGGCCGTATTTTTTTTGAAGAGTAAAAACAGAATCAAAAACAAATAGAAAAAAAGACAGAGGGCCGGCCAAATAGCTCAGCGGATTAAAGTGCCTGCCTAGGCAGATGTAGGGGTCGCGAGTTTGATCCCCAGGACTGGTGTGCCAGCCCTGCTCCAGGGGTGTGCTGAGATGGCTATTGAGACTGGGAGTGGTGGTGCGTGCCTGTAATAGCACTTGGGAGGCTGTAAACAGGAGGATCACTACGAGTCCCATCTATGCAGTGAGACCCTGTAACCCTGTCCTAAATACAAAGAAAAAAAAATGCTTAAAAAGAATAAAAAGACAGAAATGGGGTAACATACAACAATGCGTATGCTACAGATTTCAAAACAGGAATAGCTAATTAACAATGGTTGTTATATCTATTTTTATCATCAAATCTGTTCAGATTAACAGATATAGTTATGTAAGACTGGGCAAATAATTGAATATTGGCCCTTGCTTTTAAGAAATCTTAATTTTTTCCTTGTCTCTTTTTGGTTTTAATTTATCTTAAAGAGAATATAATAATCGATAAGACATTAGAAATGGTACATATTTAGAAGACCAAGATGAGAGGCATTCAACCCTGGGTTTTGTATTACACATTGCTGTCTTCAGTGTAGTTGCTCAGATCACAGATATCAGCATACAGTTAGTGAAGGTGAAAATTTTAAACATTAACTGCTATTTTCAAAAAAAGATAGAAATTATGAGTACAATCATCTCAGCTGTCCTGTACATATACTTACACATTCTCCCTCCTTTCTTTTTTCCTATTTTCTCCTCTCACCTTCATTGTTTAATTCATAAATTCAATTTCTTTCCATCTTACTGTATCTATTATACCTTTCATGTTTTATTTATTCTTTCAGATGCTTACACTAGGGAGACAATATGATATTTACACATGTGGGTCTGGTTTATTTCACTTATGAAGATAGCCTCTAGTTGCCTCCACTTAACCTACAAAGGATTCAAGTTTATCTTTCTTTATAGCTGAGTAGTACTCCATTAAATAGAAGTACCACATCTTGTCAACCATTCCTCAAGTAATGGGCATTTTGGAGTTTTCCAAGATTTGGCTATGACAAATGGTGCTGCTATAAACATGGGTGCACATATATCACTATGATATGATATTTTCAGTTCTTTTGGGAAGATTTCCAGAAGGAGAATAGTTGGATTGAATGGGATTTCCAG
>NW_004524765.1:2426628-2429901 GCF_000260255.1 Octodon degus | reverse complement strand
CTTCTTCTTCTTCTTCTTCTTCTTCTTCTTCTTCTGTTCTTCTTGTTTCTTTTCAGTGCTCAAGGAGTAAAATTCAAACTATTCAGGAGACTGAGGCAGAGAACTGAAAGTTTGAGGTCAACCTTCTTTTCAGTGCTTCAAGGAGCTGCAAGTGAATCTAGAGCTTCACTGGTTCATCATCTTGTTCAGGGAGTGGAGGTGTAAGTGCTATACCTGCCTCAGGGCAGGTAGTTTGCATACAATAAAACAAGGAAAAGAGGCTTGCTCCTCCCTGTTGCTCTTGTTGCTTTTGGTATCTTCTGCCTCTGTGGACAGCTGCCCCTATACCATGTGCCACCCTGCCTTAGAGCCAGCTGATATGGACTGAAACCTTCTACAAACTGGGATCTAAATGAACTTCTCCTCTTTTTTTTTTTTTTTTTTAAAGGGGATATGAGGAAAGTACTCTAGCCCTGAGGTATATTCTCAGTGCAGAGCATAGTAATCATATTTATGACATCTGAGAATGTTTTTTTATCAGGATAATCAGGGGGAGTTCTGGAATTCTTGACCACCATGTTGGAATAATCTGAGATACGCATAAAGACAATGCAGTATATACTAAAACAAGGTCATTGAAATGTGCATTGCATAGTCCAAAGCTCTGTGTTTAAATCTTCTTCACTATTGATTAATAGTGTGAGCAAAGGAGAAAAAAAAATTAAGCTTAGGACTAGGGGTGCAATGTAGCTCTGTCAGGTATACATGCATGTGTTGTAGGTCGCTCAGAATAGGAACCAGATCAGCCAGATTGGAATTTGGAAAATCGTTTGGTACTGAGCTCAGGGCCCCCATCAGTTCTCTCACAGGAGAGGACCGAAAGGTGGCTAGCCCAGGAAGCAGGGGAGGTTTTGAAACCTGGAACCACATTTAGTTTGGTAAACAAATTCATTGTCTGACACAAAATAATGCTTTTAGGGTCAGAGTGACCACCACTCAAGCTAAATTTCCTGGGGCTTTTGTTTTAATTTCTGGTTATTTTGCACCTGAGTATCTGCAGGCAGCTTTGCATAGCCCAAGGTAACAAGAAGTTAAAACTTATTTAGTTTCTTTTTGAGGTCATCTCTGTAATCTAAGTTTGTTTACAGGAATTGGTAAGGTAGGAATTTTGTCTAGCAAACAGCAAGAAACAGCCAATCTTATTTACAAAACAATCTAGAACAGTGTGTGAGTATACGTTTATAACAGAAAGCACAAGATTTACATTTAAAGCCTGAAATGTGAGTTACACATTACAGCATGCTCAGTATCTGTAAGGCCCAGGTTTAGTCACTTAGGAGGAAAGGGAGAAAGAGAGGCAGAAAGAGAGGAAGGAGAAGGAAGGGAGGAAGGGAGAGAGGGAAGAAGGGAGAGAGGGAGAAAGAAGGAGAGGGAGAGAGAGGGACATTGCATGATGATCTCATGAACCTGCAGTACATTGGGAGTGGTCCTTGAGCCTGCAGTCAGGTCAGATGACACAGGGGCCACACAAGGTCAAGAGTCTCATCTGTTGCATCATTCGTATAAGAATGCCTTTCTCAACGTATTAACAAATGAAAGAAGCCCCTTTGGGGCGCTGTGGCACACACCCCTAATCCAGCACTCCATGCTGAGGCAGGCATTCCAGGCCAGCATGGGCTACATGGTGTGTTCATGACCAGTCTGCACTACAAAGTAAGACTCCATCTCAGAATAACAAAAATACATAGATGAATAAGTGGATGAATAAGTACTGAAAGAAGTCCCTTGCTCCACCTTAGCTGCTTGGCATTCACCCCTAGGGTGCATTATATAGTGGGCTGGAGATTCCTCCAGACCAAGCCTCCAAGCCCCCAGCGCTTGTCCTTGCCCTCCCCCACTCGCTCCCACCTGTAGAGCACAAGGGGGAATTTCACAATGAAAGCTTGGCACTCAGCGAATGAGGATCTGCGTCTGAGAAGTACAGCTGGAGATGCCAGCGCAGATGTGTAATTCAAACTACTTAGGAGGCTGAGGCTGAGAATTGAAAGCTTGAGAGCAGCCTGAAGGTCTTGGTGAGATGCTGTCTCATGGCAAAATTAAAACAAGGCCAGAGTATGTGCCTCGGTGGTGTGTGACTTGCCTAAGATAGGTAAAGTGCTGGGCTCAGTACTCAGTAACACACACACACACACACACACACACACACACACACACACGACATAAAAAAGACCACTTTCAAGCCCTCTTGCCAGAGCTGAAATATCTACTTAACATTTCTAAACCATGAAACTTTGTCTCTACACTTCAGTTTTCACATCTGTGAAGTGAAAATATTATGGAATGTTGTGGAATGCTCAGGATGAATCAGAGGACAAGTGGTTGCTGTGTGGTCTTGAGTGGTGAACTGTTTCTCTCTTTTAGTTTTCCTTTTGTTTTGTTTTCCAACAGGGACTTTCTAGTAGTTGCTTGCCTTGAACTCACTAGATAGTGCAGCTTTGGGTGAGAATTCCTGGGCTACATGGTGAAAGCTTGGCACTCAGCAAATGAGGATCTGCATCTGAGAAGTACAGCTGGAGACGCCAGCGCAGATGTGTAATTCAAACTACTTAGGAGGCTGAGGCTGAGAATTGAAAGTTTGAGAGCTTTCTAAGTAAGGGACTCAGTCATGATTACCAAAGCAGCAAGTCACGGGGGACTTTCAAGGTGATACCTTCTTCACACTATTGTAAAAATACTATAATCCTCTTGCCTCAGCCTCGGAAGTGCTGAGATTATAGGCTTGTGGCAGCGAACCAGGTGGGAAACTGGTTCAGATTCTAAGTAAACTTTGCCTACTTTTTAAAATGCATATTGCTGGTTCCACCCCTGGGGCATGCTGAGACAGTAACTGAGACTGCGCCTGGTGGCTCAAACCTGTAATCCCAGTGCTTGGGAGGCCGAAAAACAGGAGGATCACTATGAGTCTGATCTATGTAGTGAGACTTTGTACACTCTGTACTAAATACATAAAAATAAATAAAATAAAATAAAGTACATAACTGGAGAACGAGTATAAAGCACTCAGCATCTGCCTAGCACATAGAGGGCATAAACACAGCCAAGTATAATCTCAAAGAAGCAGTTTCTTCTCTGTGGTGAGGGCTGGCTTACACACTGATGTGCAGACGACATGCTCTGATGATCAGTCAAGCTGACAGTGAGTCTGAGACCTCCCAGCCTCTGTGGACTTGGCGCCTGCTAGAGTCCAGATGAGCGCACCTCTGCCTCCAGAGCCCTGGGCGGGGGCAGCCTGTA
>NW_004524765.1:2406927-2426473 GCF_000260255.1 Octodon degus | reverse complement strand
ATGAGTCCAGGCGCTGGCATCCAGGCTGAGCAAGGGACTCACTCATGATTACCGAAGCAGCAATTCAGGGGGGACTTGCAAGGTGATACCTTCTTCACACTATTGTAAAAATACTATGAGCTCATCATTAATGAGATGTATGTATATATGTATGTAATTTTTTGGGAGTTGTCTTACCCTAAGCTGTAGAAAACTCAAGGCTTTTCACCAGACTCCTTGTTCCTAAGGGTCACCAAGATTTAGAATATACTCAGTATTCTAAGAGAGTAATTATACTGTACAGTTTATAATGCCTCACCTTAGATGTTTCTTGCCAGCTTCTTGATCCTTATTGTTAAGACAAGTCACCTCCTTTCCTGCAAAACCTTGCACATGCCTTGCCCTGGCTGGAGGGGTGAGACTAGTGAAGAGACTTGGCGTGGTGGCACACGTCTGTAATCACAGCTCTTGGGAGGCTTACACAGGTAGATCACTACGAGTCCAATCTAGTAGTGAGACCCTGAACACCCTGTAGACCCTTCCCTGAAATGCAAAAAAGAAAGAAAGAAAGAAAGAAAGAAAGAAAGGAAGAAAGGAAGAAAGGAAGAAAGGAAGAAAGGAAGAAAGGAAGAAAGGAAGAAAGAAAGAAAGAAAGAAAGAAAGAAAGAAAGAAAGAAAGAAAGAAAGAAAGAAAGAAAGAAAAAGTGAAGGGAGAAGTCGGCTGGGCAGAGTGAACTTGGGCTGAGTAAAAGAGAAAAAGGCAAGATAAAAGTACACCCTGGAGGACACAGAGCAGGTCATCACAGGGAAAGATGTGATAACCACAAATATGACTGTTGTAGTGCCTTTAAAAAAAGTTAATTCTCAAAGACTTAAGCCAGTCATAGTAGTGCACAACTGTAATCCATCTCTTGGGACACTGAGGTAGGAGAGTGGCAAGTTTGGGGCCAGCCTGGACCTCACTGCAAGAATGTGTAGAAATAAAAGATTAAAACCCAACATGGTTTGTGCTTCTTTGCAAAGATAATTACAGGAGATACATATGGGGCTGTCCAGTCACACCAACTGAAATACATGGAAAAGTAAAGCTTTGTAATAATGATAAAGATCCTGCAATCCAGTACAGAAATACACTTTTTAGTGTTCATGTTTTTTGTAGGAAGGGTACATAAGATCTCTATACTTGCTAGTAGATGGTTTCCATTATGTGATGCACTATAATGTTGGTCATAGTGTCTAAGAGGTGGTACTAGAAGCGCCGATTTCTTCTGAGGACTCACTTGAGGAATGTTCTGTTACATCTGTGGCTTCCTTCTTGCTTTCCTTCTGTTTTTTGTGTGATCTTTTCTTCTGCTTCTTTTTGTGAGACTTCTTTGACTTATGTTTGCAGGATTCATGGGCAGATGATTTTATCTGAGGTGTTTTCTTCCCTTTGGTAATATCCTGCTGATCACTACTGTCCGTTTCGAATTCTTCAGGGTATAACTCCTTATACCCACTGTGACCGCATCTGTCTGGCATACTAGCTTTATAATCATACAACTTCTTGTTCCAGGATTTAGATTTAAGAAAACCATCTTCCAGTGTCCCAGAAATTTCAGTCTTTGGCCTCCAATATTCTCTGTCTTTCTTTATCAAATCTATCACTCCACACCTGACTTGAACTGCCGGGCAACATTTTCCTTTTGGTTTCCTGATAAGTATCCTCCATCTGTTTCTCTCTTATTTTCCATGTATCTGATTCTTCCTGGATCTGATTGTGAACCTCTGTGTGCCGGATGACATTCCTAAGGAGAACCTTCCCTAGCAGGACCTGGGACATTCTTCAGTCGTGGGCCTCAGCCTTATGTGGCGGGGGTGGGGAAGAAGTAGTCTGAGAGAAAAAGGAGGAGCCTTCCCTTCCCATTTTATTAACAGATGCTTAAGTGAAAAGCCAAAGCAAACTGATTCTCTGGAGTCTTCCCACAGTCTTCTGCATCACATAGAGCACAAATATGGGCTAGTAAGGTAAAAGGTAAACCTGTTTTCAGGACGATTTCATGGCCCTCCAATCCAGACACAAATTCAATACATATCTTTATCTGTTTTCAAGAAGGTTTCTTCCTTTTTAGCTTTTTCTGAAGATGATGCAACCCACTTTTTTTTTTTTTTTTTTTTTTTTAGTACAGAGTCTACAGGGTCTCACTATGTAGATGGGACTTGTAGTGATCCACCTGTTTAGCCTCCTAAGAGCTGGGATTACAGGTGAGCCCCACCACAGCCAGTCTCAATCCCTGTCTCAGTGTGCCCCAGGGGTGGAGCTGGCACTGCAAGATGGGGATCCCACCAAAGCTGCTGCATCTGCTTAAGCAAGCACTTTAATCCGCTGAGCTATTTAGCTGGCCCACATTTTTCTTTTCGACAGTGGCACCAAAGCTGGAGGAAAAGACATTGCCACAGGTTCATTTTCCAGTGCACACTATACTCAAAGCATGGCCCTTCAACTAAGGTTCTTGCACTGACAAAGACAAATAACAGCTAAGTGGAAAATTCCATAACTGCAAACTCAGTTCTGTCACGCACTCCTCCGTGATCAGTACCGCTCAACTCCCAAACTCTTCCAAGGATGTTCAAGGGTAACTTAAGAGTTGAGCAACACTCACCAGAAAAAAGTCCATTCACTGGACCTAAGATATCAAAACTTGCACTCTATTTGGCCTTAGCTTCAGATTTTACAGATAATGGGAGTGCAGGGGCAGAAGCTCCACTGGCTAGCAAAGCGCTACTGGGATCATGCAATCTTGGTAGACGACCAGCCAGGCTCAAGCTACTCAGGGAAACCTAGAGTCCATTCTGGGCACAAGCCACAAGAAAGAGTTTTTGCTCAGCATGCCTTTGCCATCCATGTAGTAAGTCTGGTAGCCATCATTGTTTCAGGGAAGCAGCACCAACTGAAGGCAAAATCCTTGCAGCATGACCTGCATCGACTCATTTATATAGCACTTTTCTTATGCCAGATTCCCTCTTGATGACTGTCAGGGAGAGCTCGGCCACTGTGGCCATGGGGCTTCAGTCATGCAGGGGAGAGGAAGCTCTTTTAACTTTCTGAGACAGGTTCTTGCTAAATTGTTAAGTTGCCCAGGCTGGGCTGAAACTTGCCATCCTTCTGCGTCCCATGCTGCTGGGATTTAGAAGCACGTATTTCCATGTCTGCTCCATGAATCTATTAATCTTTCTGTGTATTTTTTTTTCTCTTCTTCTGTTCAGACATCATTGCTGCTCCTGCCCAGAACAAACCTTGAAACCCTTGGTCATCAGCTCCTACTGGAGGGGGCACATCCCTGAGGATGGTAGGAGTCTGCCTAGTACCACACCTTTGCATTAGAGAACTAAGAGAAAGGCCACAAAGGGAATGTGCTTCCTCTGGTGCCAGGGGAGGAGAGATTTCTAGGGGAAGAGAAGTTTCCAAGCCACTTAGTGAAGATGCAGAAGGATGAGGGAGAAAGAATATGGCTGCAGACTGTTGGCCTAACTGGAGAGAACATTATTTTCACTGATAAAGTTTCTAGTAAGAAAACTCAGATAAGAATGATTTCATCACTGCAAAACTTTTATTTAAGCTCATCCTTAGAAAGAAATCACAAAGAAAATGTACACAGAGGTTCACCCAATTCTTACAATGTTTCATCCTTTTTAATCTCCTACTTCCTTTTCTACCTTTGTCTGTCTGTCTGTCTGTCTGTCTGTCTGTCTGTCTTTGTCTGGGGTGGGGTTGAAACAAGGTTTTGCTATGTAGGTCAGGCTGGCCTTGAACTCACTGTACAGCCTAGGCTGGCCCCAAATCCACAGTAATCCTCCTGCCTCAGTTTCCTGAGTACTAGGATTACAGGTCTGCCCACCATGGCTACCTCATCCTCTATTATAAATCCTACTCAGTCTTTCTAATTTTAAATAATATTCCTTATCATCCTAAACAGACAAAAGACAAAAAAAAAACTTTCCTAAAATAATGCATCTTTAAGAAAAATAAACACATGTCAAATATTTTTGGGGTAAGGGGGCTCCATCATCACCCTTCTGACTATGGAAAACTTAAACAATGATAATAAAAAATTGGCTTACAAGCTGAGCATGCTGGTACATACCTGTAATCTAAGCACTAAAAAGGCTGAGGCAGGAGGATTGATGCAAGTTCATGGGCATCCTGGGCTACATCGTGAGTCCAGGGTACTCTGAGTTACATAGCAAAACTCTGTCTCAAAAAGACATAGAAACAAGAACAACAAAATAAAGGAAAATTAGCTTACAGAAAGAATATTTAGCTTTTTGTTGCCTAACATGGGAGGCAGGGTTCAGAAAAGGAAAATCAGAGGGAAAAGATGTAGCAGAGTCCTGGAGAAAAGTGTACACATTTAAGCAAAAGCCACTGTCTTCAGAGAAGACTCTAGTGAAGAGGGCAGGGTGGTGACAGCAGCAGAATTCTCTCAAGAATCTCTAGAATGCTGGTTTCTCCTTCTATGGAGAAGCAGGGCACAGTGCACACATACCCCAATTACTTCTTTCTTTCTAAGATGCATTCCTCCTTCTCTAACTGTGGAGTTGTACTGTGTGTGTGTGTATGTGTGTGTGTGTGTGTGTGTGCACGTGCGTGTGTGCACGCGCAAACACACACACTAAAGATGAAACCCAGGATCTCACAAATACTTGAGAAGCATTCTACTACTGAGCTGCAATTCTACCTCCAAACTGGTGCATTTCCAGGCAGCCCTGAAAGTTCAGTTCAAACTACATCTACTTGCCTCTTCTTATGGAAGCTCCACAAACAGAGTTCATGCCTTCATCCTCTCAGCTTTTATAGTAATCTCATGCTTTCACAGTACTTGTATGGGAAATCTCATGAAGTGTCCTCTGCCAGGAGCTCTGACCTGTGTGTCCTTGGGCCTCATATAGTGCCTGGCTCATACTGGGCAAGACAGGAGAACAGAGGTGAGAAACAGAAGAAAAATATTCATGAGAAAGAACAGGAGAGAGGAAGGGGGAGAGCAAGTGTCTTACTCAACCTTTCTTGGCAAGAAAAAGAGAAATGCATTAAAAACAAAACAGAAGAAGGACTGATGGAAAATGGCTTGTCCAAGTCTTCCCAACTTTTGTTCTTCTCTCAGCTACTTCCAAGTGTGCCTTGGGACTTCACACCACTACTGCTCTTGATCCTCCAGTTCATCCAAAGAGAAAGAAGCCCAGTTGTCTGCCTTCTTCCACCTCAGCCTCCAGACCTTCTGTCCTTCCTTTTCCACTTGGGCACCTCCCTCCCTGGCCTCTGTCCTCCTTAGCCCTCTTACAGTGCTCCCACTTCACTGTCCTGAAGGTCCATCATGCATATCATGCCCCTTTGCTGTGACAAGAACTTCTGCCTCAGATGAAAACCAAAAGGCTTGGGCTAGAGAGATGGCTCAGTGGTCTAAAGCACCTACTTGAAACAAGCTTGGCAAAGCACAGGGACTGCGGTTCAATCCCCCAGCACCACATGCCAGCCAGCCCCACCCCCTGGTGGGCTGAGCTGGCCACATACACACACAATAAATAAATGTAATAAATAAAAATAAATAAATAATTAAAAAAAAAAAAAGAAAGAAAACCAAAAGGCTGCCAGGGCATCCTATGGAGTCTGCGCTGAGAAATGCTAGATTGTGCCAGCAAAGTTAGCAAAGGTAAAACATTGCCAGGAGGAGTTGGGTATGCCAGCAGTGGGAGTAAGAAGGAATAAATGCTAGGAAAGAAACTGATGAACAATTCCTCCCACATTCCTCAAACTAGTGGATGCCCTTTCCACAATTCTTTCTTTCCTTTCCTCCCTCCCTCCCTCTCTCCTCCTTCTCCCCTCCCTCCTTACTCTTTTTCCTTTCCTCTCCTCCTCCCTTTCAGTGCTAAGGTTTGAAGAACCCAGGGTGTTGAACATTTCAGGAAAGTGCTCTACCACTCACTTATGCCCCCAGCCTCTTTTCATTTCATTTTGAGACAAGGTCTCACAAAATTGCACAAGCTAGCCTCAAACTTGTGATGCCTCAGCATCTGGAGTGGCTGGGATTTCAAACATGCACTGCACCGCCATGGATTAGAATACAAGTGGCTTGTATTTTTCTCTATGATCCATGGCTTAAAACACTTTTCCAGGGTCAGGAAGATGGCTCAGTGGAATAAGCGCTTCCCTGGCAAGCGCAAGGGCCTGAGTTCAATCCCTGGTTCCGGAAAAAAAAAAAAAAAAAATACTTTTCCAACTGTCCTCTCAGATCCCTAAGCTTTGGCTATTAGAGCTTCTATTTGTGTGTGTGTGTGTGTGTGTGTGTGTGTGTGTGTGTGTGTGTGTATGTGTTTATATGTACCATGGATTGAATCCAGATGCTCATAAATGCCAAGCAGATACTCTTATCACTGAGGTATATCCCCATTCCATATTGGATAATCTTTTCATATATTTGTCTGTCATCTGTGTTTCTTCATCTGAAAAGTGCATATTCATCTCAGATGCTCATTTTTTGGATTGGGTCTTTGAACTTCTGAGGCCTGATTTTTTCTAATCCTTTTTATGTTCTACATAAAAGTCCTATGAAGGACAGCCAGCTAAAATATTTTCCCAATTTGTGGGATTTCTTTTTACTCCATTGGAAATTCCTTTTTCACAAGAAGACATTTCATACTGGATATACTTGACTCTCTTCCAACCAGATGGACCTCTCCTCTCACAAATCTCTAGATCTTATAACATGGCTCCTAGGTCACTATTTTTTGTTTGTTTGTTTGTTTGTTTGTTTGTTTATTTGTTCGTTTAAACAGGGTCTTGCTACATATTTCAGACTTGCCTTGAACTCACTATGTAGCCCAGGTTGGCCTCTAACTCTAGGTGATCCTACTGCTTCAGCCTCTTCTCTTATCCTATTATTCAGCTGCCACAGAGCATAGTGGCCCTCACCTGAGATCCCAGCATTTTGAAGAGTGAGGAAGGAGGCAATGAGATAGAGGCCAGCATGGGTTACAGAGTTCATGGCCAGCCTAAACTGCATAGTAAGACTCTGTCTCAAAAATCAGTTGAGCCGGGGAGATGGCTCAGTGGAATAAGCGCTTCCCTGGCAAGCACAAGGGCCTGAGTTCAATCCCCAGTTCCGAGAAAAAAAAAAAAAAAAAAAAATCAATCGAACAATAATCTTGAATATTCAGCTGCCTCTCCTTCCCCAAAGCTCTTTGCCCAGGAGTTCTGGAATCACTTTCCCTCCATGGATATCATATATACAAAAGCAGTTTGTATGCTGACTAGCACTGCATAAAAATACTATCAAGAATAGTAATTTCTCAGGCTGGAGAGATAGCTCAGCAGTCTACATGCCTACCTGGTAAGTGCAAAGGCCTAGGTTTGATTCCTGGTACTACATGCCACACTGGCTTCATGCCAAGTAGCCACTAGAACTGGGAGTGGTTGCACATGCCTGTAATCCCAGCACTGGGGAGGCTGACACAGGAGGATCACTACCAGTCTGAGCTGTGTAGCAAGACCCTGCACCAAATAAATAAATGTTTTTAAAAAAACAATAGTAATTGCTCTTTCATAATCTCTGTTTTTCATATTTCATCTCTCCTCTCCCCATACACCGCTACTCCTCTGTCACCCAGCAGGTTTGGTTTCATGCAGGGTGGCAACCAAAGCTGTATGCTGCACTGTGGGCAGCGTCAAGATACATGCAGGCATCTCAGCCCGTGGCCTTGGCAAAGTCCCCAGGCACAACCATCGGCCCAGCCCAGGAGAGTAGGCATGGATAAGGTGGGAGAGAGCATAGGTACAGTGGCTATAGCCCCCTATCACCAGTAACTCTCCCTGCAGCACAGCACTTGCAGCACCCACATGGGGGGATGGCAGAGGTGCTAAGTGAGTCCAGCTATCAGTCCTTGGTTCATAGGCCTCAAAGCTCAACAGGTCCCCTATCTCACCTAACCCACCTGCCACATACAACCGCCCACCCAGAGCAGCCATGATATGGCCAGCCCGAGGTATGCCCATTGGACTCAAAAGTGTTTCTGGCTTCTCAAGTTTGGGGTCATAGTGCAGCAATGAGGCCAGGTACTGGCCAGCTCCACTACAACCACCACTCAGGTACAATCGGCCTTCCAAGATGGCAGCTGCGTGGGCAAAACATGGGGCTGGAAGCGCAGGTGCTGACCTAAGGCAGAACAGGACACAAGGTCAGACAACTGCCATTTTCAGCTCTTTCTATCCAAAGCGTAGTTTTTCCCTGAATGTAACCTTTCCCACTTACCTCCAGGCATTGAGCTCAGGATCGTAGGTCTCTACAGAGTTAAGGGCAACACCATTATATCGTCCACCTAAGGCATAAAGTTGTCCATTCAATGCCACTAGAGGGAACAGACTCCGAGCCTGGCACAAAGATGCCATCTCTTCCCAGTCCTCTTGACTGGGGCCCCACCTGGAACACAGTAAAAAAAGAAATGGGAAGACTGACTCTGGGATCTTGTGGTTGTTTGGGTCATCAATTTCTCTCACATGCCCACTTTGGGACCTGCCATACCCTGCCCATTCTGAGAGGCTCATACCTGAGAGTTGAAGCCAGAGTGTTGGAGTGGCTGTAGAAATCCTGACCCCCACACACATAGAGTTCACTTCCTGCCAGGCTTGCAGCCCCATGCCGGAAGCGCCCGGGGGCAGGCAGAGCAGGCAGCTGTCCCCACTCCACAGTTCGTACCAGTCCCATGCCACAGTGGAAGGCCCTGGCCCACCACACTTTTTGAGAAGTCTGTCTTCGGGCCATGTCAGGTCTGAGCTCGTCCCCACCAATCACCACCAGTGCCTGGTCAGGTTTTCTCCACCTCTCTTGACCTGGAACCTCAGCCTCCACCATCAGCTGGTACAGCAAGTCTGGGGGCAACGATGAGGGGAGCCCAGCTGCCCGCACTTTTCTCAGCTCTCTGGTAGACATACGGCCAAAGCGGACACAGCGTAGCAAGGCCTTGGCCTCGGACTCCTGTGTCTCAGGGTTGGCAGCTAGCCAACACCGTGCAGCCATGAAGGCCTCAAATTCCTCCTGTACATGAAGTTCATCACTATCCAGGAGCTCAGCCAGGTAGGCAGCTGGTAAGGAAGGGAAAGCAGGGCACAAAGCCACAGCAGGCAGGTGACTAAGGAGGTAGTGACGAGCTTTACTCCAGAGCCTCTCCAAACCAGGGGCTTCAGCTATGGCGAATAAGGCCAGGCAACGGGCAGGGTTGAGGCCTCGCACCAAAGCTTTCTGACACAGATCCAGGCAGGAAGAACTTTGGTACTGCAGAGCAGCCTGGGCAGCTCTCAGAAGTCCTGGCCACTTCGCCCTCACTACCCCAGAGTAGGCAAAAGAGACAAGGAGTTGCAGGTCCTGGGAAGACATGGTACGTAGAGATACCTCTGAGCCTTGGGATTCCCTCATTCCACTCAGGAGCATGGCCCCAAAGAACTCACTGCCACAGGCCAGGGCTGCTCGGTGCACTGCAAGAAAGAAACAGAGGAAGACCCACAGTGTGGCAACCCTGCTATGCAATCTCAATCTTGGACCAAACACCCAAGGGCACAGTGAAGCTGCTGTGTGCACTGAGAAATCATGGAGTACGTGTAGAGTGCAGCTTTCAGGGGCCCACCCCAAGTGTTCTGATTTAGTAGGAATGTGTATGCTAGTATTCTGAAGCACCCCAAATGATTCCCATGTTAGTGAATATGCTTTAGTTTTTTGAGTTCAGGTCAGTTTGAGTAAGTAGGGTTTTTTTTGGGGGGGTAGTTGGGAGGGTTGGTTTTTTGAGACAGGGTCTCACTGTGTAGTCTAGGCTGGCCTTGAACTCACTGAGATTCTTATGCCTCTGCCTCCCAAGGGCTGGAACTATAGGCGTGAACCACCAGACCTAGTAGAAAAAGTGCCTCAATGGATCAAATTGAGAAGATGCTTGAGATAGCATCTTTATGAAAAAGCAGCACAAAATAAACTAGAAAAATCAATGTGCAGGGGCCAGGAAGGTAGCTCAGCCATCTAACGCCTCGTTAGGCAAGCACAGAGACTGTGTTCTATCCCCTGAACCACATGCTGTGCTGGCCCTGCCCCTGGGCGTGCTGAGTGGGCTACTCTGTACTGGGGTGATGGTGCACACCTATAATCCCAGTGCTGAGGAGGCTGAAAGCAGGAGGATCACTGAGAGTCCAAGCTGTGCAGTAAGACCCTGTACCAAATATATATTTTTAAAAAACCTTCAACTTTCAAAATCATCTAGTTCAGTTATTACTTTTAAGGTAAGAAAACTGAGTCCCAAAGAAAGGATGTGATTTATTTCCTCTTCAATGCAGTGGCTACTTAGGCAGTTCAAAACCATCCACTGCCACTGATGACAAACTGGAACAAATGTGCTTTTGTACCAATATCTTGGTTACCTGCAGGGCACTTACTACAGCAAAACTGTCCATTAACAAACATTGTTTGTTTTAAAAAAAATTTTTTTTTAATTTTATTTATTTATGTGTATGTGTGTGTATGTGTGTGTTTGTGTGTGTGTGTGTGTGTGGCCAGCTCAGCCCACCAGGGGGCGGGGCTGGCTGGCATGTGGTGCTGGGGGATTGAACCGGGGTCCCTGTGCTCTGCTAAGCTTGTTCTAAGTAGGTGCTTTAGACCACTGAGCCATCTCACCAGCCCAAGAACTGAGCTAGGGCTGGGCCCCCGAAACATTGTTAAACAGAACTTATATATTGCCTACAGTAACTCCATCTGAAGTACTCAGCAGCATCTATGGAACATTCTGGATGAACTATTTAGTCTAATCTCATTAATCTGAAGTCAAGTTTGCAGGACTTTGAGAAGATAAAGGAACTAACTAAACAAAATTATAAGGAAAGAAACAGAAATCCAGGAAATGAAATATTTTATAGGATAACCAATCTTGTCTCTTCAGTAAGTCAAGTCATGAAATGGAGAGAGCATTGAACTAGACTTAAGAAGCATACAAGTGATTACAGTATAATCCTTAAACAAACCAGCTCTAAAAGATATTTTTGAACTTGGGAAATAGAAATGTGGATCAATGATATTTATTAAAGAATTGTTGGGGCTGGTGAGATAGCTCAGTGGTTTAAAGCGCCTGTGTAGGTAAACTTAGATGGGCACAGGGGACCGCGGTTTGATCCCCAGCACCACACGCTGCCCCAACCTTGCCCTCAGGGTGGACCGAACTGGTAAAAAGAAAAGTTAATTTTGTTGGACATAAAAAACATATCATGGATATACAAAAAAAAATTTTTTTTTGCAATGCTAGGGATGGAATTTGGGCTTTAGCACCTGTTAGACAGACGCACACACGTGCACACGCGCACGCGCACACACACACACACACCCTGAGCCACATCTCCAACCCAAAGGTCCTTCATTTTTGTTCAAGATGGCCTTGAACTCACTATGTAGCCCAGACTAAGATCTAACTCCCAGTCTTCCTGCCTCAGCCTCCTCAATGCGAGC
Organism: Octodon degus; assembly: GCF_000260255.1. Taxonomy (NCBI): domain Eukaryota; kingdom Metazoa; phylum Chordata; class Mammalia; order Rodentia; family Octodontidae; genus Octodon; species Octodon degus. The sequence goes on along the minus strand of NW_004524765.1, from coordinate 2,414,990 downwards.
ATTACATATATGACATGCACCACCATGTTTGACTGCCTTATCAGAAAATTTATGAAGGAAATGTCATAATCTTTATAAAACAATAAAAGAAATAAATAGTAAAATGTTAGTTGTTTAGCCTGGGTGACAAGTAAATACCTGTCAGGCTATTCTCTTCATTTTACTATGTGCTTGAAATGCTTCATAATACAGAGAAAATATTGCTAGAAGTCCAACCAAGCAGGTCACAGAGAGTCAAATGCTCACTGAGGTTTACACATTCAAGCTGCACTGACCACTTGCAACATCTCTGCCTCTCTCAATGGGTAACTGGTGTTCATATGACTTCTGTTGGCTTTTTAAGCAGTAAGTGGCTTGTGGCTTCCCAAGTAACAAAAATCTTTGATAGCTTTTTATTATATATTGTCTGGAAAAATCTATATTCCTGAAAATAAGCTAAGCCATCTCCACTTCCATATATCACCTTATAGATCTGCGCCAGCTGGGGAAGGGATCACAACCGCTTGCATTCACCTGTTATTCATCACCATCCCCTATGGTTGTGTTTAAATTCCAAAGCTGAGTGACAACTTTATAATTACGAAATGTCAAATGCCCCCTTCCATCTAGTGCTATCAAAAATAATAATAAAGATTTCTGGCGCCATTTATTTTCTCCTGGGAGTTGCAGAAACCATTAGGACCCAGTCATTCTTCTAATGAGCAGTAACTATGTGACTTTAGACATGTCTTGAAGTCTGATTTATTCATTAGCAAAGTATAAAAACAACTAGCCAGGGCCGGGGAGATGGCTCAGTAGAATAAGTGCTTCCCTGGCAAGCACAAGGGCCTGAGTTCAAGCCCCAGTTCTGCCAAAAAAAAAGACAAAGACAAACAAACAAACAAACAAAAAAACCTGAACTAGCCACTAAACCAATCCCTTGTAAATTTACACTTTCCTGGGCTGCATTTTGACTCCATTTTCTACGTCCTATGTGTCTTGGAATAACTTCATAGGAGGCAATGCTGGGCATACAGTAAGCAGACAGGACTAATGTGGTGGAGTGTGTGTCCTGGTTCTAACCTGTTCAGACCCCTGACTTTAATGTTTATTATCTGGACCTAGAATAAGCAGTATCTACCTCACTAGTCTCCATTGAGAAGAGAGGCACATGTAAAAATTTCTGGTTCCTCAGAGCACAGTAGGATCTGAATAAAAATCAACGTATTCAACTGTAATCCTCCTGGTGATGTCCAGTTAACTTCAATGGGCCTGGCTAAGAAGCATTAAGATTCTGGCAAAATGTACCAGACCCTGCTTGCTAGCTCCACAACCCACAAGTCTACTATTGTGTCCAATACATGGAGGTGAAAGGTGAAAGGCACTGAGCTTTCCATCCTGTTTCTCTGCCTTCTGACATACTGAATAGAAAATGCCAGGAGCTTTTGGTTAATCTGCTTGAGTCAATCACTTTTTGCTTGTTGTAGTGCCATTAATGGTGCCCTTGGCTCCAGCCAACTGGCTGGAAATCCCTTAATACCATGCTGGAAAAAAACAAAACAAAACAGAGGCCACAGAATCAGTTTAAGCTTCTCAGCACTCGGGAGACAAGAAAAACAAAACAAAACAAAACAAAATACAGAGTTGTGCATGCGCAGCTCAGTGGGGCTAGAGCAGACCAAATGCAGCAGCTCTGGCTGGCAGTGTTCAGAGCACCAGCTGTTTGCACACACCGTTTGGGTAGCATACGTGCTTACACTCAAGTAATACCGCATAGAGCCTCACCCTGCAGCCGGTAGCCTTCTGCCTCCAGCTCTAGGTCACACCCAACACCCTCTCGGTAGAGTCGCTCGATGCTGCGCAGGTTTTCCCTCAGCTCCTCCGCCTGGCTGGGCGGCTTTTCATTTTCCTTGGTGTTTCCAGGGACCTCGCACCTCCGCTGGGCTGCAGCCTTCACCCGGGGCGCTCCCAGGGCCTCCGCTGCAGCCACCACATCCCCTTGCGAGGCGGGGCCCAGTACACCCTTGTAGGCGAAGGTCAGCACGGCCTCCCAGCCCCCAGGGGCCACATCCAGGCTGAGGCCACCTCTCGAGCCCCCGCCACCCAGCAGCCTGCCACGGAAGAGGCTGCTGACTGCCGCCAAGATGACTCGATGCACTCCATAAACCCGCGCACCGACTGACACCTCTTCGTCCAGCAGCAGCCTCTGCTCCCACAGCCGCCGTGCTTCGGCAAAGAACTGGCTCGAGTGCTCCTCGCTGTAAAGCCCCTCAGGCTCCTCAGGAGGGCCTGCAAAGTTCTCATCCTCTTCCTCCTCTTCCTCTAGGGAGGCAACTGGAGAGGAAAGGGTTCCTGGGACCAGGGGTCTGAAGCCAGGCTCTTCCAGAGGAAAGGAAAGGAAAGCAGCAGGCACAGGGAGTCCTAGGCCGTCCTTCTGGACCGGAAAGGGGACACACTCCCGGCTGGAGTGGTGATGTGTGGCCTCACAGACACTCATGGCCCAGTTTCTCTGATTACTGCAGGCGAGCAGGCAAGAGAAGGGTGTCTTAGTGTGCCCAGGAAGGTCAGAGGAACTATGTCTTCAGATCTTGGAACAGCCAGTCCCTCCCTCTTCCAGTCTCCTACCCCCACCTCAAAGCTGTGTCCCAAGACTGGAGTGGTAGGCCATACAGTGCCAGCTACTGGGTTCTTTGGGCTCAGCAAAGCATGCGAGGTGTGTGTAGACATCCAGCACCCTAGGGCCAGACCCCTCCCATCTTTAGTCACGGCTTACAAAACAGTAGCCTTCTGCTGGCTCTGTGGGTTGCTTGCTTTGCTTGGGACTGGGCTGTGCAGACCAAATTCATGTTCCCAGCCCAGTCAGTGGCCCCACCTGGCTAATTATAGCTGGGACTGGAGAGCTAAACACTGTGCTCCCGATGCCCAAACTCTGACACCCAATACCTTGCAACGCGTCCTGGGATGACTTTCCCTCCTTCCCCTGGGGTGCTGAATGAGGGAAATTCAGGGTGGAGGGAGCCAAGACAGGACTGTTTATCACAGTGTATCGCGGGTGGAAGGCAGGGGCTGGAGTCTGGACCACTCAGAGGTAGATGAGTGAGGTGTGTGTTTTGCATCAGTTCTTTAACCCTGACTTTTCTGTGCATCATAAAGCTGGGACCTTGCAGCAAACACTGATGTAAAAAGCAAACACCCCAGGCCTATCCATGACAAACAAAAGCAAACACCCCAGGCCTATCCATGACAAACAGAAAAGGTTAATGGAGCAGAGGGTAGAGCTGCCCTAGGTGACTGATCTGGCCAAGGCTTTCTGTCTCAAGGTACACAGAAATCAACTCTACCTTTGGAAAAATCCAGGGGAATTTAACCTGGCCTACTGGGATGAGGAGCAGCCAGTGGAATGCGTGGTCAACTTCCCCTGCACTGGAGACCAGAGTCTTATACTAGACAGGCTAGGAGTGCGTACTTGAGGCAGAACACCAATAACCATATCGTCTGCCCAGAATATCTCCTTTCTCATCCTGAGACCTAATGCCTGGTGGAAACCCCAAAATAGGGTAACCTATTAGGTAAACCTCAAAAGCAAGGCTGTTCTGGGTGTCATCCAGGGGAAAAGGATTTAGGGAGGAGGGTACCAACATGCCTCCCCTCCCTTCTCTGGAAGAGGTAAGACTGGTCAAAGGCTGCTAGGGGCAGATTCCTTGGCCTATAAAAGGCTGCTCCAGGCTAGATAGGCTAAAAATTAAGCAGACTTAATGGAGGAGAAACATGCTTGTTCCTTAAAATGAAGGTAAGTGAGCTTTTACAGGTGTGGGGTAAGAAGGCAGAGTTGAACTACACAACAACACATGCTTCAGGAGCTGTTTCCCCACTTACAACTTGGGTATCCTGGCCAAATTGGTAGCATGGCCTGGGTGAACCTGCCTAGGACCACACTCCTCAAAATGGTATGAGGGGCAGACCATGGAGAGATAATGACCATTTTCCATCTCTCCTCTTGCTCAGATGTTTCAGACTACTCTCAAGATTTTCCTGAAGTGAGACAGTGGAGCCAGCATCTTGAACCCCCACCAGAAAGTAGAGGAACTGTAATTTAGAGACAGCATTAGTCAACCTCTGCCTGCCATCACCCAGGACAAGGACATTGGACATTACTATGAACTCTATGACAACTCCATTGCCCAGGACAGCTCCACTGTAGCCAGAGGGTCTGCATGGCTCCACCATGGTAAAACACATGCTGACTCCCAAAGGTAAGATACCGTATCTGTTCTCTGTGTCAGCTTGTACTCCCCACTAGAGTTCTGGGCTTGACTGCGCTTCCCTAAGCAATCCTCCTGGTTGAAGACATGGTGACTAGAGAAGGCATGTAGCATTTCCATCAGTCCGTGCTGTTTTGGGATGGCTTGACTTCCACCTGTGCCACACTACATGCCTAAGATAATCCAGAGAGTTCTTGGGCCAGGATGGGCAAGGCCCCAGGGTGCTTTGGTCAGGTCTTGGGAGTCATGGTAATGGTCTAGAGCTCAGGGTTCCCAGAGCTTGGGAATCTAAATGGGTGAAAGGGAATTTTATTCCAGTAATCCTGGAGAGTATCTCTTATGAAAGGGTAAAGACTGGGGGAGGTATGGTGTGTGCTGGAAACCCCCCTCCCTCACCATACTGCTCCACAGACATGGTATATGCTGCACCACCTGCAGCTGCCTTGGATTACTGCTCAGATAGGGATAGGTGAGTTCAGAGCTTTCCTTGGTGGTAGCAAGGCATTTAGGGGACAAGGCCTGAATAAATTAATTTTTATTCCACCCCAGGTCTCACAAGGCACATTACCCCGCTCTTGGCCTGTCACTACTATAACTGCCTTGTCCATCTCAGTCATCTCCATCAATGGCAAAGTCAAGGCTGATGAATTTGCTGCAAACTATTATTTCTTGGGGTGTCCAGTCCTTGAAGAACTCATGAGATCAGACTAGTTCCTTCTTCCTCTCCTCCCAGCTAGCCTTTATTTCATCTCACAGTGCCTGGATCCAGAGGTTGGCAGTTCCATGGGGACCATCTTTGCCTCTGCCAAAATCACAGATGTGGCTACAAACATACACAGTGGTCTTTGCAGAGATCGTCTTGGATTGGCTCTGAGTAGGGTAGGCAGTGCTGACAGTCCTTTTTCTTTTTGTGCTTTTTCAAGTTTGCTGACCTTGGAAGGTCTAACCCTGCATTGTAGCTCCAGCTTTAGCAAATCACTTCAAGTCACATGGTGATATCAAATCAGCCAAGGAGGACTCCATAATGCGTGTTTTGTTCTAGGACCACAATGCAACTGCTGGACATGGGTCCAGGAGATGAGAAGCAGGTGGTGGATATGTTGTCACTGACTATCTTTCTCGGTGTGGCACTGGCCAGCATATAGTGGGAATCCAAGGAAGCTGCCAGAAAACTGAAGTGGGGATAAGGAACCTGAAGGGATGGTGGTACTTGAACAAACAACAATGGGGAAAGATGTGGGATGGGTTGGGGGTAGCAGCTCTTACCTGAAAAGGCCCAGCTTAATATGGAAAGAGCTGATGTAACAGATTTCCATGGAAAGCAACCTGAAGTTACAGTTTTGTTCGGTAAGGCTCCACACCCCTGCTCAAGAATAAAGGTAAGAGACTTTATTCTGAGGACCTGGTGGGATGAGCACCAGGCAAGACTAACAGGGGAAGATAACAGATGAGAAATCACATGTATTGCTCTCAACGGTCTACAATTTTAAGATCCACCTCTGGCATGTACAGGAATGCTTTGCAGCTGGAAGAAAAGGATGCCCATTTGGCTGGGACTCCTTTATGTCAGTGGGAACAGGAAGGAGAGGGCTAAGAGGAGCACTGAAATGAGACAGAGAATTGAGACTTGAAATAGTTACCTCTTTCCCGCCCTCTCACATTTCCCCTTTGTCTTTTTGTCACCCATATTTCAGACCCAAGTTATCGTCTTCTTGATCCTCAACACTTTTGTCAACTCTGTGCTATGTACACTCATCCAGCCAAACTCCAGTGAATAAGCCACTGGTTTCTTTAGGTACCAAGGAACTGGGCTGAAAGATGTATTAAAAGGATTAAATATTTCAGAATGTCCCTCACACCTTTTGTAGGAGAGGCCCCATTAGCCCAGGAAAATGTCTCAGAAAAAAGAATCCTTGACTTCCAATTCTACTTCTCACTTGCCAAGTTGCCCATCAGACCAGTCAGAGTACTCAGGCCCCAAGTTTGCTTCCCTTCTCTCCAGCCTTGCCTAAGTCACTGACATTAAACTGGGTAGAGGATAATATGGATCTTGGCTTAGTGAAGAGAGGACAGGAAGTATTCCTCTCTGTTCTTTCACACAGGAAGAGTTTTCTGGGCAAACATGGCCCAACAGTGGTGTGGTTCAGAGGGCAGTTTCTTTGGTATGTTTTCCACAGTCTTCCCCTCAGCCACTAGAGTCCTCACTAGAGCATTTCTGGAAATCTCAAGGTGAGAAGGCTGTCCAGGTATGGTGTATGCTCTTTGCTGCCCCTCTCTTCTGTTCATCACTAATTCAATGTCTATTCTCAGGACCTCGCTAAAGCTATTCCCAAGGAGATCCTTTTTGCCATTATGTGGGCCACACTCTATCTGGGCATCTGTGTGACCACTGGTAAGGAGGCTTCTCTTCTTGCCTTCTGTGCAGAATGACCTGGGGCCCTATCTTTTGCTTTCCAAAGACAAGGTATAAATGATAAAACCAGCAAGAAGCATTCATCAGCCACATTAAAAATAGTGTACAGATTCCAGATCCCCCTAAAGAGTAAAGAAACCTGACTTGTCAATTCCTGAGAACCAAAATTTTACATGCTACTTCCTACTTCCTGTTTAATCTGAGATTTTGGTTCTCTGTAGTCAAAAGGCTTTTGAAAATTTGGTGGCTTTCTATCAGTTCCAACAGCCACCATCAAAGGGGCTCTGAAATCTTTCTCAATATTCCTATTTCAGGCTACATCTTACAGCAAAACCTACAGGTGAAGCAAAAGCAGGTATGTAGAAGAAGGTGGCAAGCGGGGCAGCTGTCCCATAGAGGCACTTGATAACGATGCCTCATCCTGTCTCTTTCTGTTCAATCTTCCTAACCACATAGTGGCACATGTGTCTTCACAGAGTACTATGGTGATATTCCTGAGGTGCTGCCTCTAGTCATGTGAGTCTCAGAAAATTTCAGCTCAGAAAAATGGAACCAATGAATGCCAAATGTAAATAAGAAATGGAATCAACAAAACAAAATGCAGATCTAAACAAAAATGCAGATTAGAAACTCCACTGAAAGTATACACAAGAGAGTGCATGACAGCAAGGACAGAATATCAGCTTTAGAAGACAGGAATGGAACTAGCAACCAGGAAAATAAAGATATCTTAAAAACCTCAAGAAACCGCAAAAAGTCAACCCAACAGCTACAGGATGAAGCAAACAACATAAGACTGACTGGAATCAATGAAAAGCTGGGCACAGTGCAAAAGCCATTAAAAATCTCTTCACAGAAATAATGGCAGAAAATTTCCAAAACATGGATAAAGGTTTTGACATGCAAATAAAAGATATAGAACTCCAAATATCCATAACCAAAATAAATCTACAACTTATATGATCAAGATTCCAGAAATTCAGCACATAAACAAAATAGTAAAAGCCATCTAGAGAAAAGAAACACATAAAGGAAAACCCATGAGAATCACAACAGATTTCTCAATACAAAGCCTCAAAGCAAAGAAAGCTTGGAATAAGGTATTTCAAGCCCTAAAAGAAAACAATCTTCAACCAAGATTGATGTAACCCACAAAATTTATCTTTCAAGGGGCTGGAGAGATAGCAGTGTAAGTGCCTGCTGGCAAGCACAAGGTCTTGAGTTGGATCCCCAGTACCGCAAGCTGTGCTTGTCCTGGAACCCCCAGTGCACCGTGCTGGCCACTGAAACTAGGCATGGGGGCTCATGCCTGTAATCTCAATGCTGGGAAGCATGAGACAAGAGGATTACTATGAGTCCAAGCTGTGTAGCGAGACCCTGTACCAGATAAATGATTAAAACAATTTTTT
>NW_004524765.1:2397836-2406458 GCF_000260255.1 Octodon degus | reverse complement strand
AAAAAAAAAGTCAGACCTTCCCAAATTCAATAACCCAATCCAAAAATGGGCATCTGAGATGAATGCACACTTCTCAGATGAAGAAACACAAATGGCAAATAAATATATGAAAAACGGTTCAACATCATTGATCATTCAAAAACTGCAAATTAAAACAACACTGAGATTCCATCTCACCCCAGAAAGAACAGTTATCATCAAATGAACAGAAACAAATACTCAGCAGGGCTGTGGGAAAAAGGAACCTTTTTCCATTGTTTGTGGGAGTTTAGACTGGTGCAACCACTGTGGAATTGGTATGGAGATTCCTCAAAAAAACTAGGATTAGAGGTTCCATTTGACCCAGCTATTTCCCTTTCAGGTATCTTCCCAAAAGAATTACAACATCGTATCACACAGTGATATATGTACACCCATGTTTATAGTAGCACAATTTGTAATAGCTACATCTTGGAAACAACTCCAGTGCCCATCAAATGAGGAATGCATTCTATATTTTTGTTCTTAATTTATTCAGCTATAAAAAAGGACAAACTGAAGACTTTTATAGTAAATGCATGCAACTCAAGCCCCTACTAGTAAGTGAAGTAAATCATATCCATATGTATAAATATTGCATTGTGTGAAAAACCAGTAGGCAAATAAGATCCAAAATGTACACTAGCTGGGCTGGGGAAATCACTTAGCAGCATAAGCACTTGTGTGGCAAGTGTAAGGTACTGAGTTCAATACCTGGTACCTGTCCCTACCCCCCCCAAAACCCCAATATATACACTAACTATTGTCAACGTGGAAGACCCTATTGAAAAGAAACAATAAGCTGTGATGCAGGAAAGGAAGAAAAGGACAAAAAACACATGTATACATCAGATAGTTAAAATATTATACAGCTAGTCTGTCAGTTCATTGAAAAGAAAGGTTTGTACTAATACTGTTTGGAAAAGATATCTGTTCATGGGCCTGCCAGATAGCTCAGCGGATTAAAGCTCCTGCTTAGGCAGAGCACAGGGACTGGAGTTCGATGCCTGCTGTGCCAGCCTCGCCCCAAGGGTGCCCTAAGACGGTGATGGAGACTGGGCGCAGTGGTGTGCCCCTGTAATCCCAGTGCTTGGGAGGCTCAAAACACAAGTCCAATCTACACTGTGAGATCCTGTACTAAATACAATCAAAAGAAAAAAAAAAAAAAAAGATTTCAAGCTTATTATTTTTTACTTTGAGTAACTACCATAAAGAATATGTAATGTATTAATTATTTTAACTGCCCTACTAACCTGTTCTGAAACTGTTTCATCTTTAAATCCTTTTTTCTTGCCTCTCTAAAATAAAAAAATAAAATTACATCCCAAAGCTATGCAGTGATCACTCACATTCTCATATTTGAAGAGAAATTTAACCTTTACTTGCATCTCACCCCATCTTCCATCCGTTTCTAATTTTAAACCATGTCTCAGTGCATTTTTAACCCATTTATGTGTCTGTCCCTCATAAATAAAACATACACAGCCACTTTCTACTTAGTAAAACACGAGATAGTAGTTCTTTCCCCAAATGTACATAATCCCTTTTTATCCTCTGGTTCAAGTCTCACTTTACAGTCCTCCGATTCTATCTCTGCTTTGCTTTCTAATCAACATAAACATTTGCTTATGAACTAAATGCCCAATAGATGTCAGGCTCTTCATGTACTGGATGATACAGCAATGCATGCAACAAGATAACAATACCCCATTCACAATGGTGTTTACAGTCTTAGGATAGACAATACAATTAAGTAGAACGGGAAGAGGGTTTGGAAGTGCTAGAGGAGTGAGTTTAAGCAGAGTTGTCCACAAGTTTTCACTAAAAATGGTGAGCATATTTAAAATAATATACAGTGACCTTTACTTAGCAAATGGCAAAGAAGGAAAAGAAAAAATAAAGCCCTTGAGGGTCAGCATATCTGAAGTCCTTACTCCAACCCCTCAGTTAGGAACTGGGCTGCAAAGCAGGTGGTGAGTGGTGGGGGAGGTGGGTGTGCGGATTGATCTGTACTTCCACCTGCTCCCCACTGCTTCCATTACTGTCTAGCTCTGCTTCCCATCAGATCAGCAGTGTAATGAGACTGTCAAAGGAGCATGAACTCCACTGTGAACAAAGATCCAGGCAGCACATTCCTTACGAGCATCTAATGCCTGCTGTTCTGGGGTGGAGCTGAGACAGTGACGAATGTTGCACAGCAGCTGCAAATACAGGTTAATATTAGCAGAGAAGTCTGAATGCAGAGACCAGAATAAATCAGTTGTTTACAGACTTACAGCAGAATCCTACCTGTGAGTGGTAACACTTAAACTGCATCTAGTGGCAGGATTTAAATCAGAATCTGATGTGTTAAATCTGCTTGTGGCCTACCCATTATTTTACTCAACACTTCTGTCACCTCTTTCCCTTCATTCGTCTCAGTCTGTTTTGATAACACCATGAGTTAAACCCTTGTCAAAACAAGTAAAAACAAACATCACTGGAGTTTCTGTCAAAAGGGAGAAAGAGCTTCAAAACCTTGCCTCTGTACCCTTGTCTGTGAAAAAACTGTCTTCCTCAAATCTGGTCACTGGCATTGAAAAAGTTGGAGATCACTTCCCTAAGGAACAACCAAAAGGTCAATGTTGCCAAGGAGAAAGAATAGCAGGAGCTAAGAGTACAGGGAAGTGGGGAAGGGCAAGGAAGAACATGCATGGGTTTTTTTTTTTTTTGGAGACAGTCCATGTAAGGGCACTTACACAATAGCAGACTGCAGGCATATTATAGCAATTAGAAATCAATTAGGCCTGTGACCACAGGCTCATACGGCCTGTCACATAGCTATCATACTGAATTCAGCTTGACTGTCTGTTCCCAGCTGCTATCCATCAACATGAAGGGTCAAGCTGACTGTGCTTCCTGAAATTAAGAAAATATGCATTGGGTCTGTTCTGCTCCAAAGGCATGTTTGGGGAAAGACTGGCCCAACCAGGGACACATTTAGCTCTGCTCACCCACATATACTCTCTCCCCTCCTTCATGGAATAATACAATTCTGCCTGACAATGTATGACATAGTTCTTACATCCATGTAACCAATCATGTAAAAAACTGTTATCAGTTTTGCACTTCTCACTTGTAAACCAATTTAAACTGAACTCAAGCCAGACTTTTGGCTGATGATTTGAAAACTCAAGCTTTCCCTGGCCCACTGACACTATGTATAGAAAGCCTTTTGAACTTCCTGTCGCAGTCTTTCTTCAGTCTCTGATCTGCACAGCTCTACAGTTCAAGCTCATGGTGATCCTGACTCTGCCTCCAAGTTCTGGGATCACAAGCCTGCACCACTACGCCTCGCTTTTTCTTCTATTCATGGTCTTTCAGGTATTTAAAGGCCTATTTTTTCCTGATGCAGGAAGCATCAATGAGTTCAATTTGAAATGCCTATTAAGTGCTTGCTTCAGCAATACATATACTAAAAAACTGAAGTGCCTATTAAACACCCAAGTGAATAGCCAGTCAGACGTGTTTCTGGGACAAAAGTCCAGGTGGGAACCACAAAACTGGAAGTTACCGACATTAAAAAATAAATAAAAATTGGTGGAGGAAACTACTGGATATGGAAGCCAAGGGTACTGTACCACTAACTACATCCCTACCTTATTTATTTTTGTGATACTAAGCACTGAATCTAGGACCTTCACCCTAAGCTACGTCCTCAGCCCTGTGCTAAATAAGTTGCTCAGGCTAGGGCCTAACCCCTAATGCCCGTGCTCCACCCTCCTTTAGTTTTTGAATAGGATCTTACTAAATTGCCCTGGCTGGGGTGAAACTCGCAATCCTCCTGCCTCAGTTTATCATTCCCACTTTTTATTTTTTGAGACAAGGTCTCAATAAATTGCCCAGGCTGGCCTCAAATGTATAGTCCTTTTGACTCAGCCCATTGAGCAGTTTAATTCTAAGATTGGATGAAATCACTGTGGATGACTGTGTAAATAGATCAGTTTGAGAACTGAACTATGGAAAGTTAACAGTTTATGGAAATAAGGAGAAATCAACAAGAAATAAAGAACAGTCAGCTAGGAAAGAGCAGAATATTCTAAAGCCAGATAAGAAAAATATTTCAAAGGAGTGTCCAATGCTATTAATGGACTCGAAGATAAAAGAAAATATACCATTGGATTTAGCAGTATCTGTCATGAGTGACCAAGGCAGGACAGCTCTGGTAGAGTACATTTCATGAGAAACTTGAGAGAACTCTTAGGTTTTGCTACAAAGTTGAGCACAAAGTGAGTCCCAATGGGAGGGGAAGAGGTCAGAGGCATCCTTTGCAAAATTTAAAAAACAGCACACTTCTGTGCTGATGTGAAGACTCAGGAGAGAAAATATTAACTCTACAGAAAAGGCGGGGCCTTCTGGGAATATGGAGCAACCAGCAGAGAAAGCCTCTTAGATTTGGCACTCAGATACTAGAATACAGTAATGTGAGAAAGGACCTGAAGAACTGAAGCCTACGGGGAGTGCAAGAGACTTCAGTGAGAGAGGTAGCAAGTGGCACTTTCTTCCTGAGCCTGGAATTACTGCATGGCAGGGGCAGCTGGAATCTGCAAACCCACAGTGATTACTGGAAACCTCAGAGGACTCCACAGAGCAGCACACCAGTGGGACGGAGCAGATGAAGCAGACTTAAAGGCTGGTAATTTATTCCAGTTCAGACACTCCCAAGGAGAGCGCAACTGGCTGGCAACCATCTTGCAGAGGGCCTACCTGAGCTCAGACTCCATCACATGGGTGGAACTGCTCCATCTGGTGACTCCCAGTGACAAGGTGACACCGCCCAGCTCAAGCTGACAGGGAACTTAGCCAAGTTCAAGCATGCAGGAGGCACACAGACTGCTGCAGGCTGAACAAATCCAGTTCCAGCCTCACAGTCAGACACCAGCCTGAACTTGACTCCAACTGAAGGTGCAATTTTGCTGGGATTATCCACTACCCTGCTATAAATCCACACCTAGCTTGCTGGGATTAATCAATTCAGATCTGAACTCTATGAGCCCACTTCTCTACCAGTGACATCAAATATATCTTGAACATTTTTTTTACATTTTCTTTTTCATTGTTTTCTTCAATGTTTTTGTTTTTGAGTGTGAACAGGGCTTCATTTTTGTTATTCTATCTTTATTTCTTTCCCTCCTGTCTTCTGCACCAGATTCCCAAAATTTGCATGATCTTTGTTCTCCAGCTTTGCTTCTAAACTCTTCCTATTCTTTTCCATATTTTTTCTTCTCTTACTCCCTTTAAATTTTCTCCCCTAAGAGTAAAGTCCCCATACTGAAGGCTTATTTATTGAATACAATTTTTCTGGTTCACTTTAGCTCTATCTACAGACTATTTTAAGGGACATCCTGAATATCTACTTCAAAAAATTAAAAACAAGATCAGTATAAAGCAGTCAGCTCAGAGCTTAATGCAACAGTATTACTGATAGATATGAGCACTACTGTTAAGAGGATATCAAAAAAAAAAAAAAAAGGTATTACACCTAATGGCTGGCCAAATAGCTCAGTGAATTAAAGCACCTGTAAGTAGGCACAGGGGTCGGGCGTTTGATTTCCGGGCCTGCCGTGCCAGTCTTGCCCCTGGGGCGTGCTGAGATGGCAAATGAGACTGGGCATGGTGGCATGCACCTGTAATTCCAGCTCTTGGGAGGCTGTAAACAGGCAGATCACTACAAGTCCGATCTAGTAGTGAGACCCTGAACACCCTATAGACCCTTCCCTAAAAATAAAAAAAAAAAAAGACATTACACATGTTACCGTCCTTTATGTTATGTCATGTCCTGATTAGCAGCCTCCAGGGTTACCTGCAGTCAGCCAGGGTATTGCTCTGACCTTCCCTCCTAACCACTGACCCACTTCAGAGTTAACTCCACATTCGCTCTGAAAAACACAATCCAATTACCAACGTACAAAACCAAAAATATTTTTTATTGCCGAGTCATCCTGAGGTTCTACAAGAGACCCCCAGCTTTTCATGAAGTCCACAGCATTGCCAAGATTTCCATACCAAAAGACAGACTTAGCCCAGAGTCTGCTGAGTTCCACTTAAGAGAACTACCTACTCTGATTTTGTTAATCTTGTCAGTCCCTCCATGTCACTTCTACTTCATCTGTTCGATACCTGCGGAAAAACAGGAAACACTTTGAAGACTATCCCTGAGCATTTTCCTTTCTTCTCAACTCTCAAGTTCCTGAACGTGTCTTTTCTGACTTTTTTTTCTTACTTCTCATATATACTCCTGTCTTCTGCCTCCAAAGACTGACTCACCTCTGTGTAATCCCAGACTCACTGAGAGGAGTCCTGTGTCCAGCTTGAAACATCTCCCAGCCAGCCTGGGCTATCATGGCTCCATTGTCAATGCAGAATCTGGGAAGGAAAGAGATGTGAAACCTGTAATCCAAGGACAGAAAATCATAATAAAGGTAAAAGAGAAAGAAAGCAAGAAAGGGAAAAGACTTACCGCTCATCTGTGGCAAAAAGCTGGGCCCCTCGCTCCTGGCACATTATCTGCATCATCTCCTGCAGCCTCACATTACCTACAGGAGAGGGGATAGACTCTGTTTTAACCACCACTGCCTAGGCCACTGTATACTTCATGTGCACTTAGGACTAGGCGTGACAATTGGGAAGGACAGGGCAAACAGTTTTCCCCAACCTGTAGCAATTTAGAACCTCAGAAAGAGATGCCCAGTGCCACGGCTAGGTAAGAGAATCCACTCAGATACATACACCCAACACCTCCCACAATGAGGGCCTCCTGGGAGCCACAATGTGCCATGGCTCGCTCTGTGATTTCCACCAGCATTGCAAACACGGTTTCCTGTGGAGAACAGACAACGTAAAAATATTACAGAGGCAACTACGCTTCATTCTGCTCTGTCGTATAAAAGCTTCTCCTGCCTCCACTTTCTTATGTTGTTTTTTATGTCTGTCTGTCTGTCTGTCTGTCTTTCTTTCTTTCATTTTGCTATGTAGTACAGGCTGGCCTTAAACTCACTGTGTAGTCCAGGCCACCTTGGACTCACAGGAATCCTCATGCCTTCGCCTCCCAAGTGCTAGGATTATAGGCATGTACCACCAGGCCCAATTCCAGCCTCTACTTTCTAGCCCCATTTTTCACTCCATTACCTGCAGGGAGAAACATAGATCCTCAGGGGTACACTCGCCTGCGGCTAATAATCGTGGGGCTGCATCCTATAATTAAAGGGGAAGAAAAGCAAAAGAGTGAACAGAGCTAAGTATGGTGGTATGAGTCTCTAATCTCAATACTTTAGGAGACTGAGTCAGGAAGACCACAAGTTTGAGCCCAACCTGGGCACTTTAGCAAGATCTTTCTCAAAATTTAAAAATTTATAAAAGGTCTGGAGATGTAGCTCTGTGCAAAGGTCCAGGGTTCAATTCCCAACAACCTCCAGCTACCACCTCAATCATAGGCAGATTTTTCTTTTTTTTCCTGCTGTATGTCATTTAGTTATTTACTTATTTTAGATGTCTTAGTTTAGGGTCTACAGAGTCTCACTATACAGATAAGTCTTATAGTGATCCTCCTGTTTTCAGCCTCCTAAGAGCTGGGATTAGAGGTATGCGTCACCACGCCTAGTCTCAGCATGCCCCGGAGGGCAGGGCTGGCATGGCACAGCAGGAGTCGAACCCCGGTCCCTGTGCTTGCCTAAGCAAGCACTTTAATTCACTGAGCTATCTGGCCGGCCCTTGTGTCTATTACTTAGGATAGTGTCTAAAACACAAAACATATTCAGTAAATATCTGTTCAATAGTTATACTCAGCATCTGACAAAGACCAGTGCTATATGCAGGAAACGTACTGGTTAGCCAAATAGCTGTGCTGCAGTAAAAGAGCACGGAGGTCCTCAGTCCTCTTACCTCTGACACTTACCTCAATGAAAGATAAGATCCCTGAGAATGAGACATCCATCCCCTTTACAGTATATGGCAGCTCAACCAGCTTCTTGCCTCTATGGAAAAGAGTTAAAAGTGGATCACATTCTAATGCCCCCACCAAACCTATATGCAAGGACACCCCACAAGCCCCCAAACCAGCTGCCTTCTTCCAGTTATGTCTTCTTACCGTTTTGCCATCTGTTCAATGTTGTAACCTGGACTTGGGTCATTAGAAATCTACCATAAGAGAAAAGAAAAAAGTATACAATCAGCTGGGCATGGTGGTGCATGCCTGTAATTCCAGCTACTCAGGAAGTTGAGGCAGAAGGACTGCAAATTTGGGACCAGCTTGGGCAACTTAGTAAGATCCTTTAGGACAGGGGATATATGTAGGTCAGTGGTACAGTTCTCCTGGGTTCAATCTCCAGTGCAACCAAAACCAAAAAACACATAAAAATGATAACCACGGCTGGGGAGATAGCCCAGCAGCATAAGTGCTTGCCTGGTAAGTGCAAGGTCCTGAGTTCAATCCTTGACACAAAATAACAACAACAACAAAGTAAATACATAGTCATTCTGGAGTATTTCACCACACCAAGTTGAAGAAAAGCTATCAATAAATGTTTATGGAATTGTATACATTAGATACATACCTAAGATATACAC
>NW_004524765.1:2367279-2394156 GCF_000260255.1 Octodon degus | reverse complement strand
GGAAGGCTAGAAGTTTGAGCCTCGCCTGGGCAACTGAATTTGAGGCCCTGTCTCAAAATAAAAGGTCTGAGGATGTAGCTTAGTGCAAAGGCCTTGGGTTTAATGCCCAATACTACAACAAGACAAAAACAACACAGTAAGTGGAAGATGCAGACGACAGAGTCTAATACCCAGGAAGCGTAAGAAGCTACTTATTACTTTCATTTCTACTGCTCCCCGGAAACTCACCCACATTAGTTCCCTGCAGCCTTGATAGCTCACCTTTAGCACTCTAGCGAAGCGATCCAGACAATTACCCACAGCAATATCGATGGTTTCACCAAAGATTCGGTACCGATGTTCTGAGTAGGCAATGACCTAAGGGGATGAGGATGTCCATGAAAACAAGTCTGCAAAGAGGAGAATTTGACTCTGGGGAAGACAGCTGCAAAGCACCAACGTGACCAAGTTAGCTTCTGATAAGAAATGAAAACATAAAATGTCCCTGCCCATTCCTGGTACTATCAGGGGTTTCCTTCCTTTCTGATGTAGTTTTTACTCTACTGCCAAAATAGCTGGTGACAAAGGGAAAGGAAAAATCCTGCCTTTCTTTCTACTTTGCTTATCTTCTCTTTCCAACGTAATCACTGTCCCTGTTTCTTGCACCAAGGCAAGCTTCAAAAGGGAAGAAGAAAACTCTACTACTGCTTTTCACCAAGTCCTTCAGCCTCTGATGCTTTTTGTGCATCAGCCTTCAGGCCTCAACCAGCTGCCTGCCCTCTACCAACTGATTTCACAGCAATGTGTACTTCCCTCTAATAACAACCCTTTCATAAACAGAGGACAATTCTGAATAAACTACTGCTAACAGCAAACTATCAGGTGTTATAAGAATCCAATACCAACCTTAAAAGGTCACGTAAAGTATCCCAGATAACTTTAGCTTCCCCCATAAATTTAAAGTATCTCTATCATTTGTAAAGAACTTCTTAAAAAGTTATTCGTATTTTAATGCTCTTAAAAAAAAAAAGTCTTATATATTTGCACTCAATAACATAACACAGGGGCCGGGGAGATAGCTCAGTAGAATACGTGCTTGCCTGGCAAGTGCAGGGTCCTGAGTTCAATCCCCGGCACCAGAAAAAAAAAAAAAAAAACACAAAAAAAACAAAATAGCATAATACATGCAGTTACCCTGAAGAAATAAATCAGATGGCGGCCCTTAGTTTTAATTGCAAACATTTAAAAAATAAATTCCACTAATCTGGTCTACACTAATCTGGTCTACCTTACAAATGGTAAGGACTGAACCCCTCAAAATAATGAAATTTATTTAACTTCTGGTTTTTTGAGACAAGGTCTCACTCTGTGTAATTCAGGCTAGCCTTAAACTCGTGATTCTCCTGCCTACCCTGTGAGTGCTGGCCTTACTTCCCTACCTACCTGTCTTCCTTCCTCCCTCCATCTTTGTTTCCGCCTTTGTCTTTTTGAGACACGGTTTCACTATGTAGTTCAGACTGGGACCATAAGTGGAATTACAAGCCTGTGCCACCACGCCAGGCCTTTATCATGCTTTTCTAAAGTAAAAATTCCTACTCTTTATAATCACATACATAAAAGTCAACTAACATCCTAATGATTGTAAATGTTCTAACATTGCCCAAAACCCCAATATCACAAACTTTGTTGTGAGTCTTATATAATAACTTAGGTTTAGATATGCCAGCTTTGTTCTTATAGTTCCTACAACTCAGGAAAAACAAGGAAGCTGATGGTTGAATGTTTCAGAAATTAAAGATGGAACGGGTAAAATACTCTCAATACCTGAGTATTTCCTCCGCTGACATATAACACAGTTGGACTGGTAGCTCCTGTGATGAGACGGCCCATTTCAATGTGGCCTATACAATGGTTCACCCCTATCAGTGGTTTATTCCACAGCTGGGCCACTGTACGGGCCACAACTGCTACGGAAGCCAATGGGGCACCCATACCAGGACCTATACAGATAAAAATGAGAGTTAGAATTTGAGAGATGAGAAAAAACAGGTGAGCGGAGTAAGAGATGAGTGTGCCTATAGCAAGTGGTGGCACAGGCAAAGATACACTGCTTTAACCCAGCTAGTCTAGCTGTACTCTTCCACTGGAGCATTTTCCCACCCATACCTTTGGTGTAAGCAATGCAATCGATATCTTGGGAGGTTAATCTCGCTTCAGTTAGTGCTTCCTGCAGCAAGTCTAGGATAACAGCTCGGTGGTGTCTGGCAGTAGCACCTGGGAGGAATCCTAGGAAATGAACACAGGCCAAAGATCACAATTTTTTGTAGCAAACATAGAAACTAATTTAAAATAAAGTTTGAGTAATAGAGGAACAATCCTTTCAGTTTTCCAGTTTCAGATATTCTTTCCAGGTCCTATACGTGTTATTTAGCTTTCAGAAACGTCCTTTCTCACACTCAAATGCCTTCAATTGAATGCCTTCTGCATTCAATTGAAATAATATACACCTCATACTCTTTGGTGACTTTTCTGTGACCCTACAGAACTGTGTATGTGACTACCCTGTTCTAGTTGACAGATCATTTCTGTGCCCAAGTGCCTAGGAGAGTAAGTAGCAAACATGCGTGCGCATTTCCAATGAACAACCGGTTGCAGGGAAACTTTTCAGGTTTGTATGGCTCAGCTGCCGCTTCCTAAGTATACAGATGTTTTGGGGGAAGGTACACAAGCTACAGTACCTTATAAGTGATACTAATTAAAAGTTATGTGTCTGTTCATTTAGTCCTAAGACCTAGCAATACACTTAGTATGCCCGTTTTAAAAGTAAGGAGTACATATCCAAAACATTACAGGAGTACAAAAATAGCTGTCAGGTAGACCTGACTTGACACCTAAGCTAAGAATCTTTCTGCTTTTATCTCTATAATATTTCTAATTCTATCCCGAAGGAACCATGTATTATACTGCAGTATAATATTCGTGTTGCGTCTCACTCCACGGCCACCTCATAACATTTTTGAATGCTCACAACACGAAAGGGACTCAGAACCTGAACGAACCAGAAATTCCGTGTTCCTGTGACTCTCGCAACCATCTGTCTTGAAACGACTCACATAACCTCAATCCGACACACACCAAAAGCCGTAAGAGAAGGCAAACGTGTCCGACCCCACGTCATTCATTAGAGTTGCGAAATGGGTGCAGGGAAGCGGGCCGCGAGTTCCCGTCCCCGCCCGCGGCTCACCTGTGCCCGGCGGCGTAACGTAGGTCCGCCGCGGGTTCGCCAGCACCTCGCCATCCCGCACCACTCCCACGCCTATCTTGTTGGCGCTGCCTTCAAAGCCTAGCACCACCGGCATGGTGTAGACCGGAGACACCCCGGAGGGCCCCTGGCGAGCCGCGGCGCGAGGGAAGCCCTCACCGGTGAGCGCCGGGCGCTGGCACTGCGGCACGGAGACCCGGGTCACTCCGCCGACACAGCACGGAGCGCGGGGACGGAGCCGCAGCGCCCGCGGAGGAGCTCCGGCAGGGGGAGCGCGCGCGCCCGCGCCGCTGCCGTCAAGGCCCCTGCAAGGGCCTGTCTTTCCATCTGCCAGCGGCGCTGGCCCGGCCTCTGCGCCTTACAGCCCTGTCGGTTCCCATGGCTGTCCCCAGCCCAGATTTCCCACTTTTTTCTTCCCTTTTATACAACGTTGTCTTGTTTGGTCACGATGGAAGAATAATTCATGAAACCGGCACTTCCACAAATAGCTAGAAAATGGCGTACTGGGGTCTTCAGTAATCTCAAAGAGGGAGGGTTTTGTCACGTGATCCCAGAGAGCCCAATCAGCCGTGCTCCTCGGCCCGACGGGACGGGCGTCCGGTCACGTGACCACGCCTGTTCCCCACGTGGGAGCGCAGCGTGTTCTATTCTTTGTGCTCAGCTACCGAAATAGGGAGAAGTCTGGCTGGGGTCCGGAGCAGGTCAGATGTGGAGTTGCTGTCTTCCCCTCATACGGGGTTCTCAAGCGGCCTAATGGGTCAGGACTCTTCATTAAGGTCCCCATTTGGCCAGAGGGCAGACCTTGAGAATGCAAGGCATTCAGAAATGATGTAAAGTGGGTGAGGGGCTGAAGGCCCTTGATGATCGAAGCGGGGGAAAGAATTGAGAGATAAAGGGGTTTGAAAGGCCAGCCTGGTCGGCGACGACAGAAGGGCGAGTCTTCTCTTTAGTTTTATCTGACTGCGATTTTTTTTTTCGTCTACAGACCACCCCGTGAAGATACTGTTTTGGTGGTTGACGAGGTACAGGTACGGAAGAGCCTTCGTTACAGGGATGCCAAAGCGTGGAAAAAAGGGATCAGTGGCGGAAGATGGGGAAGAGCCCAAGAGAGGTAGGAGAATTAAATGAGCCCCTCTTCCTACAAGGAGGGGTGTGGTACTAATAATTTCTTCTATGAGTGATACACACCTCGTTTTCAGTTGACCAGTCAGGTCATTTATGTATGTATTATCTGTGTTAATTCGTGTTTGAAGTTGGAAAACGTCTACATTTACTATTGTGTCTTATTTTGTAGAGCCAGAGGCCAAGAAGAGTAAAGTGGGAGCAAAGAAAAACGAAAAAGAGGCAGCAGGAGAAGGCCCAGTCTTGTATGAGGATCCTCCAGATAAAAAACCTCGCCCAGTGGCAAATCTGCCACAGTCAAGATATGCTCTTGGAACGTAGATGGGCTTCGCGCCTGGATTAAGAAGAAGGGCTTAGATGTGAGTGGCATTCAGGCAGAGGCGGCGACATACTGAATGAACTTGAAATTTTATCGCCTTTTTCTCATGTCATTGAGTTTTCTTTTTGGGAGGGTAAGGTCTCACTTTATAGTTTAACCTGGCCTCAAACTCGCTGTAGTTCTGCCTCAGCATCCAGACTGCTGGGATTACGGGCATGTGCCACCTCATCCAGGGAGTAATATAAGTGGAAGGAGACCAAGTCCTGCCTATATGTCCATCTTTCAGTTCTGTTGCATGGTTTCATGTCTCTTCCTGTTCCAAAAACCACTTTACCAGCTTTCTCCATTTTATCTCCACTGTTTTGTTAATAATTATTGCTTAAAATCCTAGTTGGAAATTAGGTGTGGCCCAAACCTATATGCCCAGCACTCTGAGAGGCTGAAGCAGGATTGTAAATTTGAGCTCAGGGCAGCAGTTTAGTGAACCTGTATCTCAAAAAATGAAAGAGCTGGGGATATAGCACAGTACAAAGGTCCAGGATTAATTCCTACTACCTCAAAAAGATAAAGTTACAGTATATATGATTTTTCCTTTTAGTTCTTAATCACATAATTTAAATTTGCTTAAGTATTAACAATTTGGAGAAGGATTTTTTTTGTGTGTTGGGGGGAGACTAGCTCAGGCTGCAATGAGGGTGGGTCTGGTGCGACTTGTGGAGCTGGGGATTGAACTGTGGTCCCCTGCAGCTGAGTTTGCCCCAAGTATCAACAGTTCAGAACCAGGGTTTGATCTGCAGCGCCACATGCCCTGCCAGCCCCCACTCCCCCACCCCTCACAGAGGGAGGCTTGGAAACAGGAGGATCGCTGCAAGTCCAATCTATGTAGTGAGACCCTGTACTAAATACATAAAAAAGTATTAACAATCTGTTGAATTTCTTGTGCATGAGAATTGTGTATAGCTAGTACAGTATACATATACTATCTATATGAACTGTTCAGTAAATGTATCTGCTAAATTAATACTTTTTCTGCCACTCACAGTGGGTAAAGGAAGAAGCCCCAGATATCCTGTGCCTCCAAGAGACCAAATGTTCAGAGAACAAACTCCCAGCTGAGCTTCAGGAGCTGTCTGGACTATCCCATCAGTACTGGTCAGCGCCTTCTGACAAGGAAGGATATAGCGGTGTGGGTCTGCTTTCCCGCCAGTGCCCACTCAAAGTCTCTTATGGCATTGGTGAGACCCTATTAATTCCTAATGCCCAAGCTCTTTTAAATTAATTGTTAATACTCCAACCCTCACCAGGGTTTTAATTTTGTTTACTGCTTTTCTTATTTTTTAATACTGACTCTTCATTTCTGTTAGGTGAGGAGGAACATGACCAGGAAGGCCGGGTGATTGTGGCTGAATTTGACTCGTTCGTGCTAGTTACAGCCTATGTACCCAATGCAGGCCGGGGTCTGGTAAGGCTGGAGTACAGGCAGCGCTGGGATGAGGCCTTTCGCAAGTTCTTGAAGGGCTTGGCATCCCACAAGCCTCTTGTACTATGTGGGGACCTCAATGTGGCTCATGAAGAAATTGATCTTCGTAACCCCAAAGGAAACAAAAAGAATGCTGGCTTCACTCCACAGGAGCGCCAAGGCTTTGGGGAACTCCTGCAGGCTGTGCCCCTGGCCGACAGCTTTCGTCACCTGTACCCTAATGCTGCCTACGCCTACACCTTTTGGACTTACATGATGAACGCTCGGTCCAAGAATGTAGGTTGGCGCCTTGATTACTTTCTGTTGTCTCATTCCCTTTTACCTGCTTTGTGTGACAGCAAGATCCGTTCCAAGGCCCTTGGCAGTGACCACTGTCCCATCACCCTGTACTTAGCACTGTGACATTCTCCAAATCACTGTGAGCCTGGGAATAACTGCCCCCTCCTCCCTGTACAAATACTCCTCCTTTACTGTAAAGTCCAGTTTCTCAACCATGAGAATATGAATCTTTTGATCAGGAACCATTACCAGGTTTTTTAAACCCAAGTTTTTTTTTTTTTTTTTGTGAATTCTCCTTATGTTAAAGTTTCTGACAAGTTCTATTTTGAACTATGTGTAAATAAAAGGCCATAGTTTCAGCCTTGCTGTGTTTATGTTTACCCTTCAGTGGGGCTACAAATATTCATATGAGTTAACAACTAGAAGAGGTTAGTCACGACCTTGTTTATTTACAAGCACTGGATAAATCCCTAACCTCTGGAGACAGCAGCCCTACCCAGCTCAGTTAAGTACTGCAACTGGGGATGGGGTGGGGTAAGGAAGGTTGGAAGGAAGAATTAAATGAAACAGACTGGGGAAATATACCCCACATTAAATAATTATATACACATCAGTTCCCGTGGTTCTGTACAGAGCAGCGGCTGGCCCCACCCCAACAGGACACGGAATGTGGGGAGAGGAGACGGTACTGAGGTCAGAGCCAGCCCCTGGTGAAGTGCAATAGCAGCAGCAAGATCCTAAGTGGTGCATGAGAGGGAGGGGAACCCCCAGGCTACCCACCCCCACCCTGCCCTGGAATGTATAAGGGACAGGAATGGGTCTCAGGGAGCATATAGGAAGGACAAGGCTAGAACCATCAGTAGGACCCAGGTTTAGGGGCAACACCTTGCCCAATTCACCCTAAACACAGCAACCCTTGGAGGAAAGCAGAAGGCCAGCAGTGGTTTTTCTCTACCCCTCCAAACCTAAGTGGGGGCCTGGTTCCTTCCTACCTCTCCCCTGGGAAAAGGAAGGCAGCTGCCTGGCTTCCACATAGAAGCCCAGGGAGCCTTTTACTCCAACTCCCTTTGTAGTGTCACTGTCCCCACCAGGGAGGGGCCAGGCACAGTCTGTGGCTCATCAGGGGGCTCAGGAGAAGTTCTGGACAGGGTGGCTGACCTTCATACAGGCCCAGTAGAGAGCCCGGCCCAAACACAGCACAGCCAACAGGATGACAAATGCCCAGGCTGCATATATACCTCCATATCGTCGTGCATGTTTCCATGTCCCAAACTGAGGAGAGAGGAAAAAAAGATGGTTACTCTTCATAACGTTACTACTGAGAACCCTAGAAATAGTAACAATTCATTTCATTCCTCTTCCTATCCACAAGTAAACACTTTCAAGGCCATCTGGAAGGCCAGATTACTCAGTTCCCTTGAGGTGGAAAATAATCCCAGACATCTGTCAATACCTTAGTCTGAACTAGCCTAGTATCCCTCAGTTTAAACCCTTTCTTCACTGCCCTGACCTCTACAGAAGTCTTAATACCTGCAACAATAAGACAGTCATGCGCTGCTAGCTCATCTATACCGTGAAACCCCCACTGTCACTTTTTAGGTTACCAGTTTCCCAAATCTCAGGATGATGAACCTGATGAATCAAAAGGGCTGGGTTAAGGTTACTCACAGCGAGCCCAGTGGCTGTGACTGCCAAAAGCAAGCCAAGCAAGAAGCAGCAGATACATCTCTTTCTTGGATATCTGCGCCCAATAGATGACCTGTGAGGAAACAAACGATTGAACTGGGAGGAATGTATGCAATGTGTTAATTATTGAAACTGTCCTACCAAAAAAAAAAAAAAAAAAAGATTGACAGTTCTAAGGGCTCTGTTGTTGCACACAGCACCAAATTACCAGATCAGTCCCTATTCACTTACACTTTCCTGCAGTGTGGGCACCGTGCCAAGGTTCGGTCAGTGAACTCAGTCCACTATTGAGAAAGAAAAAGTAATTATAGAAAGTAAGTCTTCTTCAATGAGAACCTTGGGGCATGGGAAAATGAGAAATGTGGACGGAATTGTTCAGGGTTCATTACATTGTTCCTTATAGTATCCCAACATTCCCTCCTCACCAGAAAAGTATTCTTGCAATGTCCACAGATGACCCTAACACCCATTGGCTGTGGTTCTGGACTCAGAGGTCCTGGATGGACAGGGCCCAGGTTGATGATTCTTTTGCTATACAGAAAGAAGATACTATATGTGAAAAACCATAGAATTCCCACAGTGTGCCTCCCTCACATCCCCACTCCCTGTCCATCAAGTTCCTTTACTTCTCTGTAATGTACAATGTTAAAATCCCCCATCTTATACCAGTGAATCTATGAGAATACTAAACCTTAGGCCTCCAATTCCCCTTTCATATCAGGATCTCATGCCCCACCCATTCTTGTTTTAATTAATTATTTGGTACAGGGTCTCACTACTTATGCATTTGAACTTGTAGTGCTCCTCCTGTCTCAACTTCCCAGTGCTGGGATTACAGGCATGCACCACCACACCTGGTTTCAGTTGCACGGCATGTGGTATTGGGGATCAAATCTGGGTCCTTGTGCTTGCCAGGCAGGTGCTGAATGATCTCCCCAGTCTCCACTGGCTATTTTACAGAATATTTCTAAGTCAAAGCTTCATCAGCTTCTTCTCCTTATAAATACTGATCTCTCAAACCTTTACATTTTCTATAAGCATTTATTTTTTTGTTTACCAATTTTCTTTACTTATCCTCTTCCCCATCTTATGTCTCTTACCAATAGGGCCTAGGGCAGGCAATCCGCTGGGATGTCACTTTGCAAATAAGGAGACAGTTACAGGGACATCGAACATATTTTTTCCCTGGGGGTGCATTCTTGATTGGCTAGAGAACAATTGAGATATTAGCAAGCAAACCTCTAATCCCAATTCCTTCCAAGCACACTTTTGCCAGGGAGGAGAAATGAAAAGAGACATGTGAGATTTTCAAATAGAGCTAAATCATAATATCCAGGGTAAGTATGAAGATGAACTTTAACTTCAGTGAGTGGCTTTTGGGGAAATAGCCGTGTGAAACTCCTGGAACTGAAACTGAGTTTCACGAAGAGCCCTTCATCAGGGACTACAATGGAGATCAGAAAGAGGATTCAGGAAACGGGGCCCATTTTGTACACAAGCATAACTTACGGTGGCTTCATTGCAGACACCACATTTGACTACATGCTGATGCATCTTGCCTTCCACGTTGATGAGAGACTGGCAGACTCGGCAGGTGATCATGGGTGCATTGCCACTGTCCGGGCTGGTCAGAGGCGAGTAAGGGGGTGGGTCCTCCCCAGGCAGCACCGCTGGATGCCCCTCAGGGAACGGGGAAAATGCTAAAGAGCAACCAGATAAAAAGGATTGGGATCACTCGCAAAACCTCTCATTGAAGCTCCACAGGGGCAAGAAGCTCTATCTGATCTTCAACCCTTCTTCTGATCAAGCTCTGCGGACTTCTCACAACAGGCTTACACCAGGCTCCTCCAAAACCACCTCCATTCCCGAGCTCGGGCTAGACTGTAGGAGAAAGCCTACCGCCGCGGCACAGGTGCCACAGTCCCGCACCTGGCGCTCGGGCCCCGCCCCCGCCCCGCCCCCTCCCGCCTCTCCGCGCACCCCTGGGAACAACTCGGGCCCCCCCGGGCTTACCCTGGGGCGGGGCATGTTTACCGGCTCCATACGGTGGTGCGGAGGGGGTCAGGCCTCCCCCGGGCCCAGCCCCACTACCGCCCGGCCCTACTAAGCCGTTGCCGCCAGCGCCACTGTCGATGGGCTCGGACAGCAGTGGGGAACGCTCTCCATCTGCCGCCATAGCTGTCTCCCTCCAGGGTCAGCGTTCCAGCTCCCTTCGCCGCCGTCGCCACCGTCGCCGCCGCTACCGGGTCCCCCAGGCGCCTGCGCGCCCGGCTCCCGACTCGCCCCGCAGCTAGCGGCCGGCCCCGCCCAGTTCCGTCCCGCAGCACGCGACAGCCTATCCCCGCCCTCGCCGCACTGTCATTGGGGTAGGTGACCCAGTTCCCGGTCTATGAAGGCAACTCTCCTTCCCCATTGGCGAACGCTGCTCAACGTCACTGTCACATGACCTTCCAAGAGAGGCTGAGCTTGCAAAAACTGCACGTGACTCTGGGTTCTGCTGGCCATTGGAAGCGTGGCCCATCGCGCTACCTCCAGACCAGGAGGTGGGGCTGGACTGCTTCTCCTCACTGGTTACGGTGTCGGGAAGCCGCGCGCCCTCTGTCCCTGCGCGTCATCTGCTTCTCATTGGACTGAAGACTCCTCTGAAAGACTTTTCTTTGCGTTATGGGTCGCCGCC
This sequence comes from Octodon degus, assembly GCF_000260255.1. Lineage (NCBI taxonomy): Eukaryota > Metazoa > Chordata > Mammalia > Rodentia > Octodontidae > Octodon > Octodon degus. Next base: position 2,383,352 of record NW_004524765.1, on the reverse strand, counting down.
CTTTGGCCGGTGAATTCTTTCCCTTAGCCCTGTGATCCGTAAGGCACAACTTTATTGGCTCAAAATTAGCGCCAGAACATGAGGGGCGTGGCTTAAGATTGGAGGAGGAGGGGCAATGAGGGCGGAAGCTTCGGTAGTTTTAGTAGCCAGCCGACTGTTAGGGGAACAGTAGGGATTGTTAGCTTCCCCGGTCAAGGGACGTCTTTAACACCAGGGTGGACAGGGGTGGTGGCATGTGCCTGTAATCCCAAATTCTTGAGCCCAGCGTGGACAGTATAGCAATTTGGCAAGATGCTGTCTCAGGATGGAAATAAAAAGACAGATGGAGTTGTAGCTCAACCCTGTTTTCAGTGTCCCAGGACAGGTGGTGGTGGGGAATCAAGGTAACTATGTACCAGGAAGATATGTGTTGTTTTGTTTTGTTTTGTTTTGTTTTTGTGTGTGTGTGTGTGGAACTGGGGCTTGAACTCAGGCCCTTGTGCTTGCCAGGGAAGCATTTATTGTACAGAGCCATTTCCCCGGCCCCCAGGAAGATATGTGTTTAAAAAAAAATTGAATATTATATCACCCTGACCTTTTTCATTGGTCTCTTTTAGGATAGGACATGAGCCTATTCTCCAGGGAACTGTCTTGCAGATGCCACCCTCTCGGCCCCCACCACAGTTCACATTGTGAAATTGAAGTTGTAGCTCAGTGAAACCATTTGCTCAGCATGCACCATATCCTGGGTGTGATCCTTAGCACTGGAAAAAAAAAATTGTAATATTTTATTTTTATTCAATCTCTCCACTACTGGAAAGAGAGCACCTAGTTTTACACAATTTAATGACCACCAACCCTTAACAAGTATGCATGTTTAAATTAACCAGTAAATCCAACGTCATATAAATCACTTTGTTAAGCTAGCACAGTCTTTAATATTTGTCTTTTAGTTTTTGTGGGAAGGGTGGTGAGATAGGATCTCCCTCTGTTGTTCAGACTGGACTTGAACTCACTGTGTGGCTCATGCTGGCCTCAAACTCCCCTTGATTTTCCTGTATTGGCCTATAGGATTACAGGCATATGCTATTAGGCCCAGCTATATTTGTTTTACCTTTGTTCTTAACCATGAGCCTATCAGTGGGGTGTTCTAAAAAATATTGAAAAAAACCCGGAGTGCTCATTTAGACATATAGCTAGGAGGCTGAGGCAGGAGGATCGTTCTTAGTTCATGAGGAGCCGGGGCTACAAAGTGAGGCCAGCCTGAACTGCATAGAAAAACCGTATTTAAAAAAAGAAGAAGAAGAAATGAATAAACATACAGCTAGCTGATCTACTTATTTTCCCACTCCTGTTTGCCAGTATTCATCCCTGCTCAACTTGCCAAGAAGAGGAAATAAAACTGCTTTTTCAAACTTACCAGTATACTTTACAAAGTGGGTGCCCAAAGATGAAATTTATAGGGTTCCTCCTAAGTTAAAGGAAACTTGTTTTCTTCCTCTCAAATCTGTTGGATGCTTTTAGAGCAGAGTAGGAATTTATGTCAAGGTGAATAACTTTTTCTCAGGAGAGGAACAATTTAGGAAGTCTTATGTAAATGTAGGATTATTATTTTGAGATTAATGGTGGATGAATCACCAAGAAGTGTTTGTTTTGTGGCTACTGAAATAATCTCTCTTAGAAAAAACAGTATGAAAAAGTCCATAATATAGGGAACAAGAACTGAGAGGTCAGAGGGAGATAGTCATGAGTTCATGCTTTAAGAAACATCTGCTTTCTAAAAATGGCAACATTTTCAGCGCAATTTTATTTGGATGTGTAGTCTGTTTGACAACTCTGGGATGACTGTCTTTTCCTGAAGAACCTTCCAGACGAGAGAAAGCAAAGCAGATCCCAGAGGGTCCAGTAGTAAGAAAAGGTACTGTGTGCTGACCAGTAATTCCCACTAGTAATCTCATTTTATGTCTTTCTTTGCCTTATTCTCTCTTGCTGTCTCTCCTTCCTTCCTGTCCCTCCTTTCCCCTGTTCCCTCTCTTCTGCCCTTCTTTTGGACTGGATCCAAGGCCTTTGCACTGAGCACTGTCCCTAGAGACTCTTCCCTTTAATATTTTAAAATTTTGATTCAGAGTCTCAAAATCACCAAGTTACCCAGGCTGCCCTCAAACTTGTTTTTTGTTGTTTGTTTTGTTTTGTTTTTATGTATTTGGTAAAGTCCTACTATGCAACTTGGACTTGTAAATTATCCTTCTGTTTTCAGCCTCCCCAGTGCTGAGATTTCAGGCATATGCCACCACACCAGGTCTCAGTGGCCAGCCGAGCTGGCCTGGGGGTGGGGCTGGCATGGCATGTGGTAGTGGAATCACACTCTGGTCCCTGCGCTTGCCTAAGTAGGTGCTTAGTTCACTGAGCTTGCCATTGGCCTCAAACTTGTAGTCTTGTTACCTCAGCCTCCCAGAGTGCTGAGATTATAAATGTGAGCCAGCACACCTGGCTTCATGTTGTCTTTATGGCATCCGAGCCCACTTAGACCCAAGCACTATTACAGCTTCATTACCACATTACTAGTGGTCATAGTAAATCTCCTAAATTCAAATAACATAATTCAAATTTAAAGAAAGATTTCTAAAGATACTCCTTGTTCTTGGGTAGGAATAAGAAAATGGCCATACTTTCAAAGCTGCTACACAGATTTAACACAATACTTGATCAAAATACCAATAGGATATCTCACAGAATTAGAACAAGCGGTCCTAAAATGTGTTTGAGAGCAGAAGAGACTTAGAAGAGCAAAAGCAATTCTTGCCAACAAAGGGGGGGGGCATTACAATCCCTGAGTTGAAATTATACTTCAAAGCTACTGTGATAAAATCAGCATGATACTGGCAGAAATAAAAATGACATAAGGATCAATGGAACAAATTAGAAGATGCAGAAACAACTCCAAATGTACTCAGTCACTTCATCTTTGATAAAGAAGCTAAGGACATTACAGGAAAAAATAACCTCTTTAATAAATGGTGCTGGAAAAAGTGGCTCTCCACATGCTGAAGATTAAAACTAAACCTGTGTCTTTCACCATGCATTAAACTAAAATTGAAATGGGTAAAAGATCTAAATATTAAAACAGAAACACTAAGTCTGCCAGAAGACAGAATAGGTAAAACTTGAAAACATTGATGTGGGTAAAGGCTTTATGAGTAAAATGTAGATCAGACAGGAACTGTCACAAGGAACAACTGCAACCTCATCTTATTGAAAATGTTTACACAATAAGAGAAGCCACTAACACAGTCAAGAGACACCCCACAGTGAGGGAAACATATTTGCTGGATGTTCCTCAGACAAAGGAGTAATAGGTAGAATATTGTAAAGAATTGGGAAAAAAAGCCAGACTCCCCCAGTTTTAAAGACCCAATTTAAAAATGGACATCTGAAATGAATACTTCTCAGACAAAGAGGTAGGAATGAAAGATAAATATATGAAAACATGTTCATATATAGCACTAATCATTTGAGACATACAAATTAGAACAATACTGAGAGCAGGGCGTGGTGGCATAGGCCTCTGATCCCATCACTCTGGAGGTTGATGCAAGAAGATGAGCACAAGTTTGAGGCCATCGTGGGCTACATAGTGAATTTAAGGCCAGCCTAAATTAAATAGACCCTACATTAAAAAACAAACAAACTTGTCCTACCAATTTGATTTGAAACTGTCTCATTGCTATTTGTTTCTCAATAAAAGTATGAAAAAAAATACTTCAATAGTGGACTCTAGAGTTTTGTATTTTAATATTTGTAGCTTATACTTCAACTATAGTGTTAACTTTATTACCAGGATAGATTCTTGATAATGCCATTAGCTTCCCAGTGCTATTTGAACTTAATAAAGTGTTACTTAGCATAGTATTTCCCATTATTGACTAATAGTAATCATTTGGCACTATACCTGTTGCAGAATAGTATACTGATTATATGTTTGTTTGAACTGTCTTGAAATAAATAGCCTGAGTGGATTTTTTTTCCCACATTTTATTTCCTAGTGAAAAAATACTAATAGGCTAAAGCTAAAAAAAAAAAAACCTGCTAAGGTTTCATCTCACTCTTGAAACAATGGCTATTACCAAGAAATCAAAGAATAACAAATGCTGGAAAAGGCTATGGGGGGAAAAGAAACTTCCACTGTTGGTGGGAGTATAGACAGGTACAACCACTATGGAAATCAGTGTGGCGATTCCACAAAAAAGCTAAAACTAGAGCCTCCATTTGACCCACGTATTCCCTTTCTTAGTATGTTCCTGAAAGAAAAGCATCATATCACGTATGTTTATAGTGACACAATTTGTAATCTTGGAAACAGCCTATCATTGGATGAATGGATAAAGATGGCATGGGTTTTTAATGCAATGGAGAACTACTACGCCATAAATAAGGATAAACTCAAGACATTTCGAGAAAAATGAATGCACCTTGAGAGACCATATTCTTAAGTGAAATAAGTTGGACGCAGATATGTAAACATTGCATTGTTTCTCTGGTGTGAGAAAGCCAAAGCTTAAAAAGGGACCAAAATATACAGTACATTGGGAAAAGAGAAGAAAATGTTCAAGTGAGAGGGAAACAAGGTGGGGTAGAGGGGAAGAAACAACATCCCTTTTTTATTTTTTACTTATATATTTGAGAAAGAGTCTGGCTATGTAGTTCAGGTTGGCCCTGAACTCATTATGTATCCCAGGATGGCCTGAAACTTGCAATGATCTTCCTGTCTCAGCCTCCTGAGAGCTGGGGTCACAGGTGTGCACCACCACACCATGTTACATTTTTGTTTTACAAGTTCTGTTATCTAAGATTTGAAGTTGGTTAATGTTATGGCTTGATGCCCCTCCAGCACGTCTCATGCAATATAGATAGATGGGGCTTATTCAGAGGTGGCTGAATCTAGAGTGTGTGATGCTGGGGTTGATTCACAACGCAGCTCAAGGACAGTAGGATTAAATTAAGGGTGTGAGTGCTACCAGTCCTAAGTAGCCTGGATACAATATAAATTGCAGAAAGCCACTTTAAAGGTTCCTCACTTGTTGCTTTGCTAGTTTGTGGGCATCATGAACTATTCTCCTTTGTGATGCCTGTCTACCATACCACCCTGCTTTGGAGCCAGCTAAGTATGGGCTGAAACCTCTGCAAACTGTGAGCCAAATAAAACTTTTCCTTTTTAACTCTGAATGTCAGGTATTTCCTCTCAAAAACAAGAAAAGCAACTAAGACAGAATTTAGTACCAGAGAAGGGGGTCATCATTGTGACTATACCTGGCTATGTGGTTCAGGAGCCTTTGGGACTGACTTGTGAGAAGAGTTTGCAAAGGTTTAGAGATACTGGCTGAAGAAGCAGAGCTGGAACAACTTAGGTGGTCCTTGATGTGAAATTATGGTCAGAAAACTAGAAGGCTCACACCTATACTCCCAGCACTCAGGAAGGCAAGGCAGGAGGATCACTACATAGTGAGATCCTGTCTCAACCTTCCCCCTGCCAAAAGAAAGAAGAAAAGAAAGCTGATATAAATCATGCTGGTGAAGACCAGGATTAGAAGGCTTCTGCTGGGAAGAAAGACTGCATTGGTTGTTGCAGTCAAGGCAATGTGTGTTATGACTGGCAGAAAGTGTTTTTGTATTTTGCTTATGTCCAGAGACTTTGCCTGAGACTTAGAATAATAGCAATGGACTGATTAATCTCGCATAAGAAATCTGGCAGTCAAATGTTCAGGCAGTGGCATGGCTACTGTTGGGAGATTTTGGCCATTTTTATGTAAAGAATCAAGAGCAAAGAGCTCAGCAAGATGTTTAAAAATATTTTGAATTTGGTCATAAAGAAAGCTCCCATAAAGCTGTGGACTTCAAAGACAGAGCAGAGAATTTCTTGATTGCTGAGGAGGAGCAGGAGAATATAACACGGGGGCATCACAAGAAGCAGCAGGACTCCATACTTTGCAGCCTCAAAGTCACAATAGTGAAACTTTGACAAGAGAGTCCCAGAGCAACAAGTTCTACAATGTGAAGGTGTACAGAACTTTTTCCATGGGATTTGGTTCATAGGTACTTGACCCCAACAGCCAAGAGAGAAGTAAGTTTGGCTACTCCTCTAGATGGCAGCACACTTTGCTGTCATCCACATGATGCTAGTTTTAATTATTTATTTTTAAATTAAGCAGAAAAATTTATTGGACAATAGGAATGGGGAATAGCATTAGTTCCTGAGAGATAGGAAGAGTCCTGAATGAATGGGTTACCCATGGTGCTGGTTTTAGGTGTGTGCAGAATACAAGCTCAACAGAGCTTCCACCCATATTTTAGAAGGCTTAGGAGGCCAGGCAATGTGTGAAGCTGTGAATGAGAAGCCAAAGGTGCAGTGGATATCCCAGGAGGTTTGAGAAGCCAGGAACCTGGATCATCCAAAGAGAGCTGCAAGGAGTGAGGAAAGCCAGCTAAACAAAAAGCCATGGGAACTACAACCACTGATAGTGCCATATGGGCAGTGCCACCCGCATTGTTTGCAGTTCACAACTTGCCATTACATTGGAGCCTGATGATCGTAGACTGAAACCTCTACACACTGTGAGCAAAGTAGACCTTTTTCCCTTTAACTTTCGGTGTAAGATATTTTGTCTCAGCAATGAGAAAAGTAAGACAGATGACAAAAGTTTCATTGAGAGCTGACAGTTAGTGCATGCAGAAATGCTGCCAACTGCATGAGTTTGTTAATTTGGGGAATGGCTAGATGCCGATTTGGGGAACAGGGAGAAATATCAGGAGTTTACGGATTTCCTTAAATCACCTATCCTAAGTCCCATCAAAGACTCTTTGTCCATCAAAGACCTGGACATAGTGAGATAGTACTGAGGGGAAAGTCCACAGAGAAGGGCAAGAGGCACCAACTCGTGGGGGAACCTAGAACAAAACTTCAGAACCACTTACTCTGACCCCTTTCCCATAGCCTGATCATCTCAACATTCATACTAACAGATTTAATTAAGTGAAATTCTTTGGGTGTTGTGTTGGGGCATAATGTCAGTAACGCTGGCTAATATATACTTACATTTGCAGAAGGGTGACATTTTCCAGGTTTATACTCTTGATACAGAAAGTACTGCTTTGAATTCCCATCTTCCCATCTATACTCCTCTGTATTTAGTGAGAGGGAATGGAAAGAGGGAGGGTGAAAAATAGAAAGGAGGCTGGTGTGGTGGTGCAAGCCTGTAATCCCAGTACTCTCGAGGTTGAGGCAGAGGGATCACTACCAGTTTGAGGCCAGCCTGTACCTAGTGAGCTCAAGGTCAGCTCAGCTATTGTTAAGCTCAGTTCACTTAACTACACAAAACCTTGTCTCAAAAGAAGCAAAGATACTGTAATTATTTTTTAACTTATTTATTTTTTAGGCAGAATCTCACTATGTAGTTCAGGCTGGCTTTGAACTCCCTGTGTAGCCCAAGTTGGCCTTGAACTTGCTACAATCCTCCTGCCTCAGCCTTCCAAATTCTGGGATTTCAGACATGTGCCATCACCACCAGCTAGAATTCTTGTAGAATTCTATAATACAAGCAAGTACACGTGCTTGTAATCCAAGTGCTTGGGAGGCTGAGGCAGGAGGATCATGAGTTTGAGAATAGCTGTGCTACATAGTCAGAACCACACCAGCCTGGATTATATACAGAAAGACCTTATCTAAAGATAAAATTAAATAAGCACCTGCCTGGCAAGTGCAGGGTCCTGAGTTCAATCTCCGATACTGAAAAAAATGAATAAATAAAATTTTAAAAAGATAAAATTTAAAGACATGCTTATAGAATTATAGAAGCTGAGTCTGATTCTGGAGTTATTTACAATAGAAGTTGCTATCAGGAAATATCTTCCCATTGCACAAGGCAATCCTCAGTGACTGAGAGCCTGTCTCTGCCTATCTCTTCTGTTTTTGGTCCCCTTGATCTTGAGAATGGAGGGTGGGTGTGTTATTAGGTTATGTTCTTGGATGCAGGAGTGTCTCTGAAGATAGGACAGTGATAAGAAAGAAAGAGTAATAAGCAGTAATAAACTATAATTACCATAGCTTGGTGATTGTTCTTAATTATAGGAACCATAAAAACCATGACTTGACCCTACAAGTAAAGAATAAAACACAGTGCCATCTTCTCTTATTGGTGACTAAAAAAAGAGTAAGGGAAAAATGAAAATTTAAAAACCTAAAAGCAAGACAAAGGTGTAGCAGAACTTTCTGTGATAATAGAAGATGTATGTATACAAAAAAATAAATAAACCTAAAGGCCAGCCTGATAGCTCAGCAGACTAACGTGCCTATTTAGGCAGAGCGCAGTGGCTGGGGTTCAGTCCCCACAGTGCTGTGCTGGCCCCACCCCTGGGGCACGCTGAGATAGAGACTGAGACTGGGCGTGGTGGTGCATGCCTGTAAACCCACACTTGGGAGGCTGAACACAGGAGGATCACTATGAGTCCAATCTGTGGAGTGAGACCCTGTAGACCCTGTACTAAATACAAGAAGAAAAAAAAAAAAATGAGGCATCGTCAGAATTTTACTTGCTCAGGATCCCACAGCTGGGAAGCAAGGAATAGAGACACAGTTTACACACCAGTAGCTTGGTTGCACAGCCTGCCCACCCACACTGCATCAGCTCAGGAATGAGATGGTGGTGCAGTGACTGGGGCCATGTGTCGCAAAGCATACAGGCACGCAAGCTCAGAGGAATACCATGGAGTACTGGTGATCACTTGTGATCTTGCCATGGTGCCTGGTTTGATCTTAAACTCAGGGCCTCAAGTGATCCTGTCTCACCTCTGTTTCAGTCCTAGGAATTGAACTCAGGATCTTCACACTGAGCTATGGCCCCAGCAGTTTTCTCTTCTTTTTTTGAGGCAGGCTCTCACTATGCAGTTCAGGCGGGCCTTGTGCTCACTTTTGTGGGCCCCAGGCTGGCCTCAAACTCAGAGATTCTCCTGACTCAACTTCCCAAGTACTGGGATTACAGCAGTGTGCCACCACTCCTGGTTCCGGGGTGGAGATGGTGCGCCCCGGGGATCTGGAGCCAAGACTGAACAGCATGTGGGGCTGGGGATAGAGCTCGGGTCCTTGTGCTTGCCAGTTAGGTGCTTATGCCTCTAAGCTATCTCTCTGGCCCCCCTCTTCATTTTTTTATATTGAGACAGTCCCATGAAATTATACCATTCTGGGCTGGAACTTGCAATCTTCTTGCCTCACTTCTCAGCGTCTTAAGACTACAGGCCAGAGATGCTATGAAAAGACTGTGGAAATACTAAGTTCATCACAAACTGTGAAATTGGGAACTCTGGACTTGTGTATTGCCAACAGTGAAACAGACATTAAAAATATGGGGATTTGGTCCGACATAGCATAATAGGAAAGAAAAGATATCTAGCAGTACTTCACATCAAGTATCTCTGTTTACAGAGCAATAGATAAATATGTAAAAAGGAAACCATGAGATTTTGTATCCTGTAGTGGTTGAAAGCCTCTGAGGAAACCAGTAAGATATGAAGATGGGTTGCCAAAGACAGGCGCAAGACAAGACCCCAGACAGGATTTAATACACCCTGAAGTCTGCACAATCTTGAAAGACCACAAAGCAAATATGCAATCTCAGGAGCCTGCTAGACCTCATGGGGCAGGCTCTTCTTAGGATCCCTTTGGGGAATTGACTGAAAAAGTGGTCCAGTTGAGTGTGGTGGCACATAACTATTATCCCAGCTACTCCAGAGGCTGAGACAGGAAGATCACAAGTCCCAAATGACATTGGGTAATTAACAAATCTTTGTCTTAAAAAAATGGAAAAGACTGGTATATATATCAATTGTAAGTGCTCCTGGGTTCCATCCCCAGTACTACTGCAAAAACAAACAACAAAAACCACCACAAAGTCAATTAAAATTCAATTGCTGGGCTGGCCTGATAGACATGCCTTAGGCAGAGCACAGTACCAGGTTTGATTCCCAGTGTGTTGTGCTAGACCCACCCACTGGACATGCTGAGATGGCGATTGAGACTGGGCGTGGTAGTGCACGCCTGTAATCCCAGCACTTGGGAGGCTGAAAACAGGAGAATCTCTATTAGTCCAATACGTAGTGGGACCCTATAGACCTTGAAGACCCTTCCCTAAAATACAGAAAAAAAAATTCAATTGCTTATGTAGAAGGTTGGCTGCAGGACTTGAACCAGAGTTAAGTATGGAGGCTCTGGTATAACACTTGCCTAGCATGTGTGAGGCCCTGGGTGTATTCCAAGGACAATAAACATTACAAACAAGTAAATAAGCAAACAAAAAACTATGATGAAGTATGTTCTGAAGGTTATGCCACCGTGGCCAGTGTGCCCACTGACAAACTGTCTTTGCCCATCAAATAGTAGTATGTTGCTTTGGTGGAATGTAAACTCAACTGTTCTTCATATCCTGCTGGGAAAACACTACAGAAAATTGAACTTTGTTCCACAATTTTTCTTTCATAGATGTTTTGCAGATAATCTTTTTTTGGTTTACATATACTTACTTTAGACAAAGTCTATAGACATTAATTGATTAGGGTTTTTTTTTTTTTTTTTTTTTGTGGAACTGAGGATTGAACTCAGGCCCTTGCGCTTTCCAGGGAAGCACTTTTTCTAATGAGCCATCTCCCCAGCCCCAATTGATTAGGTTTGAACTTTGTTTTTGTTTTTTTTGTATTTTTAGGGAAGTGTCTACAGAGGCTTCAGGGTCTCACTAAGCAGCTTGGACTCCTAGTGATCCTCCTGTTTACAGCCTCCTAAGAGCTGGGATTACAGGCTCATGCCACCACTCCCAGTCTCAATTGCCATCTCAGTGGAGCTGGCACGGCAGGCCCAGGGATTGAACCCATGGCCTCTGTGCCTGCTTGCAGGCGCTTTAATCTGCTGAGCTATTTGGCTGGCCCTTTCTTCTTCTGCTTCAACAGGGTTTCACTATGTAGTTCAGGCTGGCCTTGAGCTCACTATGTAATCTAGGCTGGTCTTGAACTCATGGAAAACCTCCTGTCTTGGCCTCCTGAGGGTTGGAATTACAGATGTCAATCACCAAGCCCTGTGTATAGTCTCATTACTAAGTTGAGTGTTTACTTTTATACCAATCCGTGTTTATCTCTGTTAAAATAACTGGAGGAACAAGAATAGTAATAATAACAATCACAGCAGAACAAACCACTTGTTTAATATCAGGCCCATTTACCCAATACAAACTTCTTTTCTTTACAGATATTATTTTTACTTTTATGTTCACAACACTAGAGCAGTTCCATTACATAGTCGATGCTCAACAAATATTTGTTAAATGAATTAGAAAAACACTTTAGGAAACAGTGCCTTAGAGTTTTGGAGATAGGTAGAAGGCAAGCAGGAAAGCTTGGAGTTCAGGATAGAGAAAATCTCAAGGATGCCAAGAGCTAATTAAACATTTGATGCCCCTTCCCTAAAACAAAGAATAAATAAATAAATAAATAACATTTAATGCATGTGGTTTGATACATGGATTGATGCATTTGATGCACGGGATTGATACATTTGGTATAAGGATTTGATGCAAAAAAAAAAAATGGTTAAATTTCTAGAGTGGAAGGAGCAGCAGACAAATTCTTACTAATACTGTGTTTTTCTGCTACAGGAGATTTCATCTTGGGAGGAGTACGCTACTTACGGGAATTGCTTGAATCCAGTACAGCGCACCACCCACCCTGTCGCAATCTTGTCAGTCTAGAGTCCAAAAACGCTTGCATTAGAACTTCCTCCCTCCCATCTGGACCGGGAAATATTCCAACAAACCCCGAAATCTCCAAGACAACACTGTAGTAGCCTGGGTGACCCCGCTTCCCTTGTCCAGGAAGCAACTCAAGCCCTGGCTGTCTTCATTTTATTCTTGGGTTGTACAGTTGGAGCCTTGAAATTTTATCTTTTTAAGGCTTTCACGGTTTGCAAGAGCGGGGCTACAGATAGACGCTTCAAGGGGCGCTGCTCGCCCTGTCGCCTTAGCCCTCCTTTGCGGGAGACCCACGCCCTGGGGCTGTGAAAAGACTAGAGGCTAAAAGGCCTCTGGTAGGCACTGGAGGGCTTTGGGCTTTGAAAAGAATTCTGATTGGATTTTCTGCTCGGCCTCTGGCACAGGGAGTACGTCACCATGGAGACGGGCGGGCCCGCCTGCTTGGCTGCCATTGGCTGGGGCCACTGGGGCTGGGAATAAAAGCCAGCGCCCAGGGCACAGGGAGTTAACTGTGCTGACAGGACCGGATCGCCGCCGAGCTCCACCGGTTGTCTGGATAGATCGATCAGCGAGACCATGGAGAGCGGGTGAGTTGAGCATCAGGCCCAGGGACCCCTAAGCCCCCTGGGGAGGGGAAATAACCGTCGTCGAGAGCAGGGAACTCAGCACCTTGATCTGCACGGGCCAGGGAGGGGAAGCGGAGAGCTCCCTGGGGACGTGGAGCGGCCTGGCGCGGAGCCTGGTGCCAGGTTCAGGGTGGTGCGAGGGCCAGAGCGGCAGAACGGTGGGCCAGACAGCGAGGGCAGGGCGCGTGCGGCGATCGACCCGCGGTGGCGCCGCAGAAGCGGTTTGTGTAGTGGAGGCAGCTCCTAAAGAAATTGCTTTTGCGTCGTCGTCTATGTGCGTGTGTTAGGGTGCAAGTAGAGACGGAGGCACACCCCTCACTCCACACCGCAGACTTGGTCTCCCCACCTCCATGCTCTTCACAGGTGATCATTTAGGGTCCAGGTAAAGACAGCCACTTTGGGTGCTCAAGCCTGGAGTTCTTTAGTTCTTCCCAGTCAAGCTCCTTCCTACCCTCCAAACTGGAAGTCAATTTCACCAGTTGTGAATGGAGTCTCCCGGCAGAGGAGATCTTTATTCACGGAGCAGAGCACATTCCCACCCAACACCTTTGAAAAACCTTTGTCTTTGCTTTGGTCCTCCAATTTCCCTTCCAAGTCATCAGCATGGGGCTCAGCCGCGCCTTGATGAACACTAGTAGGAAGTCCTCGCCGCGTGGTGATGGCTGCAGGCTCCTTTCATTTTCTTTTCACCTCTGAAGGATGCCTGTTATTGGTTAATTTGTCACCACCTTATTGGCTCTGTTGCTTCTCCCAACCTGTTACCCAGCTACTTCCCTGATTTAATGTGGAATTTTGTCTGGTTCCCCAGGCATTTTTACTTTGTTTTGTTTTGTTGAGACAAGGTCTGGCTCTGTTGCCCGGGCTGGATTACTGGGGTTTAAGAAATCCTCTCACATCAGTTTGATAAGTGGGACCACTAGTTCCTAGGCTCTGCTTTTTGTTGTTGCTGTTGCTGTTGCGTGTGTGTGTGTGTGTGTGTGTGTGTGTGTGTGTGTGTGTTGAGACAGAATCTTGCTATCAGTCAGACTGGCCTCAAACTGGCAAGTGATCCTCTTGTCTCAGCCTCCCAAATGCTGGGATTGCAAATATGTGCCACCACACACTGTCTAGACTCTGTTTTTGAAGGAAAATAATTTCTTCTGGAAGGTTAGTTGTATTCAACTCTATTACGTCTCATTTCTACCTCTGAGCACGATCTTTAATCCTGTCCGGGAGGTGCAAAGCAATCAAGGTAGGAACTGAGGAAAGTTCCTGATTAACTACCCTTACTAGTAGTGTAGGGGCTCTTGGGGACCAGTTGCTCTTATGTTCTTAAGGGAAAAAGTCTTGGTGTGAAGAGAAAGAGGATGGAGGTAATCAGGGACCAGGAAGAACAGCAGGAGGCGATCACAGACATCAAAAGCAGGAAAAAAATTCCAATTTTTGGAGCTTCCTAGCAAGGTTTTAATTTGTGGGTATGGGCTCACAATCTGTGCTCATAACAAACAAGCTTCTGCAGAGAACTTAAGCAGTCAATCCTAGTTTTGTCAGAGAACCAGTTTGTGTATTTGTTGCCTGTTACATTGCAATGGTTTAGTCTCAGGGTTTGGGTACCTTTGCAATTCCATATGATGAGTTTGTGAGGACATGGGAGTCTTAGAAATAAGCATTCAGGAGAAACTCAGAATGGCATGTAGACTTCTACTAGGAGTGTTCCCATTGCTTCCTGTCCCGTCCCATCTCATCCTGTTTCTCTCTCTCTCTCTCTCTCTCTCTCTCTCTCTCTCTCTCTCTCTCTCTCTCTCTCTCATCTTCTTTCTTTTGTCAGTCTAACAATTTAGACCCAAGAGCTATGGTGTGTGTCAGGCCTGTAGACCAGTTACTTGAGAAGCTAAGGCAGGAGGATCACTTGAGTCCAGCAGTTGGAGGCCATCTTCTCTAGAACACAAACACACACACACAACATCAGGGCTGGGTGTGTGGCAGCTTACTGGTAGAGTGAAGCATTCTTTTGGTTTTTTTTTTTTTTTTTTTGGCAGAACCAAGAATTGAACTCAGGCCCTTGCGCTTGCCAGGGAAGCGCATATTCTACTAAGCCATCTCCCCAGCCCCTTTAGAGGGTGAATTTCTAAGAGAAAATTGGTTTATTTTCTGTTTTCAGGGCATGTAGACTAAATTACATTTTATTTTTCTTTGAGACAGGGTTTCACTATAGTTCAGGCTGACACTGAACTCTATGTATCCCAAGGTGGCCTCAAACTTGTGATCCCTCTGCTTCAGCCTCCTGAGTGTACCACCAAGCCTGGAATATCCTTAATCACATGTTGAGTGTCATAGGGGATAGATATGAGAGTCATAGGGTATATCTGTCTATAAGCTTATATTAAGTTTATTACTGCCCTCAGAAAGGTCTTAATTGCTTTGTGAATTCTCTCCTTAGCCTTAGCCTCTGTTTCATTACACTTCTCTGGCCCTATAAACACCCCTGACCCTCCTGAAGTCTTTGTTATGAGCAGTAATAAATTCATAAATTCATCCGTGCTGGAGGTGCCGGTCAGCAGCAGAGCACTTGTCTAGTGAGAGACCATGGGTTTGATCCCCAGTACCACAATGAAAGCAAAACAAGACAAAACCTGTGATGCTGGAGTTGGGGCTGTTAGTGGAGACAGAATTCTTTAACTTCCTCTCAGACTGAAGGATCATGAGTTTTTGCTGCAGACACATTATTGCTACCTCTTGGCCAGTTTTTTTGTTCCCTGATATCTTGACTCCTGCCAACGTTTCTACACTGAAGCTCATTTGTCTGTGATACCTGTGGACTGGGAGTCCAGTTCACTGTGATTTTCTTTTTACCCCCTAGATTCACCTACGAAGATTACCAGAACACCGCACGATGGCTCCTCAGTCAGACCAAGCACCGGCCCCAAGTGGCAGTGATCTGTGGTTCTGGGTTAGGAGGTCTGGCTGACAAATTAACACAGGCCCAGTCCTTTGACTACAGTGACATACCCAAATTTCCCCGAAGCACAGGTACTGGGAATTAAAAAGGGAGGATGAAACTGAGAGATATTGATGGGATTCTGTAGAACTCAATCCGGGAAGCCAGTGCTATTACTTCTGGACCTCACATTTCACCTGAATCAAATGTTGTAAGAGGGAAAAAAGACTAGTTCAAAATTTCCCTCAAAGAGATTTCCTAAAGCAGTGCATGTATCAGTGCAACTAAGACAACATCTTTCCTGTGCTCTACTGACTTACTGCTCCTTGGAACTCCGCAGCACCTTTCCCTGCATGCACCTCCTCAAATACACCCATCCCTCTTATTAGCTCTGCCCTGTGCCTTACTATTATTTATTTATTTAGAACAGGATCTACAGGGTCTCACTACACAAATTGGACTCATAGTATTCTCTTGTTTTATTTTAGTTTTTTTATGTATTTAGTACAGGGTCTACAGGGTCTCACTACATAGATTGGACTCACAGTGATTCTCCTGTTTTTAACCTCCTAAACGTTGGAATTACAGGCATGCCATGCCCAGTGTCAACATGGCTTGAGGGCAGCGCTGGCGCAGGATGACATGGCACTGCACTGCACAGTGGGGATCAAACCCCAGCCACTGCACTCTGCCTAAGCAGGCACTTTAGTCCGCAGAGCTATCTGGCTAAGCCCTAGGTTGTCTTTTTTTTTTTTTTTTTTTTTTTTTTTT
>NW_004524765.1:2304547-2367179 GCF_000260255.1 Octodon degus | reverse complement strand
GTCTCACTATGCAGCTCGGACTTGTGGTGATTCTCCTGTTTTCAGCCTCTCCAGCCCTGGGATTACAGGCCTGAGCCACCAGGCCCGGACTCAGTGGCCCAGGGGCGGGGTTGAAATCCTGGTCCCTGCACTTGCCTAAGCAGGCGCTTACTCTCCTGAGCTATCTCACCAGCCCTTTTGCCCTGTACCTTAAATGGGAAAAATACTATCTATAGCCTTCCAGGACAAAGTCAGGCCCCTTCCTCTCTCCAGCTCCAGGCTTAGGATAATACACACACTGCACAGCAACAAGTGAACATACAAGCCACTGTGTTGCTAACAGTGAGCTAATATACAACACCTAATTCACATTTACATGTGAGCTAATATACAACACCTAATTCACATTTACCTCTCAGGAGGGGAAAGGATTCATGGTGGACCACTGAGAGTCCAAAGGCAGCATATCGAGGACTCGAATAGCCAGAAAACTCTTAGGGCTAGGTGAAGCTAGACAAGGTGGCGGACACCTATCATCCCAGTGCTCCGGGAGGCTGAGCCTGAAAGAGTGCAGGGTTGAGCCCACGTAGTGTATTAGCTATATAAAAAAATAGAAAGGGCTGGGAAGGAGCTCAGTGCAAAGGTCTGGGTTTCAATTCTCAGGACCAGAAAAAACTAGGTGAAACAGCGCAAGTAAAAGATAAGGTAATTTTTTTCTTTCTTTTAGTATGTGGTAAGTGTTTTGAAGATCCCATGACAGCAACAGGAACAGGCAGAAGGGCCGAGTGTGTTGGGGGGGAGATAAGATGTCTGGGCATGGTAGCACACGCCTGTAATTCCAGCACTCGGGAAGCTAAGGCAGAACAATTGCCATGAGTTTGAGGCCAGCCTGGATTACAAAATGAGTTCAAGGCCAACTGGAACTATACAGAGGGACCCTGTCTCAAAAGACTAAAGGAAAAAAAAAAAAAAAAAAGTGGATAAGGTTAATTTATTTGGTTCAGTTATTCTCAAATAATTAACTTCCATTGGTTTATTTATTAACTTTTTAATAATCTTCCTTATTAACCTTTCAATCTTCCCCAATTTCCTGAATAGTTAAGACTTTTAATAAACATTTGAAAACTTTTGGAGTTAGATTGGGGGGCCAGAGCAGGAAACATGGAAACAGGTTTTGGAGAAGGAACTGTTAGAAAGAGTGAGGGCCACAGGAGGGCGGAATTGGCAGGGAGATGGTAGAGACACTGGCTCATTTGCCACTCCTACCTCTTATAAGAAGGGCACTGCACAAAGGGATAATTTTAGGTTTGCCTGTTTATTTTGAGATAGGATCTCTCTGTGAGGTTCTGGCTGGACTTGAATTCACTTTTTAGCCCAGATCGGTCTTGAATTTGTGGCAGTCCTCCTGCCTCACCTCCCAGGTGCTGGGACTACAGGCTACCAGTACCTGGGTTTTCTTTTTGTTGCTGTTGTTGTTTTAAACTACTTCAGTCGGGTTTTCACACTGAGTTTTGCTGTTACTAGTAACTTTATAATCTCTTCTGATCACATCCTGTTGATTCTGGTCCCTTGCCCAAACTATCAATTCCTTAAGGAATAAATTGGTCACATCATTGGAAATTGCCAGAAAAGAAAAAAGGTGAACATCAGTATTTTGTCTATGGGGAGTTATCTTTGTATTTCCAGGCCCCGATAGGCAGCTTCATGACTGCATTCCCACGGGACTGGTGTGCTCAGGAGGAAGGAGAGTTGCATGGGTTCAAATTTGGACTTTTGTCCCTGACAAATTTAGGAGCGGCCTATAATGACAGCATTCGGTATTACCCACTTTTATCCCAATAGCAGTATGTCTTTCTCATTCTTTTGATATTTGTTCTAAAAACTTTTCCTTTTTTATGTTCATACTGAGCATGCTGCCCGCCATAGGTCTAGTTCTAAGTTCCTAGTATGATTATGATCATCTTCATGGACTTCTAATGTCCTTCTTTGTAACCTTGTGCGTAGAATACGCTGAGTGGCACATTGTAATGCTCAGCAGTATGTGCCACGAGTGCACAACCCCGTTCACTCTCCTTTCCTCTTTGTGTCCAGTGCCAGGCCATGCTGGTCGGCTCGTGTTTGGATTCCTGAATGGTAAATCCTGCGTGATGATGCAGGGCAGATTCCACATGTATGAAGGATACTCGCTCTGGCAGGTAATCGGGGTCATAGGCCTCTATGGATCTGAACCGAGGGGGAGAGAAAATATCCTTCCTATTGCTGTCCTGTCACTGTCTCGTTGCAGGGGCAAAATAGCCAACAGCCATGACTCAGAGGAAGAGGGGTTTCAGTCTGCAGTCAGCTGCAGTGGAGGGGGTGGGGCAGAGGACGGCTGCTCACATCATGGTGGCCCAGAAGTAGAGAGAAGGGAGGAGTCAGGGAGGGGGAGGCACCCTTCTAGGCCACACTAATTGCCTACCTATTTGGCCTAGGTAGATTTTTGTTCCTCTTTAATCTCCTCTCTCATGGTGTGTTGTGTACATCAGTATAGATTGAAATCTTTTTGATCTTTTGCTTCTGAGGTGACATTCCCTGTGAGGGTTTTCCGGCTTCTGGGAGTGGATACCCTGGTAGTCACCAATGCAGCTGGAGGGCTCAACCCCAAGTTTGAGGTTGGAGACATCATGCTGATCCGTGATCATATCAATCTACCTGGTTTCTCTGGTCAGAATCCTCTCAAAGGGCCCAATGATGAAAGGTATGTGTCTTGCTTCTTTGTTTCCAAATAGGTAGGGTTTAGGGACTTGTCTAGGGGTTAGGAACCAACTCATTTAATTTCATTTATCTGAGATAATCCATCTTTTGATCTAGGTTTGGAGATCGTTTCCCTGCTATGTCTGATGCGTACGACCGGCATATGAGGCAGAAAGCATTCAGTGTCTGGAAAGAAATTGGGGAGAAGCGGGAGCTCCAGGAAGGCACCTATGTGATGTTGGCCGGCCCCAACTTTGAGACTGTGGCAGAGTGTCGCCTGCTGCAGAAGCTGGGGGCGGATGCTGTTGGTGAGGAGAGGAGACTTCGGCTGGCGGCTTGAGGGGAGAACCTGGTTAAAGCAATGGGGAAAAGCAGATTACAGACCTAACAGAACTTAAAGAGGATTTGACAGAACCAGAAATTAAACTCAGGCCCTTGCGCTTGCCAAGGAAGCACTTATTCCACTGAGCCATCTCCCCGGCCCCAAAGAGGGTTTGACTTAATAGAAAGATAAATTAAATTGACTTGTAGGAAAACAAAGTGGGGAGGTGTGCTAGATGGCTTCCGTGCTAGTCATCCGCTCATGATTTGACTCATCCGGAGAGTTATTCTAACACACATCAGTGCAATCAACTTCTGCACCTCTGGGTGGAAGATAGACCTCTGACATTAGAATAGATTTTGACATTACCACAAATGCAGAAATATTCATGGTATTGGCAATATTTATAAGAAATACATAAGACCTTCTGGGGTCTCACTTATTTCAAGCTATCCAGCGTAACATAAGCTTGATACTGATTTAGCTGCTTCTCAGGATTCTTTTTGAAGAATGATGAGACCAACAGGTGACAAAACCACTTCAGAGGGCTGGGGAGATGGCTCAGTAGAGTAAGTGCTTCCTTGGCAAGCACAAGGGCCTGAGTTCAATCCCCAGTTCCACCAAAAAAAAAAAAAAGAAAAAACAAACCACTTCAGAGCCTAACAGTTGCTGTCTTTGTTCCTCCTGTCAGGCATGAGCACAGTACCAGAAGTTTTGGTTGCGCGGCACTGTGGACTTCGAGTCTTTGGCTTTTCACTCATCACAAACAAAGTTGTCACGGACTATGAGTGCCGGGAGAAGGCCAATCATGAGGAGGTTCTAGAAGCCGGGAAGCAAGCTGCCAAGAAGCTGGAGCATTTCGTTTCCCTTCTTGTGGCTAACATTCCACATTCTGACAATGCCTAGTGACCACTCCTGCACTCCTGGAGTGGGCAGCTGCCTCCCTGAGGGAGCCCAAGTGGCTGCTACCTACTTGGCCCCTTGCTAGTGCCTCTGCTCTTAGGTAGCAGAAAGAAAATGTCTATGTCTATCTTCATGTGCTCTAATTTCTCCCATCAGACCTTTCTGGGACCACGTCCTCTTGCTCAGTTGTCTTCTCAAAGCAGTTTTTCTACCCCATTCTGGAAGGACTGAGCCCAGTGCCCTACCACACCTGAGGACACACCCGTGATTTGACACAGACCTGTAAAGGCCTAATGATAGCTACTTCTAGTTCTCTGAGATGACACTTTCATGTCCTTGGGGCTCTGTTCTGCCTCACTCACTACACTAGAGCGCAAAGAAGGACCTGCTCATACCCCATAATATTTTCAGAATAAAGAGATGAAACTTTTTTTATTCTTTTATGTAGTTTAGGATGAAGCTGGAGCACAGGCCAAGACTGACACAAACTTTAAGATCTCTGGTCTTGTGTGACTACCTTCTCTTCAGAAAATAGTTAAGAACTGAGATAAGGTGGTATGTGAGCAGCAAGGGATGAAGGAAAGATTAAATGACAAAAGATGTTACAACCTTGTCCCTTCTTTATTAAGTGCTATCTCGACATTATCCTTTTCCTTGCATTCTTTCTCCTCTACTTGCTATATCCTTACAGGGCAGTGTCAGTACTCCTTTGTCTGCAGGAAAACCTGCGCAATTCGGTCACACTCGGCTTCCGTTGGAGCACTGCTTTCCTCCTACTGCTTTCTGGGTTCCCTCTTGCTTTTCCTTGGTCAAACCTCCCTGTGAGTCTGCATTTGGGCAGAGTTCTTTGCGGGCTCACTACATGCTTTTGCTTATCATTCGGCTGCCTGGCATGTTTGGAAACCACACTACCCTCCTGGGCCTATATGCCTTGTAATAAGAAAGGACAGTGCTGCCTGGTGCGCTGGCCAGTGTGGGTGACTCAGTGAGATTCTATCTGGGCTGAGGATGTGGTATCATGCCCCTGGATTTTATCCTCAGTGTCCAGGACTGCCATAAAACAACAGTGCTGGAGGGGCCTCTGTTGGTAATGACATTTCAGTTGTTAGTGGTATAACAGAAGAAATGTTTTGGTCAGGAGACTTTAGAGAATTCTTTCAAATTATTCTTTGTTTGGTAACTGATCTACTTAGATGAGCCTAGCCCAAAGAAAAATCATCCTCAAATGGGTGTATCACTACTGTTCATCAGTTCTTAGTACCTCTATACACCATGCAACTCTCCTTGGACCTCCAGACAATCTGCCAGAATGTATTACTTGTTTCCAGTTTATAGGAAAGTGCTGTGCTTCCTTTGGATACACATTATAACTTGTTCATGTAATGGTATGGCTCATAGTTATCTTAATCCTTGAGTATTTATTTGTGTCACACTTGTCTAATAAAATGCTAAATGGAAAATATAAAAGTGTTCCTCTCAAGTGGCCCACTACCTTAGGATACTGATGAAGCACGTTCCATGTAAGACATAAAATAGACACAAGTCAGCTTTGTGCGTACTCTTGAACCCAAGAGCTATTCTCACAGCCTCTGAGCTCAGTTTTGAGGGATAAAAGGAAGAGGATTTTACATCTGAACAAACTCAAGTATAGACTTGAAACTGCGGTATGTGCACAGGTCATTGGCGTGGAGTGTGCTGGTGACAGAAGTGACTGGAAGGCTGAGCAGAGAGCTGCTTGGCTAGGAACCATCACTGTGTCACCTGAGACATGTCTTTGAGATACCTGGGATATGATACTAAGGTATCTTTAGCTTTTTTTTTTTTTCATTTGAGGTTTGTTTATTCATTCCACATGTTTATTATGCATTTATTACATGTGTATTAAAGCATAGAAAATATTTTCTTCACTGTGATTCAGTATCTACCTAAACATTCAATGATAAAGGATTAATTATACAAGTTTAAGGAATATTACAACACACTATGATAAAATTTATGAATGAGTCCTAATCTCAGTGGGAGAATAGTGTTGGCTTTTCTGAGGAAAATGCATTTTGGCAACAATTAAAAGGAAAGCAAAAACAAGACATTCCCATAAATAGAATTGTGCTTTGGAAGCCCAAGATACAAAGGGAAAAGAAGATTAAAGGAAAGGCCAACCTGAATAAATCATGTTGAGAAATGCAGAGAGGAAAGCAAAAGGCTCGCTTGTCTTAGAGGTATTAAGAGGCAGGCAAATCAAATATGCCAAGACTTATCCTAAGGACAATGTAAAGCCATTGGTACTTTTTGAAAATGATCTGATTTATATTTTAAGAAAAGATCAGTAGAACATCTGCCCTTGTGAGTTTCTTAGTAAAGTTTTATCAGACAGATTTTCCTACAGATTAAAACTAAATTCTAAACATATCACAGAATGTAGTGCCCCAAAGATACTGAATAGTGAATAGCCACAGACAGATTTTAGTAGGCAGATTTTCAGTTTTCATTGATTTTTAATCTCAAATAGTCCTCATAAAAATGATTATGATTAAGAATGACTACAAAAAAATAAATCAAATTACCTGCCATTATTTATTGTGATTACTAGGATACGATTTTTTATACTGTTGAATAACTGAGTTTATTATAAAGTTCAAATTTAAGAAAAATATTTATTCACTATAGATTATGATAATTGTAACAAAAATTATGTTAGTTACAATGATGCTAATATAAATAACTGTTAGGCTTCTCAATCTGTCTAAAGTATATTTTTTAATTTATTTGGCTACAAAACAATAAGCTTGATAAGGGTAAGTTGTTTAATTTGACTTCAATAACTTATTTAAAACAATGTTCACATTGCTAAACAAAGAAAAATTAGTATTAATTATTATCTTTAGCTTTTTAGATTTAGTAAGTATACTAAGTTTGTGTGTACTGTGTGAAGTCTTTTTTAAAAAATCTGTATTGAGATAAAATTCGTATACCATCAAGTTCACCCATGTACAGTGTATAATATTTAGTATATTCACACAGATGAAACTCTTACCAGTTCATTTTGAACATTTCATTATGTCAAAAGAAATGATAGCCACTCCAGCCTCTTCACCACCCCGTACTTTGGAGGGCCCAGGTCACTATATTCTTTTTCTATATGTTTAACTGTTTTGGGCTTTCATATGAATAGGTTTATGTGGAATCATGTAGACTTTATGACTGACTTCTTTCACTTCACATAATATTTTCAAACTTTAACCATATTGTAGCACATACCACAATAGTACTGTTCTATGTATGGCCAAATATTTCTTTTTCTTTTCTTTTTTTTGGTACCAGAAATCTAACCAAATAGTCCATTGATACTACATTTTGTTTATGAAGTGCTTTCAGCTTTAAAGGGCCAATCAATCAAGCCCAAACAGAATCTATCAGTATAGGAAAGCAAGAGAATTATGAAGCTAAGTTTAGGGAACTAAGTCTGGAAGCATTTCCTAGACAAATGAAGTTCTTCAATAAAACTAGTGAGGGTGCCGGCCAAATAGCTCAGAGGATTAAAGTGCCTGTGAGCAGGTACAGGGGCCAGGTTTGATCCCTGGGCCTGGTTTGGTCCCTGAGCCTGCCATGCTGGCTCTGCCCCTGGGGTTGTGCTGAGACAGCAATTGAGACTGGGAGTGGTGGCACATGCCTGTAATCCCAGAACTTGGAAGGCTGTAAACAGGCAGATCACTATGAGTCTGATCTAGTACCCTGAACACCCTCTACATCTTTCCCTTAAATACAGAGAAAAAAAAAAAAACAAAAAAAAAAACTAGTGAGGAGTCCATTTGTCTCAGTTACTCTTCTCTCATTGCTTGGACAAATACCCAACACCCAAAGTGAAGGAAGGAAATGTTTATTTAGCTCACGGTTAATGGAGGTTTCAGTCTACACTCAACTGACTCCAAGGCAGAGTGGCACATGGCAGAGAGCAACATTTCATGGTCGTGGCAAAGAGCAGAGAGCAAAGGGAGGAGTAGAGGCAACGATGGTGGCAGAAAGCACAAGCACATCCGTCTCCCTTCAGTTGCATTCAGGCTATCCACCCCAGGATGGGTGTAGCACTCACACCCATAACCCCAGCAGCACTCAGACCCATAATCCAAGCACCACTGACACCCATAATCCCAGTGGATCACAAGTTAATCACAAACTGTAGAAGTCCATCCCATGACTGTATGAGGCTTTGTGGGGTAAACTAGGCACAAACCATAACACCATTCTTTTCTAGGGGCCTGCAGAATGCCTGAAAAATGGCTTGGTTTCTCTGAGTCATGGATGGCTTCAACATACACAGTCAAGTCAGGCTTTTTTTCTTGATCCTAGCATGGTAATCTTTATCAACATCAGTAAACGTTTATTAACCCTGCATGAGTAAGAGTTTGCAATCTAGATGCAAGATAGTTTATAAGTAAAAAGAAGGCCAAGTTTTGTGCTCTCTGATGATTACAGCTGGTTTTATTCTATTTTTTTTTCTTTTTTCTTGTATCACTGTTTAGAATTGCCTTTCTCCACTTAGGATTTGTGTTGCCAGGGTAGGGAGATAGCTAAGCGGACTACAGCTCCTGCTTAGGCTAGCTTAGGCAAGCACAGGAATCTCGGTTCCATCCCTGGTACCACATGTCTCATCGGCCCTGCCTCCAGGCATGATGGCACATGTTTGTAATCCCAGCGCTGGGGAGGCTGAAAGCAGGAGGATCACCACGAGTACGAGCTGTGTAATGAGACACTGCAACAACCAAACATAAAAAATAAATAAATAAATAAGATTTGTGTTGCCTTTTCCCTCAAAAGGCATGATTAAAAAAAGAAGCATAAGTGTCTGCCTGGCAAGCACAAAGTCCTGAGTTCATTCCCTGGTACCACAAAAAAAAAAAAAAAAAAAAAAAAAAAAAAAAAAAAAAAAAAAAAAAGAAAAGGAAGAAAAAAGAAACAGTACAATATGTGAAAAGCACCATATGCTAAGTGTTGATGACCTTATGTGTTACAGGAATTCAAAGGAGGGTTGTGGGAAAAGAGGATGCAATTTGAAATGGGTCTTACAGGTGATGCCGATGTGGCTCAAGGATGCAGGCAAGTGCAAGAATGCTTAGGCACTGAGAGAGTAAAGTGTTTAAACCAAAGAGTGAATGGGAGGGCAGGAGGTTTTGGCTACGAAGACTCTAAAACTAAGGACATCCAGGTGAAACAGTCACACTTCCCTATTTTGATCATGAGAAGCTTAACTGGAGCAAAGAGGGTTGTTTGGATGGTAAATTTACTTTACCAAAAAGTAACTGTATGGATTATAGTAGGCATAATTGTTGGTGTCAAGTATTTGATATTTTAAACACAGGTTGAGATCTTTTGTAGTGTCTTAAAGAGTAAGCTGTTGGGGCCAGGGAGGTGGCTCAGTAGAATAATTGCTTCCCTGGCAAGGGCCTGAGTTCAACCCTCAGTTCCGCCAAAAAAAAAAAAAAAAGTCAACTCTTAAGAAGTGGAAGTGGGGCTGTTATGTGTACAGGGCGCTCGCTTTAATTCCCAGTATGCCCTGAGAGGAAAAAACTGTTAAGATAAAATACAAAAGCAGAAGTGCAAGCAATTTAGAAATGAAAATACACACTGGAGGCAGGATGGCAGTTACAGAGATAATGATTCCTGGTAAGAACAATAAAAGACTGCCTTCCACCCTCACCAATTTTTATTTATTGAAAAATAAAAATCCACTATAAGGCACCTAAGAAATCCGCTTGTACAAGACTCTGGTCTGCACCTGCCAGCTGAGCTGCGCAGTCCTTAGGGTACAATGCTATACATCACCAAGAGAGCTGGCCCCTTTTGTCTCAGGAACATGAAGCTATGAAAGATGAACTTCGTCATCCAATGACAGGTCTTTCTCGAAAAGTCCAAATACTTCTACCCCTCACCCACACACAAATGTGAATTTGTGGAGGGTCAGTGTTCTGGGATCACAAGAGAAGAAGGAAGAACAAATGTGGGGAAGCAAATTCCTGCCGTCAGTCAGCTAGCTCATAGACAGCATTCAGCCAATCTGTAATGTTCAGCTTCAGTCTCCACTCCCTAACTTTTCACCAACAATGTGTCTGTTACCTCAAGCTTCTTAGAAGCAAAGGAAGAACATAGTTTTATTTATTTTTATTGTTTTTGCTTTCTTACCACTTTCAGTCTGTGTGCTGGTTACTAACAGGAACAGAGATGAAGATGCACAGGCACCTGCCTCTCCATAACGTGAAAAGGTTGGGAGGAGAGAGCTGTTCGTTCTCTGCTGTGACCTCTGCCTGGCCTTGAGTTGGCCTAGTTTTGCGATGCCTTTTTCTTTGTAAGGAGGCCTCTGCTTTCATAATTATGTTTTGTTTCTTAGGGAAATCTTTTGAGTAAACACTGGCTATCTGCTTGGCTTTCCTGTTATTGCAAATTTGGATTTCAATAACAATGAGAACGTTGTGTTCTTAAAATTTTTGTCTGAGTTCTAGTTTTGTCTTCAGTTATATTTGATTTATTTTCAGGTTTAATCTGCCTTTGTTTCCTTCTTTTCTGGTCAAGGAAGCAGGCTTTCTGGCTAGCGCTCACTTTCACTTTCACTGTTCATTCTGGGAAGGTTGTTTTACCTCGCTTGCCATTTTCCTTCTTTCCCATCTCTCTTTCTTGTCTGGCTCTTTTCTCTGACCACATTTTTGGGGTGCCATTTCTCTTATTAGTTCTTTGATTTTGACATTAGTTATTCCTTTCCTTTTTCTGAACTGTTCAAAGCTGAGCTCCTGCTATAATTCGTATGAAAGTTGGTTTAGTAGTAATACAGGAGTAGTAGTTTATGTGTAGCTTGACCTGTTCTATGAAACATTCTTTTTATCTGTCAGACAGAAGTCATCTATTGTTGATTCTACAATTGAGAATATGAATGCCCACTGCTTTGGCAAAACAGTGCACTGCTAACACCATTGTTAGTATCCCACCAACTCTATCAAACAAAATGTGAAAGTTATTTAATTTCATTCAGGATAAAGATGCCATTTGGCACTGGGATTACTTTGGAGGTGGAAAGGTTCTTACTCTAGACATCACAGATGACAGCTATCCAGCAAAGCATTCAAAGTATACAATTCTGAGTGCAAGTCTGAAGTTTTTTAGGAGGCAGATTGCTAGGTTTTTGTAGATGCCAACTCCTGCTTACAAATGGGTAGGAATCACAAGTATTTAATACAAACAAACAAATGTAGAGTTATGTTAAGAGTAATTACACATTTGCTGCTAACATCTAATGGAATGAATAAACCATGCAGTAGGTAAACAGTTAAGCAGAAAGGGGTGGTGTTGGTTGGGAACCAGCAAAAAGAAAGTAATGCAATGACAGGAATACATCAATAAGTCTCAGTGTGCAGGGTCTAAGTTCTCCAATTAAAAAACAAAGATTTAAAAAAAAAAAAACAGACTTGCAGAATAGATCAAGAAACAAACACAGCAATACATATTATATAAAAAGCACATTTAACGGGCCAGGGAGATAGCTCAGTAGAATAAGTGCTTGTCTGGCAAGTTCAAGGACCTGAGTTCAATCCCCCCCTTCTGCTAAAAAAAAAAAAAAAAAAAAAAAAAAAACAAAAACACATTTAACCCAAAAAGAGCATAAAGATTAAAAATCAAAAGATAGAAAACAAAATTCTGTGTAATAGAAACCTGGAAAAAAGCAGGAATAACTATCTGAATTTCAGGCAAAGTGAATTTCAAGTCAAAACCTCTTTGATCAGAAGAGGCAGAGAAGGTCGTTATATATTGGTTAAGGGAACAATTCAACAAAAAGAGACAATTATAAACATATATGCACCAAACATTGGCCTGTCCATTTTCATAGAATAAAAACGCTGGATGTGAAAAGTCAAACCCAAAACCAATTGTAATAGATTCTTCAATACCCCACTGTCACAAATAAATCAACTGGACAAAAAAAAATCAAAATCAAAAAGGATATATCAGAGTTGAACAAAAACTTTTAAATAAATAGACTTAATAAACATCTATAGAGTGTTCCCCACAACTACATCAAAATATACATTCTTCTCAATATCACATGGGACTTTCTCCAAAATAGACCTCATACTAGTCCATAAAGCATGCTTAAATACATACAAAAGAATTGAAATTATCTCATGAATAATATCAGATCATAGTGCAATGAAACTACAGAGTAAAGGTAAAATAAGCCACAAGAATTGTGTATATACATGGAAATTAAGCAATAACTTCTTGAATAATCATTTTCCAGAGGACTTTAGAAAGAAATTAGTTCCGAAGAAGACACATTATGACTGGGTTACTCATTTTCCTGTCCCTGGGACACAATACACCCATAATTTAAAAGGAGAAGAGATTTATTTTGCTTCATAGTCTCAGGAGTTCTGCCAATGGTTGGCTGACTCTAAGGCAGAAATGACTCAATGGAAGGGTCTGGTGGAGGAAAACCGCTCAGTCCATGGTAGCCAGGAAGCAGACAGAGAAAGGAGGAGTTAGGGAGGGAGGTGAACCCCAAGGGTGAACCTCAGGGACACACCTCTTCCAGCCAGGCCCCATTTCCCAATGGCACATTTGTTATGGGCCAATTAACTATGAGCACAGTCCTGTGGTGACTGAGTCACCTTCCAATAGCCCATCTCTGAGCACGTGATCTAAACTGTAATAGCAAATACAGTAAGTAAAGTATTGGATAGTATCAACAATATGCCTCAGTATGGCAGGGTTTTTTTGTTTTTTTGTTTTTTTGTTTGTTTGTTTGTTTGTTTGTTTTAGAGCAGAATATATTTACTGGAAGAAAGAAAGCTTCTGTTTGGGAGAGAGAGAAGGGATCCTGAGCAGATTACCTTGGAACCTGCTGTTTCTAGAGTATTCGTAGAGCAAAACAAGTAGCGACCTAGAACTCTTTCTGTAAGGAATTGGATCAGTGGCTCTTCCCAGCTTCCCCAAGGTGATCAATACCTATTTAGGTTATCAATCCCTGCTGTTTGTCCTTATGAAATCTATGCGGGTGCATTCAGTTCATCTTTTGTCTTGAAGTCTGGCCCTCCGAAGAGATGTCTGTCCCCCTCACAGTTGCAGGGTATCTCATTGTTTGCACTGGCTCCTTTAAGCACCTAGCCATATCTGAATGCATATAATATTTCTATCTAACTTAGCTGCCTGTAACATTCCCCCCTCTGAAGAAGTACCCCAAACTGCTCTGAGGGAGTGATGGGCAATGACTGCTTGGGCTTCTTCAGGCTGAAGGGGTCACAATTGTTGATCAGCAATTACAGAGACTCTTCAGAGGATCTATCTAAGGCCCTCAATAGACAGAAGGCATTTTCATCTTGGGTAGGCATATAGCTTTAAGTCTGCAAGAGACAAAGCCAAAGAAACAATTAAATATGCATGGGCCAAATAATATCAACAGGATAGTTATGAAGACAGCCAACAAAGATTTTCATCAGGAAGAACTAAAAATAGCTTTCCATAAAGAGGATGAGGATAAGGTCAAGGGAATTTCAGTGTCTGACATGTCATTAATTTGTCATCTAGTATCTTGAGCAGCTATTGGGATCTTAGTAGAAGAATCAGGAATATGAAGAATCAGGAATATATACACAATATTTAGTTTTTTACAGTTGTGCAGGTATCCCCATGTGTTACTGTTAGAATGTACAGTGCTGACTGATTTTGGAGGATGGCTTGTCTCATTAATTTTAATTTTTTATTGAGGAGAGAGAGACCAGCTGTAGTGCCATAAGGCCTGTTAAGTAGCTAAGGCCTCAATATGTGTCATTTAACCCTCTCTCTGGACAAGATCTGGTGGATCCCAGTAAAAGGAATCTGAAAGGAATCTAGCGTATTTGTTATTGGTTTAATCTGTATGATCACTTGGAGTTTGGCAGCTTCTAAGCAAGATTAAAAAATATTTTGAGAAATTAGAATATGTTAATCAACCATGAGAATTAAAGCTGACAGACAAATCTAGAAACTTTTTAAGAGACTAGAATAACATTTGTAACCCATTGACTTTTAGACCCCTTACTGATGGAGTCTGATATTTTATCATGAGTTCCACCAGTTTTAGCTATAATTATCTCAAAAAAAATTTTTTTTGTAATATCTTTTTTTTTTTTTTCAGAACCAGGAATTGAACTCAGGCCCTTGAGCTTGCCAGGGAAGCACTTATTCCACTGAGCCATCTCCCTGGCCCCATCTCAAAAATTTTGATGACTTATGAGAATAAGATTATAACAACATACTAGTAAAACCAGGCAGCATAATTTTGATTAGTTGGCAATATGTATATTGGTATTTAAACAGGACAAAATCTCTCCCCAAGATGGAAACTGGGTTTCTAGGTATAACTAAAAGGAGTGGGTAAGGAGAAAAGGTATTCCAGTAACAGTTCAAACAAGTTATTTTTCCTGCTAACTCCTTTTATTGAAGTAAGACAGCTGGAAGAAAGGCCAGAGTTGGAGAAGGACAAAGAGATATGTGCTAGTGTCCAGAAATTGGTTGATCTTTCCCCTCTTTATAGTCATCATAACCCAGGGATCCTTCATAGAGGTGACAGGTAGAAATGACAGTCTGGCCAGTGGAGTAGGCAGAGTGCTTCAGTGCCTTTAGTTTTGCTAGACAAGAAGAGTCTGGTGCCTGGGGCTTTCTGCCAAACAGTGCAGTCTTGCTTTCAAGTTTTGCCTTTGCATTCAGGGCCTGGAGGATGGGGGGGGGGGCTCTTAAGAGAGTCCTTCTTAAGGTGGTCTGACTTCTTACAGTCGTAGCAGTTGAGCCTAGTCATTAGTTTTTCTTGAAGCCCTGAGCATCAGACTTAGGGTCAGTTCTTTTTAAGCCTGTAACAAAGGCGGTTGCTTTTTGGTCTCTCTGTTTTCTCTCCTTGACTTTTTCCAAGTCTCAATTATAGAATACTAAGCAGGCAATTTTTGCTGAAGTATCAACATGAACTCTCTAGAGCAAAGGCTATCTTTGGTAACTTTTTCTTAATATTTGGGGCTGACTGGGAAATAAATGTGTCTTTAAGCAAAATCTTCCCTTCTATTGAATCAGGAGATATGGACATATGTTTAAGCAGTGCGTCTCATAAACAGTTTAAGAAGGTAGAGAGATTTTCCTCTTTCTCCTGATAAATAGTTGAAAAGTTAAAATAATTAGAGCGATTGGGTTTTCTCTTTCAAGACCTTCAAGAACACATACTTGAAAATGACTCTTGTTCCTGTCTCCTGTCTGATTGCGAAGGGTCTTGGGTAGGGACTGCTTGGGCTCCCGTGGGAACTGGTTGTTCTACTGGCTGGCTGTCTTTTGGCCGTCTAAAGTTAACAACATGATATTTATCCCCAAATGTAATAGCAGGTTGTAATGTTACTTGTCTTTTGCTAGAAGTCTGTGTGGATTAAGATTAACATTATATCTTTCCTGTCTAGCACATAGATCTGAGTAAATCCTCTAAAGAACTTAGTGTACTTATCAGGGTCATGTGAAAATTTTCCTAGATCTAGCTTAATCTGCTTTAGGTCACTGAAAGAGACATATGAATGTGGGCAGCCTCATATGGATAAGAATTGTACCTTGAGCATAAGTAAGCATTACTTCTTCTTCTTTTTTTTTTTTTTTTCTGAACCAGGGATAAAACTCAGGTCCTTGCGCTTGCCAGGGAAGTGCTTATTCCACTGAGCCATCTCCCCGGCCCAAGAATTACTTCTTAATGTAAAGACATTTTCAATATAAGGCAGTTCTGACCCTTCCCTCCTTTGCTACAGTATGATTCTCATTGTAAAACAGCATCATAATTAATGCTTCCTTTGTGTTCCATTTTGGTAATAGTGGGTAGGCCGGCCATGTGTACGTGCAGAAAAATGTCATACAGCTCCTTTGTGTGTGTGTGTGTGTGGAACCAGGGATTGAACTCAGGCCCTTGCACTTGCCAGGGAAGCGCTTATTCCACTGAGCCATCTCCCTGGCCCCTATACAGCTCCTTTTAACACATAAGAGTCAAACATCTTCTGGTGCTTAAAAATGCATTGTAGGGCTGGCCAGACAACTCAGTGGACTAAAGCACCTGCTTAGGCAGAGTACAGTGCCTGGGGTTTGATCCCCTGTGTGCAGTGCTGGCCCTGCCCCTGGGTCAAGCTGAAACGTCAATTGAGACTGGGTGTGGTGGTATATGCCTGGAATCCCAGCACTTGGGAGGCTGAAAACAGGAGGATCACTACATGTCTGATCTATGTAGTGAGACTCTGTAGACCCTGCAGATCCTGTACCAAATACATAAAAATAAATAAATAAAATAAAATAAAAAAAGAATGCTTTGTAAAAGAGTAAGACACCTTGACTTTGAGCCCCCCATTTTTCCATCAAATGATCTTGGTGAAAGACCTATAAATGATGTAGGGGAAAGAAACTCCCAACCTGGGAGCTGGGTTAGGTTAGTGACTTTTCCTAGCTTTTCTCAAGATGATATATACATATTTAGAATATCAATGATATACATTGATATACATCACTAGGGAAGTATGTGGATGCATTTATTCAATCTTTTGTCCTGAGGTCTGGCCCACAGTAGAAGTGTCTGTGTCTCCCACATTTGTAAGGTATATTGTCTTCCATATGGTTCTTTCAAAGGCCTAGCCCTGTCTGACTTACTTGAATATTTTTATCTACTAAGTTGCTTATAGCAGGATGATTCAAGAATAATTATTAAGCTTTTGGTTTGATGTGCTAGGTGAATGGAGATGTCGTTTGCTGAGATGAGACTCTTAAAAAGAATCAACATTGGTAAGGTAGGTTGGCTTTTACAGTTGTTAAATTGAAAGTCCAGGGTTGGGGAGATAGCTTAGCAGCATAAGCATCTGCCTTGCAAGTACAAGATACAGAGTTTGACCCCCAGTACCCCCCCCCAAAAAAAAAAAGAATAGAAAAGGTCCAGGCCTTCAGATGGACAAGAATATGCATGAATTTAGATTGCATGTTTTTAGTGCATATTTGGATGAGTTTAGAATTTAATATCTGGAAGTCATCATAGATGGCAATCAAATTAAATATTATGGAAGATACCACCTAGGGGCAGGCTGGGGATATAGCTCAGCTGAAGAAGTGCCTACCTAGTAATCTGAAGGTCCCAAGTTCAATTCCCAGTAAAAAAAAAAAAAAAAAAATCTACCTATTTCCTGAGTTTTCACTGACCTTGAAAGGCTAGGGTCAAAATGTTGGCTGTCCTTGCAGCTCTTCTATTTCTCTAATTTTTGGTCTGCAAACTCAGGTTGTTAACCCTCCAGAAGAGAAGCTTATTATTACCCTACAACATATGCAGTTGGGTATAACTTCAGTATCTGTCTGAATATCAAACATCTTAGGCATAACATTGAACAAGTATTTTCCATCAAGTATTGATATGTTAAACATTCAGTCCCTACAGAATATGGAGATAAAATTTTTTTTAATGAAAAACATTTAAAGATATGAATAAACAATTGCATATTTTTACACAGAAATTTAGAAATCTAACCATACACAGTATTATAGCAGGACAGTTCTGTGACATTTCTTGTTTGTTTTTTTTTTTTTTTTTTTTTTTTTTTTTTTTTTTTTTATTTTTTTCCCCTTAAAAAAAAAAAAAAAAAACTTTTACTTGTGAGACAGTATGGTCATAATTGGTATGTCATGACAAGAAGTACGTATTTAGAAGACCAGAATGATAGGCATTCCAAGCATGACCCTTCTATTACACATTGCTGTCTTAAGTGTAGACATTGCTTGGTTCACAGGTATCAGCATGTATAGTTTAGTCAGGGTGAGAATCCTACCAATTAACTGCTAGTTTCAAAAACCTGAACCTATACTGTAACATCATGTAACTCACTTGTGTCCCAAATTTTCTGATCAAGGATATTATGGGGCCACAGAGCAACATGATTGATGACATACAGTGTGCCTAAGGAGAGTCACCTGGAGAGAAAACATTCTCTCAGGCTTTCACTTTCACAGAGAGCAAATTGATCAAGCAATGGCTGTGACTCATCCACATGGCTGACACTGACAAATGATCTGCAACCTGCAGTACAGGGTTACAGGATAAATCCTGAAGGGACATGACCGGCCTTATCAGATACAAAGTTATATTTCTTGTTATATGGGTCTTCCTTTATCTTAGTCTTATCTATCCAGCAGAAAAGTATAGAAACAAGGTATATAAAATAAATATGCCACATTAATATGCTGAGCTGTGAAAGGCTCAAGTCAACAACTTCTGTGGATAACCCACTACTATTTTGGACTGCTGGACTGTGTTGGATTGTTTTGCTGAATTTATCTACCTATAGTATTTAGATGCCAATGAAATACCCATTTCTGACAGGACTAAACAAAAGAATGGAATACAAAGGAAGGACCATTTTGTATCTGTATATGCAGAATAGTTAGGATAGATATACAGCTACTTTCACATAATTCAATGAGAAGAAAGATTTGTACTAATAGTGTTTAGACTGGATGTTCTGTCTGCATCTTGTACTATGGATAACCACTAAGAAGATAACAATGTGCAATGTATTAATTATTGAAATTGTCTTATTAATCAGGTTTGAAACTGTCTTATTGCTACTTGTTTCTCAATAAAATAAAATTAAAAGTCTTCTAAAAAACAACAACAATGCACTAATAAATATTCTTTAGTGGGCCGGGGAGATGGCTTAGTAGAATAAGTGCAGAAATCAGGATGAAGAACAAAGGAGTCTGCCAGGAACCACCAGGAAGAAAGAAAAGCAGAAAGTAAGATGTCTTGGAGGGCAAACCAAGAAAGGGTATTAAGAAAAGACAGTGCAGAGTGACAAGGGTGATCCCATGTTTGAAATGGACTCCAGGAAAAATGAAATATGAGAAAAGTGAGAAATTTTTCAATAAAAGGGATTGGAAAAAGATGAGTTAAGTGAAAGGATTTTTTCTTTTTCCCTTTCTTCTTCTCTCTCTCTCTCTCTCTCTCTCTTCTGTCTCCTTTTTCTCCTTCTCCTTCTCCTCCTCCTCCTTCTCCTCTCTCTCTCTCTCTCTCTCTCTCTCTCTCTCTCTCTGTCTCTCTGTCTCTCTCTGTCTCTCCCTGTCTCTCTCTCTCTCTGTCTCTGTCTCTCTCTCTCTTTGATGAGAGACCTCTTGAAGTGGAAAGAAGTGCCCTAGGACCTGAGTATGCTATGAAGGAGTAGATAAGATACCCTATAATGTTTGGAGTTAAATGGGGTGTTTAATTGTGTCACATTGATCCTTGAAAATGGAAGGAGGTGATTCCATATTGGGAACTTTTGTTTATTTTTGGAGTCAGGAATTGAACTTAGGACCTCACACTTGCCAAGCAGGCACTACACTACTGAGCTAAATCTCCAACCCAACCCAGGAAGCCTGTTTTTGACTTGAAGCCATCCATAACAGGGCAGCAGAACTAGGAAATAGAAAGGACTCTGCAACTTAGTCTTTTAAGATAATGACTTTTTAATAGTCTTCAAAGATATAGAGGGAATTTAGCTACCTCTGCCCAAAGCTTCAGTGTTAAAATTTAGCTGACAGACCCAAAGACTCCAGAAGTGGAAACACATTGGAATAATGCAACCAGACTTTGAGCTCAGCTGGGAAAGGAGCTATGATAAAGCTGTCTGAGATGTAGAGGACTGGCTAGTATAGAGGGAAGTTGCTACACCTCCAGCTCTGTCGTATTGCAGTATTAAAACAAAACAAAACAAAACAAAAAAAAACAGGCTTTCCAGTTTCCTCAGGGCAAGGAACCGTGAGCAGCAAAGTCTCCCGCGACACCCTGTCCTAGGCAGTGCGTGAGGTCCTGCACAGGAACCAGCACAAACGCCAGAAGTTTTTAGACACTGCGGAGGTGCAGATCAGCTTGAAGAACTATGACCCTCAGAAGGACATGGGCTTCTCCTGCACCGTCAGGCTGAAGTCCATGCCCCACCCCAAGTTCTCCGGGTGCGCCCTGGGAGACCAGCAGCACTGTGACGAGGCCAAGGCCATGGACATCCCCCACGTGGACATTAAGGCACTGAAGAAGCTCAACAAGAATAAGAAGCTGGTTGAAAAGCTGGCCAAGAAGTATGATGCCTTTCTGGCCTCTGAGTCCCTCGCCAAGCAGATCCCAGAATCCTGGGACTTGGCCTCAATAAGGCTGGCAAGTTCCCTTTCCTGCTGACCCACGATGAAAACATGGTGGCCAAAGTTGAAAAAGTGAAGTCCATGATCAAGTTCCAGATGAAGAAGGTCCTGGGTCTGGCTGTGGCTGCTGGTCAAGTGAAGATGACAGATGATGAGCTTGTGTACAACATCCATCTGGCCATCCACTTCCTGGTGTCACTGCTCAGGAAGAACTGGCAGAATGTCCAGGTCCTGTACATCAAGAGCACTATGGGCAGCCCCAGCGCCTGTATTAGGGCACATCCTAATAAATATCAGTGCTACCAAAAACCAAAAACAACCAAAGCAAAACAAAACAAAAAAACTGGCTAGGTAATTGCCATTATAAATAGTTTTATTCCCCAGAGTAATCATTTTCATTTGCTATCATTCCAAAGGAGTTACTGATGTTGAATTCCAATGTATGTGGCCAAATTTGCCAATCAAACAAAGAAAGTCCTAATTTACCTTAGAAAACAGAAACTCATGATGAGATTTTACTTCTACTGTGATATACAGCAGGTAATGTATATGTACTACTTTACAAGACTGTATCTATCCTTTTTATGAGTAGTTTTGATAGCTATATAAGCACCTGAGCAAGCATCATTGATATGTTTTCATTTTCACTTTTTTAGATTAAAAGAAAGAGGCTTAAATGATGGTGCTGGCCTGTAATCCCAGCATTCTGGGAGGTAGAGGCAGGAGGATTGCAGCTTCTAGCCAATCTGGGCAATTCAGTGACTTAGCAAAATGTGTTACACTGTAAAAAATAAAAAGTGCTGGAGATGTAGCTCAGTTCCAAGGCTCCAGGTTCAATTCCTAATACCATCACCATGACCACACACAAAGAAAGGCTTACACAAATGTTCTTGCTTTTTTTTTTTTTTTTTTTACAATATGATAACATGGCAATGCAAAGGAATATATAATCTAGGACTCAGATTTATGATTTTTGCCTCTATGTAGTGTTAAAAGAAAATAATGTGTAGAAATATCTCACATTTAGGGTGTCTATCATAGGTCAGAGGGCGGATAGACTTCATGGCAAACTGTAAATGAAACAAGGTAGTGAGGATCTACCTTCATTGTTTTTAATGCTAGAGATTGAACCAAGGGCTTTGTGCATACTAGGCAAGTGCTCTATCGCTAATGACTTGCCCAGCTCTGTCTTCTGTTATTTTTAAACATTGTTTATACAGAAGAGAATCAAATATGGGTTATTCAACTTTGGAGGGCAGGATGAGGGCAAGAGAGAGATTCCACTTAAGAGTACGAAGAAATTGTGAAAAAAAAATTGTTGAATTACACTCCTGAAATGTTGAAGCATGAGCTAGTTGAATAACTGACAAGACTATACAGAGAAAGTTTTAACCTTGTCATCTCAAATTCTTTTCACATCATGTAATCTAAAACACTAGGACTTGTTTGCCAAGCCTGAGTACATTGTACTTTCATGTTACCATAATTATATATCAATGAACTCTACCTCAGGGTGGAATCTGAGCTGTTGATATGCAACGGCAGGAAGTTTAGGAACAGCGGCCAGGGTCCAAGAAATGTGGAAGCAATGTGATGTTTCATGAGACAGGAAAGTGTGACTTTTTAGCTTAACAATTGATAAATATTCAGCTTCACAGTAGGAAGAATTCAAATTGCAGCAAGGCTGACCTGGAGGAGGAAGTGACTCAGAGGACAGGAAGGTTAGATTGTGCAGAGCCTTCAAGGAGCAGTGATTTGTGGCTAGAATCCTTGCGCATATCCTGAAGTTCACTGAGGGTGAGGAAAGTCATTAGTTCCATAGACAGGATATGTTTTCAGTGAGCAGTGTTTATGGGGAAAGTGCCTCAGTAAGTTCCTTGGCCTAGCAATATGCAGGGGAACATTTACTGAGAAATGTGGTTTGTAGAAAGCTGACTTTGCTGGGATCCAGGAGCAAAGGATTTGGGACAGTAACAGAAGCTAGAAAGGCAAAACAAATAATCCTTGCTATGGCTTAAATTTAAAAATATATATATTATGTGAGTACAAAAGCAATGTGTGTCTATGGAACAAGAGGAAAATATAACAAAGAACAAAAACTTACTCAATTCCTCATTCAGAATAAACACTGTTAGTAGTTTGGCATACTTTTGATGGAGTGTGTGTGTGTGTGTGTGTGTGTGTGTGTGTATCTGGGCATTGAATCCAGGGTTTTTGCATTGAGCTACACTGCTAGTCTTTAAAAACAGTTTTGTTTTGTTTTGAGATAGGAATTCAGTAAGTTGCTAAGTTTCCCAGGCTAGGTTTAAGCTTGCAATCCTCTTGCCTCAGCCTCCAGAATGCTGATGATATAGGGGAAAGAAACTCCCAACCTGCTCTATTTCTGGTACAAGTTTGTGTTCTCTAAAATGAAAGAATAAATTTTAGGAGCAACAGTGGTAAGACAATGATATACTTATTTGAGGAAAGGAAGTGAGAGAGAAAGAGGGAGAGAGAGAGAGAGAGAGAGAGAGAGAGAGAGAGAGAGAGAGAGAGAAGTGAGTTGCCCAGGACCCTGTCTTTTCTAGGGATTTTTAATAGAATAAATCCACTATGTGAGGTGGGTCCTAGATGGGGAAACATGGGGAATTGCTAGGTGGGCATGAAGTGGGACAAAACTATGGTCAGCCAATATGACTACAAGTATAATTGGTCAGGAAAAATTGATTCAATCAGAATCAAATGGGGAAGCAAGTCATATAACAAGTGGTCAAGGATACAGAATAGGGACTGTTCCTGTAGGGGGTTGAGTTAGTGATTTTTCCTGGCTCTCTCAAGGTAATAGATATTTATTTAGAATATTAATCTCTGATTTTTATCCTTAGGGAAGTATGTAAGTGC
Organism: Octodon degus; assembly: GCF_000260255.1. Taxonomy (NCBI): domain Eukaryota; kingdom Metazoa; phylum Chordata; class Mammalia; order Rodentia; family Octodontidae; genus Octodon; species Octodon degus. Next base: position 2,344,186 of record NW_004524765.1, on the reverse strand, counting down.
ATTTATTTTATCTTTTGTTTTGAGCTTTGGCCCTTAGCGGAAGTGTCTGTTTCCTCCACAGTTGGAAGATATCTCATCTTCTGCACTGGCTACTTCAAGGGCCTAGCCATATCTGCATGCCCATAATATTTCTATTAACTTAGCTGCCTATAATATTCTCCCCCTCTAAAGAAATATCCACAACTTCTTTTAGGGAGTAATGGGCAATGATTTCTCTGGCTTTTTCAACCTGAAGTGAGTTGTAGCTATTGATCATCAGTCAGAGATTCTCTCCAGATATCTATATCTATCTGTCTGTCTGTCTGTCTGTCTATCTATCTATCTCTGAAAATTAAACTTACAACCTCATGGTTGCCAGGCAGGTGCTATGCCACTGAGCTGTATCCCCAGGTAGAGGGTCTGCCTAAAGTCCCTGAATAGGCACCAGGCATTTTAATCTTGGATAGGTAGGGGTCAGAGAGATAGCTCAGTGGAATAAGCGCTTGCCTGGCAAGTACAAGGGCCAGAGTTCAATCCCCGGTTCCTCAAAAGAAAAAAAAAAAAAAAATCTTGGATAGGTATTTAGCTTAAAGTCTGGAAGAGACAAAGCCAAAGAAACAATTAAGTATATATGGGCCAAATAATAGGATCAATAGGATAATTATGAGTAGTCAATAAAGATTTCCACCATAAGAGAGGATACTTGGCCAGAGGGAAGAGGCATAGTGCTCCAGGGCCCTTCAGTCTTGCTGGACCACTGGTAAGATGGGTCTGAAATTGGTGCCTTTGCCTCAGAGGGCAATCTGAACTCCAGTGGTCAACTTTGTAGTTAAGGCATGGCTTGGGGGCCTCTTCAGGCAGTCCCTCTTAAGGTGGTAACAGATGAATCTAGTCACGGGGCTCTTCTTGGAGTCCCAAGAATCAGACTTAGAGTCTGGCTTTTTTGAAGAGGAAACATAAGCAGCTGCCTTTTGTCTTTTGTTTTCTTTACTTGATTTTTTCTTCCAGTCTCGATTATAGAATACTAAGGGGCAGTTTTTACTAAAGCATCAAGTGAGTTATCTGGGGCAAAAGTTATGCCTTGTAGCTTTTCTTTTTTTCAATTATCTGGAGCGGATGAGTAATAAACATGCCTTTAAGCAAAATCTGTCCTTCTATTGAATTAGGAGATGTGAACACTTATTTTACCACTGTCTATAGCAAATAATTTAAGAAGACAGAGAGGTTTTTTTAAAAAATCTTTTTCCTTATAAATAAACATTAAAAATAACTAGAAGGCTTGGTTTTTGTCTGTCTTAGACCTTCAAGAATACATATTTGAAAATATCTCCTGCTTCAATCTCCTATCTGGCTGTGTGAACAGCAGAGGTCTTAGGTAGGGCTGCTTGGGCTCCATGGGAATAGTTCCTCTGGCTGTCTATCTTCTGGTTGTTTAAAATTAACAGCATGATATTCATCCCCAAATGTAATAGCAGCTTGTAATATTGCTTGTTTCTCAGTAGAGGTCAATGTGTGATTTAAATTATCATTACATCTTCCCAGTTAGTTTATAGGTCTTAGTATAGAGGTCTGAGTAAACCCTCTAAAGACATCAATATACTTATCAGGGTAATCTGAAAATTTTCCTAGTTCTAGTTGGATCTGCCTTAGTCACAGAAAGAAAGAGACATACAAACATGAATAGTTTCATATGGATCATAATTAGACTTTAAGCATAAATATGAATTATTTCCTAATGTAAAGAAAATTTGATGGGGTCAAGGAGATGGTTCAGTAGAATAAGTGCTTGCCTGGCAAGTGCAAGGGCCTGAGTTCAATCCCTGGTTGTGCAAAAAAGAAAAAAAAAATGAATATAAAGCAATTCTGAAAATTTTCCCCTTTTTACAGTATTACTTTAGTTGTAAAAGAACATCATAACTAATTTGCATTCCATTTTGGCTCTACAAAGTATGTAGGCTGCATGTGTGTACAGAAAAATATCAAACATCTTTTTAACACATAGGGGTCAGATATTTTTAATGCTTAAGAATGCATTCCAAAAGAGTAAGAGATAGGGGCCAGGGAGATGACTCAGTAGAATAAGTGCATGCCTGGTAAACACAAAAGCCTGAGTTCAATCCCTGGTTTCGGAAAAAAAAAAAAAAAAAAAGGAGTAAGAAAGTTTTGTTTTAAGCATTTTATGTTTAGAAAACAAGAAATATTGCACCACCCCTTCCCCAGGATTTCTATTTGATTTCTGTACTTTCAAGGCATCACTCAAGTAGATTCCACTTCAGGGCAGGTGGGTGCCATCTGGAGAGAGTAGAAGATAAAATTTGACCAGCCTACCCACCCTCAAACTGGTGCATAATTCTGTTCTCCCAGGGAACTTGTGAACTGTGCACTTATTCCTATTGGACATTTATAAGCTAAAGAGGCTAAAGTGACTTTGACTTTGAGAGACTTTGACTTTGAGCTTGTGAACTTAATGCTATAGGATATAAATACGTACAAGTTATAATTGTCCTTCATTGAGAAGGGAATGTTAAAGAAGGAAGCATAACTTTGGAATAAACTATTGCTTTTTGTTCTTTGGAAGAGGGCAAATATATAAAGAAAGTGAGTTGGAAGTAGTTGTGCTGTGAAAGAGATTATATGTAGAGATAGATAAAAGTGACCACTGTCTTGAAGAGTTCTGCCCTGGGCGTTAGGGCAAAGAAGTCTCCAAGACACTGGTGTTACCTATCTAATCACCAAGGCAATATTTACCTGAAGCAGCACAGGGCTATACTTTATTTAAATGTTTGAATGCTCACAGGTTAAACTTAAATTTATCATTTAGCAATCACATTTAGATGCACATTAATCTTCTACTTACACATGAAAGAAAAAGCTGACTAAAAGTTCTTTCTTTCTCTTAGTTAGCATGTAGGTATCTGTTGGTCTCAGTCAGATTGGTTCTACCCAGGGAGAAATGACTGCAGGAATGAGAAAGACAAGAAGACAAAAGCTGGGCTAGGTGGCAGCTGGTCTGCCTGGTAGGCAAGACAACCCAACAGCACAACAAAACCTACTTTTATTTATACTTTTGCAAAGTTAGTAACATGTGACACAAGGTTGCCTAGTGACTAGTAGCCGACATTAACCAGGCAGGATGCTTATCTCAGGACTGAGGTAGCTTGTTTGCTTTAGGCACTGACGCCTAGTCCTGCCTACACCCATTTAACTGATCTTCCAGCTTCCTCCTATCCCAACAGTATCATGTGAATAGGGGCCTGGCCCTAGCTCAGTTCTTTAAGTGGGTGCTTGCACCAAGCTGTCAGCCTCAGGTTGCTGTAGTTCATCCCCACAACACTCCAGCCAGCCAAAACTGCCTGAAGGCATTCAAGGAGAAAAAAAAAAATCCTTATTCCAACATTATCATGTGAAGGACACAAATGTAAATCATTCCCTTGCTAGCTACAGTGAAATGTAAACAGTTGTTGTAAGCTGCGTCAGCCTAATTTCTGAAGTGGGGTTAGTTTATATAGTTCTAAAGTCAACTGAAAAGCTTAAGGAGAATTTCTAGTTATTAGCAGAAGAAATGAGTACGATAGATAAGGGGAGATTTTTGTGGTCTGGATCTAGTTTCCACTGAAAAACCTTTGCATATGTGCCAGAGTGTGGCCCTGGCCATGACCTCTCAGTTGTTTTTAGTTTCTATTGGCCCACACATCTAGAGATCAGTCTCTGGATCAGTTTTCCAGATGTCTGTCTGGTAAACATTCCATTGCCTATTGGCTTCAGTGGGAATTCAAAAGAGATCCTGGAGAAATTGTCCTTTCTTTAAGAGTCGAAGCTGCTATAAAAGTGTTTATCTAGCTGTCAGACTAACCACTATAGGTCGAAGTTCTATAAGCAATAGTGGGCTGGTGAGATGGCTCAGTGGTCTAAAGCACCTACTTAGAACAAGCTTAGCAAAGCAGAGGGACCTGGTTCAATCCCCCAGCACCACATGCCAGCCAGCCCCGCCCCCAATGGGCTGAGCTGGCCACACACACACACACACACACACACACACACACACACATACATAAATAAAAATTAAAAAATAAAAGCTTATGCAAAATCATTTCCTAGCACTTCATAAGTTTAGAGTTAAGATTTTAAAGTCCACAACTTATTATCAAAGTATTTTTCCTATCCACATAAATGATAGTTAGACCCAAGAGGACAAGAACAAAGGTCAGAGATCCTCTATTAGGCTAAATGTGTCTTTGTGTGATGTTTTCGGAAGTGTCCTGTCCCGGAAGTCAGTTGTTTCCGTAGTCTCTTATGTTCAGTCTCCTGAGGGAGACCTGCACAGACTACTAAGATGGAACATGGCTTTTATGTGTGTTATCCCGGATGGGCAAAATTCCAATGTCTCATCTAATCCAGAGACAGCATATGTGTCCCTCCTTTAAGATGACTTCCTCATCCTTGCAGTTAAAAAATCACTCATTTTCTGTGGGCTTAACTTAGTCGTTAAATAGGAGGAAAAGTTTAGCAGTCTAAAGTTCTTTTCTTTCTAATTTTATATGCCTCTCAAAAGAAAAGTATAAAGTGGGAAAAAATTAGGAGTAAGTCCAGAGAAAGGAAACTGAAGCAGAGCAGGTTTGACATTTCCTCTAGAGTATAGTAGAGGATCAGAGCCAATCTGGCCAGTGAAACCACTCCTTCAAGTCCTAAGAACAGCCTACTATCTTTTAACTGGTAGAAGGAGTCCTGTGTTTATTATTATGTACGCATGTCTATTTTTCTAAATCTGAGCTAGATTTTATTTAAAAGGCTCATTTTACAGTAGTTTATATTAGAGTCCACTAAGGAGGCATTCTAACATTACTCTCTCCAGTGCTATTATCTAAATAAAGCCAAGTAAGGAATAGTGGTAATTTAGTAACTTGTTCAATGTAACATATGCAAGAACAAGCTAGAAATACAAATGTTCCATTAAAGAAACATTGTAACTGTTCTAGGTTTTCAACATAAAAACCAGACCTTAGTCCAAATTAAAATTTAAATATGAGCCTTTTATTACCGGGCCTGGGACTGCTTGACCGGACTCATGCAGGAGAGGACAAACGACCAGGAGCCTTAGAACTACAGAGGTTTTAAAGGTAGAAACTGCATCCTGTTTGGCAAACAAATTTGTCATTTAACATAGAACAGTACCTTTAGGGACAGCATGGCTGTTACTCAGCATGCATTTTTTCTGGGAGCATTGTTTTCTGGGAACTCCCAATCTATTGATGATTTATCAATGGTACACCAAACCTCCTTGTGGTCTTACAAGAAAGCAGGGTCACAGAAAGTTAAGCAGAGTAATTTTTTATATTTACTTTTACATTAACATCACATTACTTTTACATTAACCCTTTACAATAACTGTATAACCTTTCCATGTTTTAACTTATGCTTATCATTATTTCAGTGAAACTATATAAGAAAAAAGCATACACAACTATAATCAATAGGCAAAGACATAACAAAATTGGAGCATAAAAATTTCTTACCTAAATGAGTCCCAGTCCAGGCTATGAAACAAAAGCCAACTCTTCTCCATCCAGTGATCTTAGTGGAAACTCCAAATGATATAGGGGAAAGAAACTCCCAATATGCTAGATATCTGGTACAAGTTTGTGTTCTCTAAAATCAAAGAATAAATTTTAGGCTCTTTCGGGTCCTCCTTTCCAAGATGACGAAAAGAAGAAGGAACAATGGTCGTGCCAAAAAGGGCCACGGTCATGTGCAGCCTATTTGCTGCACAAACTGCACCCGGTGCGTACCCAAGGATAAGGCTATTAAGAAGTTTGTCATTCGGAACATAGTGGAGGCCGCCACCGTCAGGGACATTTCCGAAGCGAGTGTCTTCGACGGTTATGTGCTTCCCAAGCTGGATGTGAAGCTGCATTATTGTGTGAGTTGTGCCATTCACAGCAAAGTGGTCAGAAATTGATCTCGTGAAGCCCGTAAGGACCGAACTCCTCCACCCCGATTTAGACCTGCTGGTGCTGCCCCATGACCTCCACCAAAACCCATGTAAGGGGAGCTGGGTCTTAATGGACTGAAGAAAACTCTCTTGAGAAAGAAATAATAAATTGAATGTTATACTTTATACAGCATGTTGAGTGTACCTGTCAGAGGTGGGTTGGGTTAATTCAGCCTATCCAAGTTTAAGTTTGTACTATGAAAATGAATAAAGAGGAACACACTGGAAAAAAAAAAGAATAAATTTTAGGAGCAACAGAGGTTAAGACAAGGATATATTTATTGGAGGAAAGTAAGCTTTTGTCTCAGAGAGAGAGAGAGACTGAAGTGGTCCAAGTGGGTTGCCCAGGACCCTGCTTTTTCTAGGGATTTTCATAGAGCAAATTCACCATGTGAGATGAGTCCAAGATGGGAAACATGGGTTATTGCTAGGTGGGCATGAGGTAGGACGAAACTATGGTCAACCAATAAGATTGCAAGTATAATTGCTCAGATAAAGTTGATACAATCAGGACCAAATGGGGAAGCAAGTCATATAGCATGTGGCCTTAGATACAGAATAAGGGCTGTTCCTATAGGGGATTGAGTTAGTGATTTTTCCTGGCTTTTTCAAGGTGATAGATACTTATTTAGAATATCAGTCTCTGATGTTTATCCTTAGGAGGGTATGTAGGTACATTCATTTTATCTTTTGTCTTGAGGTTTGGCCCTAATCTCCCCCACAGTTGCAAGATATCTCATCTGCACTGGCACAGTTGAGGGCTTAGCCCTATCCCGCTGCCCATAATATTTCTAACTATTTTAGCTGCTTATGACACTGTAATTATAGGTGTGAGCCACTACACTTGACTGATTTTGTGTACTTTGGGGACAATTTTTAATATATTTTTGTTAGAAACAAACATTTGTTTTTTTTTTTTTTCGTAAAACTCCAAGCTTTTAGATACTATTTGAGAGAACTATGTTTTGAACAGTGAATGTATCTTGATTATTAACAATTTACCATACCCACTTCCTTTTTTGTGCAAGCCATTTGAAAATAAGTTGCTTTGGGTATTTTTTCAGCAACACTGGCATTGTTTCTAAGAATAAGGACTTTTTTTGGACATGGAATTGAACTTGGGGCCTTGTGCTTGCCAGACAAGTGCTGTGTCACTGAGCTAGATCCCTAGCTCAAGGACATTCTTCTATAGAACAACATGGCTATTACCTCACATGGTCAATATGATCTGCATACTCATTAATTCTAAATGCTTTCCTTTTTATTTCTTTTTTTTGTATTTAATGGAAAATTTTATTTTTACTGAATGTTTGCTGACATGCATTACATACAGTTTTTCCCAGTGAATTCCTTCATGTGTTTGACAAGTACTCAGTTGGCTGAAGATTTCTCACATTACTGATACGCATAGAAACTCTCCTCAGCGTGACTTCTTTCATGTATTTGAAAATAGTTCTTTGTAGTTGTCCATTTCCCCACATGGATCACACACATTAAGGCTTCTTCCCACCGTGAATATTTTCATGTCTTCGACAGTGACTGAGAGTGCTGAATGCTTTCCCACATTGCTTACACATATAGGGCTTTTCTCCAGTGTGGGATCTGCTATGTCTACGAAGTGTGGACTTATCAGCAAATCTTTTTCCACAGTGCTTACATACATAAGGTTTCTCACCACTGTGAATTCTTTCATGTATATGGCAGTTAGTCTGTTGGATGAAAGATTTCCCACATTGCTTACATACATAGGATTTCTCTCCAGTGTGAATTCTTTCATGTATTTTAAGATACTGTTTTGTAGTGAATGCTTTCCCACACTCTTTGCATATATAAGGCCTCTCCCCAGTGTGAACTCTTTCATGTCTTTGACAATGACTGTGTGTGTTGAATGCTTTGCCACACTGCTTACATACATAGGGGTTCTCACCAGTATGGGATCTTGTATGTGTATGATATGTGGAGTTATCCTTAAATTCTTTTCCACATTCTTTACATACATAATGTTTCTCACCAGTGTGTGATTTTGTACATCCATATGCAGACTTATCATCAAATCCTTTTTCATTTTTCTCACTTGCATTTGGTTTGTTGCCAGAGTGCTTTCTTCCATGTATTTCATAACTACTCTGTGCAGTAAATTCTTTCCCACATTCCTTGCTAACATAGGCTTCCTTCCCAGCATCACTACTTTCATGTACTTTACAATAATGCTGTCTAGAGAATGCTTTCCCACACTGATTACACAGATAAAGTTTCTCACTAGTATGTGATCTTCTATGTCTATGATATGTGGACTTATCAGTGAATGCTTTTCCACATTGGTTAAATACATTCATTTTCTTCCCCGTGTGAATTCTTGTATGTCTATGAAAGGAATTACCATGAGCCAGAGCTTTCATATATACCTTAGATATATCAGCCTTCTCTTCATTATGTTTTTGTTCATGTGTTTGAATATGGTAGGAAGAAACAAAAGTTTTTTCACATTGCTTGCATAAATAAGGATTTCCCTCTCTATGATTGTTTTCATGCATTTGAACACCATTGGGCGTGCTGGAGGTCTGCATACTTTTCTTACCTAAAAATGTCTTCTCTCCAAGGTAAGTTTGGTCTCTAACATCAGAGGAGCCTTTCCTACACTGATCATATTGATTCTCTCTTTCTTGTTTCTGAAAGAATTCAATATTGCTGCAGGTTTTTCCACACTCATTGCATTTACACGGTTTTTCTTCAAATTCCAAATAATTATCTGGATTCAGTTGCGTGTGAGGTATGACATTTAGGTTCAAATGCCCAATCAAGGGTTTTCTACAAGCAAGGCTTGCACTTTGTTTTAAAGCAGTTTGTTGTGTATTATCATCTGGAGTCCAAATGAGTATTTTTTTGTTGTTTCCAAGCTTTAAATTGATAGTGTTTTTGTGCATCTTTATTTCTTACATTCCTTAAGGAATTTTTGTGCTCTTGTTCAATTTGCTGTTCATCCAAACTTCTTCATTCCTAAATGTTGCCCACATCACATCTCTGTAGAGCTTCCTTTGGGCTGGCTTCAGCGGAGCCCACTCCTCCTTGGTGAAGTAAACAGCTACATCTTCCATGGTCACTGCCTCCATTGCGTAGCTTGAGAGTCACCGAGGGTCCTTGAAGGTAGCCAGGAGGAAGTGTAAGTCTCATAAAAAGGTGGTCTTTGCAGCTAGGGGCTCTCAGCAATGCACTTGGAGACCTTTCCTTTTTATTTCTCCAGCTCTCATCTTTGCCTCCCTTCTCTGATAGTTCATTTTTCCCTTTCTCTCTTCTTCATTAGATATGATTGAACACGTTTTGTATTATAGTCCTAGTGCATGCCAATCAAGCTCAGAAAGGTGAAACTCCAACTTAATCTGGAAAGAATAAGAATCATGAAAAAAATCAAACAGTAGGTGTTGGTGAGGCTTTGGCAGAGAAAGGAACTCTTACATATTTTGTTGCTGTGAGTGTGAACTAGTAAAATTACTGTGGAAATCAGTATGGAGATTTATCAAGAAAACTAAAAATGGGAATTCCATTGGCCTAGGCATTTCCCTATGAGGTATCTTTTGGAAAAGGTTAGACAATATTAAAATGATGTAAGTATACCTATATGTATACCAGCACATTTCATAATATCTAAATATTAGAAGTAGCCTATATGTCCATCAATGGGTGAATGGATAAAGAAAGTGTTATATTTATACATGAGAGGACACTATTCTGCTACAAGGAAGAATAAACTTGAGTTCTTTGTAGGAAAATGAAAGCATTTTGAGACTATAATGCTAAGTGAAATAAATGATATACAAGCTTAACTTTTGCATGATTTATCTCACATAAGCAACCCAAAGTATAAAAAGCAAAATATAGGATAGATTAAAAAACAGGGGGAAAAAAAGAGGCGGGCCTAGGGAGATGACTCAGCAGAATAAACACTTCCCTGGCAAGCACAAGGGCCTGAGTTCAATCCCCAGTTCTGCAAAAGAAAAAACAAAATAAATAACAGGGAGATAGATCTTGTGCAAATGGGAAAGAGGCCAAAAGATAATGGAAGGGAAGAAAGAGAAAGAAAGGGGCCATTAAAAATAAATAATTAAACTGTGTCATATATATGTACCAAACATTTTCAGTAAAAGTAGTCATTATGTATCACAATTTGTACAAATAAAGCCAGGTGTAGTGTATCATGCCTATAATCCCAGCATTCAGGAGGCTGAGACAGCTGGGTAGCTATGAGTTCAAGGCCAGTCTACATTACATAGAGAGACCCTGTCTCAAAAATAAACAAACAAAACCAAAAGAGAATGAATTGTATAAATAAATAAATAAATAAATATTCCCAAACTTAGACTCAGTTGTTTCTGAGATGTTTCTTTCTTTCTTTTTAAAATTAATTTTATTGAGAAACAAATAGCAATGAGATAGTATCTAAACTGATTAATGGGACAGTTTCATAAATTAATATATTGCATATTGTTGTCTTCATAGTGATTATTCATAGTCCAAGATGCAGACATGATATCCTGTACAAACACATTAGTACAAATCTTTCTTCTCATTAAGAGAAAGTAGCTGTATATCCATCCTAACTATTTTGAATATACAGATAAAAAATGGGCCTTCATTTGTATCCCCTTTTTTTGTTTAGTTTTGTCAGAGGTGGGTATTCCATTGCCATTTAAATATTGTAGGTACGTGAATTCAGCAAAATAACCCAATATAGTCCATTAGTCCATAATAGTAGTAGGTTTTCCATAGGACTGGCAGTGTCAAAAGTTGTTGACTTGAGCCTTTTACAGCTCAGCATATTAATATGACTTTACTTTTTATATCTCATTTTTATACTTTTCTGCTGGATGGTTAAGACTAAGATAAAGCAAAACCTATATAACAAGAAATGTAACTTTTGTATCTGACAAGATCAGTCAAATCCCCTCAGGATTTACCCTGAAACCCTGTACCACAGTTTGTAGATCCTTTGTCAGTGTCCGCCATATGGATGAGCCATGGCCATTGCTTGACCAATTTGCTCTCTGTGAAAGCCTGAGAGAATGTTTTCTCTCCAGGTGACTCTCCTTAGACACACTCTACATCATCAATCACTTTCCTTGGTGGCCCCATAATCTCCTTGGTCAGATAATTTGGGACACAATAGAGTTACAGTATGTTACAGTACAGGTTCTCCTATGTCCTGAGTCCTCACTGACTTTGAAAGGCTAGGGCCAAAATGTTGGCTGTCCTTGCAGCCCTTCTTTTTCTCTAATTTTTGGTCTGCAAAGGGTTAAGTTGTTAACCCTCCAGAAGAGAAGCTTAATGATATTATTGCCCTATAACATAGGCAGGTGAGCTTAACCTCACTAACTGTCTGAATATCAAACATGAGATGTTTCTTTCTTAAGGCTCTCCAACCTGCCCTTTAAGATCATCTTAAAAAAAAAAAAAAGATCATCTTGCCCACAGGACTGCCTCAGCATGGTGCCCTTACCAGGGCATATGGGCTTCAAAAAGAAAAGGCCTCTGCCCATTGGACTATAAATTGCCTTGAAGAGCTGACCAAATAGCTCAGTGGATTAAGGCTCCTGCAAGCAGCATATTAATATGACTTTAGGGGTGAGGGGGGGAGGGTATTTTCAATCCTCAGGCCTGACCCCAGGGCGCAGAGACAGCAACTGAGACTGGGCATGGTTGTGCACATGCCTGTAATCCCAGAACTTGGGAGGCTGTAAACAGGAGAATCACTATGAGTCTCCACACCCTGTAGACACTTCCCTAAAATACGGTTGACTTGATTGTCATTGATACCTGACCAGGGCACCAGTTCCACAAAGAAAACCCTTCCACCCTGTAATTTTATCTTAGTAGTTCCTTCTTTGGTATAAATCTTTGTGTGAGGAAAAAATCTGATTTGCAAACTATGGTGCCCTTTGTTTACTTTCTTGATGTAGGTATTTTGTTTTTATCTTGATTAAGAAATTATTTTTATGTAGTTGTTGGCAGTTCTTTTAAAAATGTTCATGTGTTAAAATATTAAAACAGGGGAACGCCTGCTTAGGCAAGCTTAGGCAAGCACAAGCACCATGGTTTGATCCCTGGCACCACGTACCATGCCAGCCTTGCCCCTAAGGGGGGCTTAAGCTGGCCACAGAGTCCAGGTGTAGTGGTGTATATCTATAATCCCAGAGAATGGGAAGGTGAAACAGGAGGATTACTGAGTCTGAGCTGCATAGTTAGTCCCTGTAACACCCAATTACATTTTTTTAAAAAGTTAAAACAAAATCTATAAGCTAATTTTAATTTTTTGGACATTTTCATAGAAACCATACATTTACTTTGAATGAGACTAAATAAGATAACAAACTAGGCTTATTATTCATCCTGTTGTGGTTATCCCCTTCTTATAAAAACATTTTAGTAAGTGAGTTTGTTTAATTAGTTAATTAATTTTTATCAATATAAATGAGAAAAAGAAGTTATGGTGATTCATAAATATAATAACACAATTTGTACAAAATTTGAAAGCATTAGTAGCATATGAAAACTAAATTAAGGCAAATTAGAACTTATAACTAATTAATTACTATTTATAATATTAAACTGGGAGATCCAGGACTGCAATCAGTTCACATGTGATACTTATATAATATCAGACTGTCTAAGTTACACATCCATCACTGTGGGGCCAAGAACCCACAGCTCTAGCTTTGAGGACCAAAACGCAAGCTTCAACAGAAGTAGTAATTTTAGCTTCTATATAACTAAAGCATAGCAAATCAAATTGTGTTCTGCTTCTTTTACCTTGCCTAAATTTGATATGTGTTATTCATTGTACAGTTTTCCAAGCTCAATTTGGAACAAGGTGGAATATAAAAGAATACAAAGCAATAAACACATTACTATATTTTAGAAAGGAAACTAGAGAACTTGTAGATCAGACAGGAAAATTCTAAACTTTGGGAATTACTTCCTACTAAACCACCACCTCGCTTTCCTTTTGCTGCGGCGGCCGCAGCCATGAGTATGCTCAGGCTTCAGAAGAGGCTGGCCTCCAGTGTCCTCCGCTGTGGCAAAAAGAAGGTCTGGTTGGATCCCAATGAGACCAATGAAATCGCCAATGCCAATTCCCATCAGCAGATCCGGAAGTTGATCAAAGATGGGCTGATCATCCGCAAGCCTGTGACTGTCCATTCTCGGGCACGATGCCGGAAGAACACGTTGGCTCGCCGGAAGGGCAGACACATGGGCATCGGTAAGCGGAAGGGTACAGCCAACGCCCGAATGCCGGAGAAGGTGACCTGAATGCGCAGAATGTGAATCCTGCGCAGGCTGCTCCGGAGATACCGGGAATCTAAGAAGATCGACTGGCACATAGCCTGTTCCTGAAGATGAAGGGGAATGTGTTCAAGAACAAGCGGATCCTCATGGAGCACATCCACAAGCTGAAAGCGGACAAGGCCCGCAAAAAGCTCCTGGCTGACCAGGCCGAGGCTCACAGATCGAAGACCAAGGAAGCGCGCAAGCGCCGTGAGGAGCGCCTGCAAGCCAAGAAGGAAGAGATCATCAAGACCCTGTCCAAGGAGGAAGAGACGAAGAAGTAGTGCTCTGCGTGTACAGAGAACGGACAGGTCCCAAATTAAAGAGCTCTTGGCCTTTCAATAAATAAATAAATAAATAAATAAATAAATAAATAAATAAAATAAAATAAACCACCACCTCTAAGGAGTTAGAGAGTGGCTCACTTAATTGTAACCCCAAAATGTTTCCCCAACCTCATCCTGGCCTGAATGAACCTTGGCATTACTTTCCATTCTGACTCATCAAGCAAACATGTCTTCATATTTTGGTTTCCCCATTGGGTCAGGGAAAGAATGTATGAGTTAATCATGTTTTTAGTGTAGCTCTTGTTCGGTTTACTTTGGAACTGATTGGTGTGAGTCAATCTTGGCAGACCACAGGTTTTTTCTTATGGATGGACAAAATCAAGGTTGTGTTGAAACCAATGTGGCATAGACAACTGTGCTGCCCTACCTCTTAAAACCCTTTCAGAGCAGCCATCTGGCCCTTTGGAATGCCTCTGTTACCTCTGACTATACCAAACAGAAGAAAAACCTAAAGAATGTAATGTACAGAGAGTGTTGGTTTTTGTAAAACTCAAAGGAGTCTTTTTTTTTTTTTTTTATGCTTTTTTCCAGGAAATACATTCTATGGTGTTTAAGTTGAAGTTAAAGTTTAAAAAAAAAAAAAAAACAACAAACACTGTCCTATCCAATGCGAATTAAAGGAAAAGCAAGTCACTATTAGAAATACAACACTTTGGGCTAAAGATTGTCTACTACCAGTGTTTTATATTCTTTTTGGAATATCTCATTACAACTTATACAATATCTTTGTTTTTATGTTGTATGTTGAAGATTTTCCTCCAGTGCTATGTTTTAGAAAGTATAGAACATGAACAGTATCGAATGTTACAAAACAAGACAGCTTTTGTGTCCTTGCTAGCTGTTGTAGAATGGTCAGGTTGGAGGTGGTGGTGAGGGCCCTGGGGTGGAAGCACTGCAGAGTTCTGAACAGGAAAAGGCAGAGAATGTGGAGCATGGATCACTAGAAGCTGCTGGACTTCTTCCTGGAGAATGAAAGGGGGTTGTTTCTGTCACATGTTATGGACTTGTCTTTTCTTTCAAAGGAATCCTTAAAAAAAAGTAGTTTGAGGTTAGTTATCACTATGTTGTATAGGCTGGCACTGAACTCAAAATCATCCTGCTGAGATTACAGATGTGCACCAAGCAAGGCTTAAACAGGGTTAGATGGGCTACCAGTTTAGCTGATACATACATTGTCTTTTGACTTCAAAGTATTTTTTGCCAATTGGATTAAATATGTTTATACTAAAACTTGTTTGGGGTGGTGCACGGGAACTGACGTGTAACCCAGCAGACCAGGTTAGGCCCTGTGGACAGAGTCAGCCTGGTGGGCAGAGTTTGGCCTAATGGGCAGAATTTAGGGTGTTGCACAGGAACTGAGGCATAGTCCAGAGGACTAGGTTTGGCCCTGCTCACAGAGTTAGTCTGGTAGGAGTAGTTTGGCCCAGCGGGCTGAGTTTGGTGGCATATTTCTTGGAGGGGAGGCTGAGACCTGAAGCTGGGCCCAGTGAACTGAGGAGAACAGCTAGGCCCGATGGGATTCAGTCTGAGGGTCAGATTTACAGGAAGATCCTCACAGCTTGAAGGCACTAGGCGGTAACTTAGGTGAACTAGTTTGCCTGGAGGATTCCAGGTACTTGAATGGGAGATACCCAGACAGAACTACTGTAAACATCATATTGTCTCACTAGTATAAGAAGCTGAAAGAGTAAATAAGATCCAAAATGTACAATAGATATTGTGAAATGGGAGGAAATTATTCAAAAGGAAAGAGAAACTGGGATAGAGGAAAGGAAAAAGAAAGGAAAGGAAATGGACATATGATAGTTAACATAGTTATATTACTAATTGGCATTAGTTCATTTAAAAGAAACATTTATTCCTATATGTTGGATCAAGTTTTTGTGCTTGTCTCTTGTAACATGAGTAACTACTTTGAAGAGAACAATGTACAATATACTAACCATTGTTGTTATGGTTTTCTTTTTCTTTAAAATAAAAATATCACTAGAAGATACACATGTAACACACATAACTGCCCTTTCTCTTTCTTTTTTTCTTCCTTCCTTTCCTTTTTTAAAAAATAACTCTGAGGATGGGACCTAGTACCTTGCACAAAGTAAGCAAGTACTTTACCACTGAGCTCTACCCTCAGCTTTCACACATTTATTAGTGTTCTTTCCTTCTCTTGTCTCATTCTTGGTAGAAGGTTCTTTCATGAATTTCAGGCACTGTCCAGAATTCCTCACTTTAGGTTGCCCCTGCACAGAAATGTCTAAGAACATAGATTTGGAGTCCTGCAGATCTTATTTTGATGTTAAGATGTTGACCATCATTATCCCCTATCTGTATGAGGATGGATACTGGAGACCCCCAGTGCTCCATTCCACACTTACAAAATAAGGCTATACAATCAATTATGTCACAATGTTAGTTCTAGATTTATGGATAGTCAACCCTTGACCTGTCTGGGTCACATGAATAAAGAGCAGTTGTCCTGGGCCACATGTAAAATACATAACACAGTTAGTGTACATAAGCAACAAAACAATTTTAAGTATTTCATATTATTATTTTATTAAATACAATCATTTAAGTTTAGTAATTAAGTAATAAAATTTACATGTCTCTTTAACAATAACTGTCTGTTTTCAGAGGCACACATACATAGTTAGATTTAAATGCTAGTGATCATAGATGCCAAGAATGTGAGGGTGATCTGGCTGTGACCTCTATCACTTCTCCAATCACTAGAGTTGACTCAGCTCATCAGGCTGGAGAGGCAGTTCCCCTTTCTCCCTCACTGCTGTGTGCTTGCCAGTTAAAGGAGATGAGCTTCCAGGTAGAGAAGGATCCTTTCCTTGGTCAAGTGTATGGGTAGCTGAGCTCCCTGCTAGACCCTCCAAACAAGCTCTCTTGGTGATAGCTGGGTTCTTCTTGCCAAGACCTAGTGCAAGGCACACCAGGTCCACGCAGGTTTAAATTGACCACATAGGGCTGGTGACAGAGGTGGAGTCAGCACTGCACTGTGCCCATCCTGTGGTGGCCAGAGCAGTCCATGCTTGAGTACCACATAATCAGGTTATGAAAAATATCACTAAAACTTGACTAATAATGTTAAGTTTATGATGTTGTGGGGCCACATTACTAGCTGTCAAGGGCTACATGGAGATAATGTAAATAAAGTGGTTGCCCAAGTGTCTGACACTTAGCACTTTCTATATGCTATATTTCTTTTCATCTCCCAGGGGTAATGATTCTGCATAGAAAATGACATTAAGTTCATGTTAACTACAAGAACAATTAAGTGGGTCAACCATTTCAAGGTTCCATGTATAATACCTGAATTCTATCTGAGAAAGGAACAAAAATGTGGACGAGGATGAATGTGAAGGGAATGTAGCTCAAGTGGTCAAATCCTACACAGTGTGACCAATTATGTTAGTGCACTATGGGAGGAACCCTGCAAGCATCATGGCATTGGGTCACTGTTACCTTGTGTCTACATTAAGCCTGGCACTGTGTGCAACAATGGGGACAAGGCGGTGGTCTGGAGGAACATTTGCAGTCCCATCAAATTAGCACTGTCTGTTCTCTTTCCCAGGTCCAGCTTAATTCACTTGCTTCTGATTTTTCTAGTTATTATAGGGGACCAAAGACGACAAAGAAGGGCCCAGTGCTTCCTGCTCTCTCTAGGACTTGCAGGATAGATCCCTCTGGGTCTTTTGCTGGGCTCTCAGGGCTCCCTGTCCACCCCATAAACTCCCTGCAAGCTTTGGCCCTCGCTTGTCTCAGGCTCCCTGTGGCTCAGCTAATGTTTAGTGCTGACTTCACACTCAGAGTAAAACCGTACCACGTCCTCCCTTGGCAGGCAGGATTTTGCAGATCCTTTCCCCATACACAAGAGAAAGTTGGAAGGTGTCATGTTTAGAAAGCCCCTAAAGCCTCATGTCCTCATGGGTGACTTTTTAGGCTTTTTAGGATCTAGAGTGTGTGATTCTGGAACTGATCCATGCAGCAATGCAAGGTCAAGGGCGCTGAGATTAAGAGTGTGGGTGCTGGCCTTCCTGCATGGTCTGGGTAAGATAAAAGGAGCTGAAAGACCTGAAGGGCACAAGCGTGCTTGCTCCTGCCTTTCTGATTGCCATGAGCTGGCTCTCCTCTGTGATGCTGCTCGGCCATGCCACCCTGCCTGCTGCCAACCGATTCTGAACTGAAATCCCTACAAAGTGTGAGCAAATAGACCTTTCCTCCCTAGACACTGGGTGCTGCGTATTTTATCTCAGCAATGAGAACAGGACAAAGGGTGAGCAGTTTGAGTGCTTGACCAGAAAAACTGAAAGTGAAGCAAACTGCTTGAACTTGTTGATTCAACACTTATTACTAGTAGTACAAAACCCTGAGACTTCCTTCAGATAATTTTCTTCTTCAAATTTTTTTTAATTATGGAAATTTTCAAATATGGTAAAATAGAGAAAAAGATAATTAACCCCTGAGTGCCCATCATACGCAGTTTCAACAATAGCCAACATTTTGTATATTGTATTTTCTCTGTATAAGGAAAAAGGAAAAGCAACAGAGGTATGAACTTGCAGGACAGGTTTCTTTCATAACAAACCTGAGAGGGACTATTCTGGCACTAGCGACGGGCCACTCTACAGGCTATTAGGATTTTTATAGGGTCATGAGCATAGGGCATGGAAGGGACAAAGGTTGAGAACACGCGGGCAGTTGCAATTACTTATCAAGCACAGGGCTGCATGTGGATTGCAGCTATGGTCGCTGGGCCTTATCAGCCCATGCTGACACCTTTGTCTTAGGTTCACAAGCACAGCAGGGTGTGGAAGGAGGTCGCCCCCTGGGTGAAACTGGAATCCAATGGGTTAACTGTGCAGCTAAACTGCTTGGGAAAAGGGATGCAGCTGAGCTCCCTGAGGAAAGGGAGGGCTCTGGGAGGTAACCACAGCACAGCAGATCAGACTGGGAAAGTGCTGCCAAAACTCTTTGTTTCTGCAGCCACGCCTGATAAAAGCTTGCCAATACAAGGTCACCCTGTAGAGTAAGGAGGATATGAAAGTAAATGCCAGACCCTATTCTCTGCTCTTGGGCAGATGTAAGTCCCAGAGGGATACCTGGCAATAATCCCACCCTTTGTCCTACTAATTGTCTGAATGGCTTTGGTTGGGACCCTGTGCAGTCTCCTACTTCTCAGGAGAGGTTTAATGCAGTCTGTGATCAGCTCAGAATGGTGGTGGCCAGATGCTTTCAGTTTCTTCTTCTTATTTTATTATTTTTTGTTTATTTTTATTGGACAGTTTTGAGATAGAAGAATAAATTTCAGGTTGCAAATTGTACTTACGCCTGGTTCTAGCCATGAGGTAACAATAAAGCCCTACAGAGAGAGGGTAAGAGGATTGAACTCACTAGACCTAGTTTCTCCTGACAAACCTCCAGTATTAGCACCAGAAAGGCAGAAAACTCACCAAAAATAAATCCATAATTATCTTTAAAATATTCCAGTGATTGGCTTGGCATGAAACTATAGCACTTGGAAGGCTGGAATAGGAGGATCACTGCAAATTCGAGGCCTACCTTGTCTACATAATGAGTTCAAGGCCAGTGCAAATTACATAGTGAGACACTTTCTCAAAAATACCAAAAGCAAAAATAAACAACAACAAAAAAACCCTTAAAGATATTGAACATCTCCTTTTATGTACAGACTGGAACATTAAAACATCAACATTAGAGTAGAACTATACTCTAGAAAATAATCTACAGGGGCCGGGGAGATGGCTCAGTAGAATAAGCGCTTGCCTTGCAAGCCCAAGTGTCTGAGTTCAATCCCCGGTTCCCCCAAAAAAAAAAAAAATAATAATAATAATAATAATCTACAAATTTTTGATGCTAGTTCTATATAATTATTCTGTTAGAACTGGAGTCATCAGTCTCATGGAGCTGTCTGCTTTCTGGCTAAAATCAGTTCAGTCAGCCCTTTTGTTTGATGTAGAAGTTGTCTAAGTGATATTATCTCAAAGCTGTATGCTTGTGTGTCTTTGTGTGTATATGTGTATATGTGTAAAATGTTTCACTATGCAGTTCAGACTGGCCTTGAACCCACTTTGTACCCCAGGCCAATCTTGAATTTAAGGTAATCCTCTTGCCTTAGCTTCCAGCTGGGATTATAGGTGTGTGCCACGACACTTGGCCTTCTGTGTGCTTTATAAGTGCCAACAGTAAGGGCTAGGTAGATGGCTCAGTGGAATAAGTGCTTTCCTGGCAAGCATAAGGGCCTGAGTTCAATCCCTGGTTCTGCCAAAAAAAACAACAATAAGTGCCAACAGTTTGAAGTCTCTGGTGTAGTTTTATGAGGCTCTGTGATGGCTGTTTTTTACTGAAGATGCAAATTCTGACCTCTAAAGTTATAGTAGAGCCCTTATGCAAACATTAGAAAAAAACTGACAGAACTTCAAAATTTTGTGGTTAATTTATTATTAATAATTTTGAAATATGAAAGTTAATGAAAGCTCAAAATAAGGATAATGTACCTTCAGAGAAATTTGGCAGGATGTGGTGGCGTACATTTGTAACTCTGGAGTTTAAAGCAGGAGAATCATATGAAGTCAGCTGGGGTAACTTTTAGACATTATCAAAAGGGTGGGGTGGGGTGGGGGGACAGAGGCATGCACACATGTGCTGGCGTTGCAGCTCAGCAGTAGAGCACTGCCTGTCCCTGGTTGTTATCTCTGCCTCCTCACCCTCATGGGGGAGCAGCTTTCCTTGGCCGTGTCCTTCTGCCGAGCCTTCAGCCATGCCATTTCTACTTGGACCCAACTACCCATGTTTGAACTGAGGCATCTGAAACTATTCCACTATTCCACATATTACAGAGAATATGTGGTGTTTGTCTTTCTGAGTCTATTGTGTTTTGCTAAACATAATGACCTCCAGGTCATCCATTTTCCTCCACGTGACAGAATTTTGTCTTTTTTTTTATGACATATATATATATATATATATATATTTAAAATATATATGTGAATTTTCTGTATTTACTCATCTGCTTATAGGCATCTGGGCTGATTCTATATCTTGCCTATTGTGCACTGTGCCCAATAAACTTGGGTATGCAGGCATCTTACAGTTTGGTTGCTTCTAGGCAACAAGGCCATTTCAAAAAAAGTTACAGATGAAATGTATCAAAGATAATGAAGTCAGTGGATGTTACTCAAACTGACTGCTCAGAATGTGAGAATATGCCAGGCATGGTGGCTCACACCTGTATCCCAGCCACTGTGGAGGGTGAGGCAGGAGGAGCACTGTGAGTCCCAGGCCAACCTGGGCTACATAGTGAGCTCAGAGCTAGCCTGAACTGTATCATGAGACGCTGTTTCAAAGAAAAAGCGGGGGAGGGGGGTGAACACAATTTTTTACTGAGGAGGCACTCAGAATGTAAATGAGCTGGCATCTTCCCTAACACAGTTGTAGGCTGTGAGAAGCACAGAACTTCCTGGTCAGAGAGATTCATAGGTTAGATTTGATTTCTGAGAGTTCCTTCTCTAGATTTTATTGGTTCTGGAAGTTCCTTTTGTACCAGAGGTGGGTGCTTGTGGTCTTCTTAAATGCTCATATGTTATTAACAAAACTCCTGTGATGGTACCGAAGTTGCCAGAATCACTCAGGGAGAAATAATCCAAGAGTTACAATGGGCTATCTGGTAGCCCATCAGATAGATCTCCAGCTATGCAGGGCCTGTGCAGGTAGGAACCCAAGTCAGAGGAGCCACTGTGAGTAGAAAAGAGATGGAAGGATGATGAGAAAAATAATTGGCCATGGTTAGAAGGGTTGGGTTCTCCGAGTTTGAGCTGGTTTGCCTGAATCAATTTTACAAATGTGAGCTATTGCGATTCTTTTTTGTTTTTTGTATTTTAAGACAGGGTTTACAGGGTCTGCAGGGTCTCACTGCGTAGATCAGAATCATAGTGATCCTCCTGTTTACAGTCTCCCGAGTGCTGGGATTATAGAAGTCACCACCGTGCCCAGTCTCACCACACTGGGGGGTGGGGTACAGCAGGCCTGGGGATAGAAGTCCTGGTCCCTGTGTCTGCCTAAGCAGGCGCTTTAATCCGCTGAGCTATTTGGCCAGCCTAAAATGGATGTTAGAATGTGAGCCAGGGCGAAGGCTACAACTATAGGTTTTTTGTTTTTTTCTGTGGTACTGATATAGGGAAGTGAGACTCCTGACCTGACCTGGATGAGTTCATGTTCCTAAAAACCGAAGAATGAATTTTAGGAACAAATGGAGGTTGAGGGTAAAACTTTATTGGAAAGGAAAGCTTCTGTTGAAGAGGGACAGAAGGGGAACCCAAGTGGTTTGCCCAGGAAGCTGTCTCTTCCAGGGACTTTTAGTGTAAAACCATGCAGGGCTGAGGTAGAGACAAAGGGGTCTCGCTTAGGCGGATGCAGGGTGGGACTAAACTATGGTCAACGAATGGGATTACAAGCGCCATTTGCTCAGGTAAAATTGATTAGGCCCAGGACCAAATGGGGTAGCGAGTCACATAGCATGCAGGCATGAATGTAAAACAGGACCTTATGGTGAGGTCTTCAGACCATAATTCTTCCTGAGTAATGATCGATCCTGGATGCCAGTCTTTAGGTTCGATTTACAGCAGGGGCCTCCATCCTTCCCACAGTGGTCAAGCGCCTGGCTGTTGTCATTTCCTTCGAGGGCCTGCCCTTGTCTGACTGCCTGCAATTTTCTATCTAACTCAGGCTGTCTGCAACAGTTTCAGGGATTGAACTCAGGACCTTCCACTTGCCAGGCAAACACTCCACTGAGCTATCTCCCTGGCCCTGTGGTTCTTAAGAAAGACTGAAACTGTCTCTCTGTGAGCTCAAGATTATTTGTGTCATGATGATAACAAGTTGTTCTCCAGATCCATGAAAGAAGGACATCAGCTGGGACCAGCTCTGAGGGCACAGGTAGAGGCCGCTGGAGAAGGAATGAAGGGCAGCCATGAGCAGAGGCTGGGTCCATTCCCGTTTGCCGTCTGCCACCCATGGGGTCTTAGGCAACTCATCATCTCTCGGTCCCAATTCTGTTGGAAAATTGGAAAAGTAATTCTAGCTCTTTTCCTGGTCAAGAAGCTGTGAGAGTAACTTACTGTGAAAATGGACTAAAAAGTAAAGTCGTATATTTAGAGGTCCAGTGCTTGCCTATAACACTATGCTTTATTTCAGCCACCCTGAGGGATGTGCGTTGTTATCTCACCATTCCACATCTCTGATGTCCCCTCTCCAATTCTGTCACTTCAGCCAGATGCTGCCTCAGTTTAGGGCCTCCTTAGAACCCTAGTTCCATCCCAGACCTCAAGCACATTTACAGACTCCACCTAGAGTCTTGTCTCACTGCTACAGCCAGCTGCTCTCTCCAGGCAATGAGCTGAAGACACAAAGGCTCAATTTAGCCATTTCCCACTGGTGATCTCTGTCCATTAACTTACAATGAGAGAAAGCATTGACATTTAGAACCCAAGTCTTATGTGGATTGCATTTTTCTTTTTACTTACTTATTTATTTTGCAGAACCAGGGATTGATTATTTATTTATTTTAAAAAGAATAAAAAGTAATAGAAAAACACACTAGAAATGATGCAGGATTTCACTAAACAAAATAATAGGGATTCAACAATAGTTGTTATGTTGCATAATGGTGTCTTCAAATTAGTTTTTTAGATTATCAGATATAAGCATCAAAATTGGTTTAAAAATTATAAGAAATTAAAAATGAGAAGAGAAGAGGAGGGGCCGGGGAGATGGCTCAGTGGAATAAGCACTTGCTTGGCAAGTGCAAGGGCCTGAGTTCAATCCCCGGTTCCACCAAAAAAAAAAAAAAAAATGAGAAGAAAAAAATTTAAGCATTAACGGTTCCATTCAATAGGCCAGCAGAAACCAGCAGTCCAATTATCCAAGCTATTCTGTATATGTGCATAAATACATCCTTTTCTCTTCTTTCTTTCTTTCTTTCTTTCTTTCTTTCTTTCTTTCTTTCTTTCTGTCATTTTCCTCTTCCTAGTTGTTCCTTCCCTTTGCACAGATTAAGGATATCTTTTGTCTCCATATAGCCAACTATTTATTTTACATTTTGCTTAACTAGGAGTCAGGAGTTCTATTGTGAGAACTGTCACTACTCATCTGTAACACGAGATATTAACCTCTTGGACTCATTTAAAGAGAATTGTCAAATGAAGAGTCAGTCTGTAGGACTCCTAATTTCTTCTTGGAGATTCTAGGCTATTGTTTGTTCTAGGAGAAGCGGTGAGCAGTGTTTGTAGTATGGTCTTTAGTATGAGCTATTATTAATCAGGAGACCAGTATTGATTGAGTGGGGAAGGAGCATGTATTGGTAATTGCTGGGGAAGAGCAAGAACAAGGGCTCACACACTTAGTTTGGAGCATTTGCATGATATTCAGGTCAGTCCTGTGGGGGAAGTGCTACTATTACCCAAATTTAGAAGATGAGAAAGATATAGCCTAGAAGAGGGAACTTCTAAAATAAAAATATGACCAGCTGCATTTAGACTGCAGACTTAGACCCTTTCTTGATTTTCAATCAAAGTTTAGTTTCAAATGATCTTCAGTGGTAACCAAAACACTCCAATAATAAAGAGATGCAGATTGAGCCTATGATTGAATGTAGCAGTCCTACTGACCCTTGCCCCTGCTGAGTCAGCAGCATTCATTTCTTCTTTGTTAGGTTGCAAAGAGACCTCACCAGGGTGAATGGGCTGAGTGGACACCAAAGAGAGACAGCACAGACAAAGCATAAGAGTGAAACACAGTAGAGGCCTTTCCAGAAGTGGTCGACATGGGTTAGTGATTGCTACTTCAGTAGATTATGAACTCCAGCAGACAAAACGCCACCTCAGTGGATCTTGTAGATGACAGAAATGGCTCTCAGACTGCCACTTGGAAACTACTAGAGTGAGTAAGGGAGACATTCTCCTAAGGGCCTTATTGTTGCCTAGAGAGGATTTTCTTAAGTACTTTAATAATTCACAGAACACTTTTAAAAATATTACCTCACGATGTCAAATTTAGCAAAAGAAGTGAGCTTTAAGATCAACATCACAACTTCCCTTGTTTTATTTACCTTGGTTGTAAGGACTGACAAGGATGGTGCTGTTTTGGATAAGCTTTCAGCTAAGGTTAAACAATCAGATTTGCAAAATCTATGTGTTCTTAAGTGTGTGTGGTTATGGGCCAGAGGATAAAAAGACAGAGGAGAGTGGGGGGCTGGAGGAAAGGATAACTAAAGGTACATGAAAATATGTGATCGATCCAAGTACTCCAGACCTTCAAATTAAGTAATGCAGTTATAGAAATGGGGAAAGTGAAACAACCATCTTGTCAAAGTAACCCAAAGAAAGGACAACAGTCTTTACATTTCAGAAATAGAAGTGAAGGATTTAAGGAGGTGCACAGAGAGAACCTAAGACAGTGAGACTTGATGCTCATGCACCAAGGCAGACTGTTACAAACCACAAGTTAGTGGGTGTAATTTAAGAGTGGGACAGTGGCTGACGGAATAAAACTGTCAGCAGTTTCCTTGGCTGGAGACATTTCCTGTCTTGGACGTCTGGCTCTGTTGCATTGCCCAAAAAGCCCTACTTCAAAGTGTTTGTGGGAGCAGGAAGGCAAATTAGCAAACTGTGTATACTTGGTTGTGGGTGGGAGGAGAGAGGCAGGGAGGGGGCTCAGGAAGTCAACCCTGGTTTAAGAGCACATAGGCCATGAGCAAATGACCTCCATGCTGACCAGCACCCAGGGCAGTGCTCACAGAGAAAAATCCCTGGGAGGGAAGAAGTTAGGGAATAGGGCGCAAGAATCCCTGAAGTTCCGTAGGTGTGTAGGTAAGTCACAGTGGTGTTGGCTGTCCCAGCAAACATGGGAAGTTACTTTCCTTTATGTTTAGAAATGGGCTTTTTTTGGTTTCAATTTGGAGAAGTGTTGCAATGAAGGATAGGTTTGCTGTAATAACGAAGACCTGAATGCTTTTTAACCAGATACATTATTGGAAATGTTTTCCCAGTTGATTTTATCATTTTCTTCTTTTTTACCAGCCTACACTTGTTTACACACACACACACACACACACACACACACACACGCACACATACCCCTATAGTCTATGTTGACAGTAGGCTGCATACAGTGTGCTCCATAATATTTCAATGTGCATTTCCTTTTTTTTCATATCTGGCTATTGAACTTGGGACCTTGCTCATGCCAAACACATCCTTATGGTGCAGAGCTATAACACCTGGCCCCAAGGTGTGCATTTTCTAGGAACAAGGATATTCTATTAATCAGTCTACAATTTTAAAATTTACTATATGAAACACTAATGTAAACCTTTTACCTCCTTCACAATGTTCTAATTTTACCAGTTGTATCAGTAGTGTTCTTCCTAGTTTTTCTTTTTCCCCTGAGAGAGTGGTTCTGTGTTAGATAAAGGGGTGAGATTGGCTTAGCAGAGCAGGGATGCACGCTCTCGCCTCCCAGGCTCTTTATTAGTAAGGAAATCCACAGGTGAATTATTTGATTTTCTTTGATTTCATTCTTAGCCCATTTCCTCCTTAAGAACACAAAGCTAATTAGCAGAAATACCTTGTAATAAGGGGTCTGTGTCACTCACTTTCCCACCACTGGGACAAAATCCCTGACAGCCATGATTTAAGGGAGAGGAGGTTTGTTTTGACTCATAGCTGCCCTGTGTTCACTCCATGGCGGGCTCAGAGGCAGAACAGCAGGGGAAGGAAGGCTGCTCAGTGTGTGGTGGCCTGGAAGCAGAGAGGGGAGGAGCCAGGGACAGGAATCTGGCCTTGCCAGTCACATCCCAGAGAGGCCCCTTCTGGCCAAGCCCCACTTTTGAGCAGTCTACTCAGCTCTGGACTCACCAACAGAGCCATCCATTATAAGCACAGCAGCCCTAAGATCCAGCTCCCCACCTCTGGATGTGAGAATATGGAGGAACATTTTGATCTAAGCCATCTTAAGGTCGTTAGCAAGGGAAGGACTCTGGCATGACACGATGTAGCTTTAGCAGGGGCCTGAGATGTGGTGTTTGACATCTTCCCTCCAGCCTCAGCTCATGGATAAGACTTGACTTGGGACTTGTTCTTATCATTTTAGGGCAGTAGTGATAGTAATGAGCAAATGTACTTTGGGGATAAAATAGAGATTTGCTTTCCCTTGATAATCCTAGTTCTCTACTGAGAAGCATTTAGAAGAATTTCTCTGATCCATTTGTCTCCTTCATTTTTCTCTTTGGAGATTCCAATTTTTTTATTTTTTTATTTTAGGGAAGGGTCTACAGGGTGTTCAGGGTCTTACTACTGATCAGACTCATAGTGATCCACCTGTTTACAGCCTCCCAACAGCTGGTATTACAGGTGCGTGCCACCACGCCCAGTCTCAATTGCTGTCTCAGTGCGCCTCCAAGGCAGGGCCAGCACTGCACGGCAGGCCTGGGGATTGAACCCCCAGCCTCTGCACCTGTAATTTCTGTTTAATAATTATTTTCAGCCTGACATAGTGGTGCATGCCTGTAACTCCAACACTTGGGAGGCTGAGTAGGAGGTAGCCCTGAGTTTGAGGCCAGTCTGGGCTACATAGTGGATTCAAGGCCAACCTGAATTACATAGTGAACGGCTGTCTCAAAAACTCAGACAAACCAGGAAGAATCAATAGGTTTTAACTCCCCTTGCTGACTCCTCCTATGTAAATCAATTTCGGAAGTACCCATTTCCCTGGCTGTCTTCCCAGTCTTCAGGATCAGTACATAGCAATGGTGGAAAGGCACAGGATCAGTGAGAAGGAGGAACATCGCAAGCTTAGGAGAGCAGAGTCATGTACAGAGGCCAGAGGACTCCGCAGAGCCCTGGGGCCACGGCATGGCTACTGGGTGGGAACAGGGCTGCACAGCAACTGAGAGGCGGGCAGTGAGGAAAGCTTCAGCTGTGTTTATTTCTCATCAGCAGCATGGCCCCTGGAGCTCCACCTCCTGTCAGATCAGTGGCTGCATTATCTTCTCATAGGAGCAAGAACTGCCCATTTAATGGATCCAGGTTGTGTGTTCTTTATGAGAATCTAATGCCTGATATCTGAGGTGGCTACAGTAGTGATCAGGGAAAGTGACTATTATCTATAGCAAACATATATTAATTAAAAATTGTCTTTCATGAACCTGGTGCCTTATGCCAAAATGGCTAGAGATCACTGTCACATGATTTAGGGTGAACCTGGTTTCTGTAAGAGCCAGTTTGAATTTCAACACCATGTCCTTCTATTTTCTCTTCTCCAGGCAATATGAAGCTGACCCTCGTGCAGATCCTTTTCATCATGCTTCTGCTGCTGCTGGGCCTGGGCTTGGGCCTAGGGCTGGGGCTCCACATGGCTGCAGCAGTCCTGGAGGACAGCGACCAGCCGCTGAATGAGTTCTGGTCCAGTGACTCACAGGACAAGGCTGAGGCCACTGAGGTGGGAGAGGTCACTCAAACCCCAGAAGCCCTGGTACTCAGCAACAAAGCAGTTGTGCAACCCGAATGGCCGGAAGAGACCATGCTCAGTGAAGACGAGGCTGGGGGGCACCGGGCTCTCAGAGCAGAGGCCCTCTTTCGGAGCTACAGGGACTATCTGAGGTCTGACCTGATGGCCAGAGAATGCAATGCCATGATGGCCCACAAGGTGAAGAAGCATAATCACAGCTGCATACCCGAGTACACATTCATACACGAGGACCCAAGCACCGTCCAGGCCGTCTGCAACAGTCCTGCTGTTGCCTGTGAGCTCAAGGGGGCCAAGTGTCACAGAAGCCCTCGGCCTTTTGACTTGACGTTATGCAAGTTATCTAAGCCAAACCAAGTCACTCCTAACTGCAATTATTTAACTTTCATTATGGAAAAGGTCATTCTTATGAGCTGTAAGGACAGGAAGCTCCACTTAACGGCTATACAATGAAGCTACTTCTCCTGTTCTTTCTCTGCATCTTGTTCTCTTCTATTTACTCTCCCCCTACCACTTTATCTTGTTCTCTTCTCCTTAGAGGTCTTGTGGAGAAGGTCCCAAGAAGAGAAATCAGAGTATTCTTTGTCATTGTCTTCTGAAAATAAAATTCTTTGCCTTAGGGGTCATCATTTTGCATTTTGGTCCTGGGAACTGAGGTGGCAGAATAGAGCAAAGATGCCTAGTTTTTCTGCCTCTCTTTTGTAACTCTTGCCTTGGACAGGGGCAAGCGAACTGCTGCTTCTCTTTGTCCCTGTTGTTATCAGTCTTTGTCTGGTCTGTGTGTACCTTTGGGTGAGAGTTTCATGCACCCTTTACGCATCCCCTCCTGGCTGCCTCCCTTGAGCTTCCATGGCAATTACATGACTCATAGGCTTTGCACCGTGAGTCACTGCACTGCCCTGCTGTGGATGCAAATCTGTTAGTGCATCTGGAAAGCCACATGTTTCAGGTTTCTTTCCCTGAGCCTCAGGGAAGACCTCAGGCCTAGGTGTAGTCATCTGCTGGCAGTGCAGTGTGGGCAGATAGACCACAACAGAGTTTGTGCTGGGGCCAGGACAGCTTTCTTTTTCCTAACTCTTATACTCCTTTGTCTTCCCTCCTATCTTTACTGCCTGCCTCTCTGTTTTACTCCCTTCCCTCTGCTTTTTTTTTTTTTCTTTTCATTAGCATTTCAGTCTCTCTCCATGTTTTCTATTTATGGTTTGTCACATAAGCAAATATTGGACCCAGTTAGAATCTGGAGCAGAGAACTGAGAAGGGGAGTCAGGAGAGTGAGAGAAAGAGAGAAGAGACCGAGCCAGCCATGCTTCCAAATTAGGACTGAAAGCAGAAGAGTGGTCACTTTAGATGCTCAGTAGAGTGCATGATATGAGAGGATCTTTTCTTCAGCACTACTACACAGCACAAATGGGGTGGACATACTTTTTCCTTCTAGCCGCCTGAGTTTGGTCAACATCTTAGGCCTAATTCTCTTTCCAGTGAGTGAAAACGTAACAGTGATCTTGAATATCTCTAAAGCTTCAGGCCATAGCACTTATGTGTTAGTTCTCATGGCCTGACCTTCAGTAACCTTTTTCCCTCTTCAACCTCATGAGAGATTTATACATACGGACTGCATCTCACGTATTTAACCTAATCAGTGTGAACTCTGGGACACATGTGCAGCTACGGTCCCTCTGACAGGACTCAGCCCCCTGTCAATCATGGTTGTCAGTCTTATCCAGAGACCCAGAGAGAGACCCCTGGGCTGGAGTGCACATCCTTTAAAATGCAAAGCCCAATGTATCACTGTGCTTTTTATTTTTCTGTCATCCTGACACTACTTTTCTGTTCATGCTACATTTTTCTTTCTGTTGTCACTGCCTTGCTCAGAGTACGTCTTCCTGTTATCATCAATAAAGGTAGCTGCTTTTTCTTTTACCACTGAAGGCACACTGAATGTACACTTGCAATTCTTTGTTCATTACACACAAGAGCCTTATGTCTGGCAAATCTATCACATATTATTGATATAAGGCATATGATATAGACATTCAAATAATAAAAGGCAGATATAACTCCCAACCTGCTATAGGTCTGAAACTCCAGGTTCATTTTCTGTGGAATCAAGGAATGAATTCTAGAAACAGTGGAGGCTAAGATAGGATGAATTTATGAGAGAGAGTTAGCTTCTGTTTAAAAACAACAGACGGGGGCCAGGACATGGGTTTCCCACCAACTCAATTTTCTAGGGTTTTCACTGACCAAAGCCATACTTTGAGGTGGGTCAAAGGTAGGACAAATCCATAGTCAGCTAATAAGGTCACAGGTATACTTCCTTAGATAATATTGGTCCAATGGAAAATCACAAAGTGGGTGTAAGATGAGACAAAACTATGGCAAATGAATAAATTACAATTACAATAAGTATAGACACTTGGGTAATATTGATTTAATGTAGATCAAATGGGGAAGCAAGTCATGTAAGACGTGTACCCCCACAGAACAAAGATGTCTGGGAAGGAATGGGCTGGGGAGATTCTATTCCCCTAGGCAAGGTGATTGATGCTTATTTACAATATCTATCACTGCTGTTCATCCCTAGGGGAAGTATGTGGGTGCAGTTGGGCTTTTTCTTGAAGACTGGCCTTCAGTGTGTTTCCATTTTGGCTTCTGTGCTGAGATTGTACCCCTGTTTAACTGCTTGTAATATTTACAACTAACTTAGCTATCTACAATACTATTGACATAGGGGAAAGATGCTCCCAACCTGAAAGATATCTGGGATGAGTTCATGTTCTCTAATACTGAAAAATGAATTTTAGAAACAATGGAGGTAAAGAACAATAAATTTATTGAAGGGAAGAAAATTTTTGTCTAAGAGAGGGACAGAAGGAGATCTGAATGGTATGCCAAGGAACTTGCCTTTCCTACGGATTTTTATAGAGCAAAACCAGGAGGTGAGGCGGGTCATGAGGTGGGATGAAACTATGGTCAACTACTAAGTTTACAAGCATAACTGCTCAGGTAAAATTGATTAAATCAGGATCAAATGGGAAAGTGAGTCTTGACCACCATACAGGGGCTTTTCCTGTAGGGGTTGGGGTAGTGTCTCTTTCTGGTTCCAGATACCAATTTAGAGTATCAATCCCTGTCCATCCCTAAGGAGGTATGTGGGTGTGTTTGGGTAATCTTTTGTCTTGAGATCTGGCCCACAGCAGGAGTGCCTGTCCCTCCCACAGTTGGTTAAAGGTATCTTGTTTTCCATGTTGGCTCCTTTAGGGCCTATTATACGGCCTGACTTGCAGTAATATTTCTATCTAACTCCACTGCCTACAATATTCTCATGTACATCTTCTCCTGTCCTGCTCTTAGGAACAAGGAAGTTAGTGGAAGAATGACTTTAGTAGAGAAGGTATTGGATGTATCTATGGAGGGAACAGTCACGGGGTTAGATAAGTAAAGAATGCAAGTGGCTGCTCTCAGGCTATTTTCTCTACAGTGTTGTACATAATGAGTAAGTGTAGTCACACATGTATAGGGCTGAGGAAATGGCTATATTCACTTTATGATATGAATTTGAGATTTTCTCCCATGAGAGCTTTTCCTTGCTTCATTTTCCTAGACTGTAATACAGCCAAGAGTCAGGGGACTGAAGGAAAGAAAGGGTTGGGTTACTATCTGCTTTTGTTTTCATGGCTTGTCCCCTTATTTATTTCCCTGTTTTCCTTATCCTTCCCGTTGTTGCAGGCAGACAAGGATGTGTTGTCCTGGGATCTCCCAGACTCTCCTGAGTGGGTTACCCGTGGCTAAGGTCCACACTATTTATTGTTTCCTCAAAACACTGGAAGCAGAAACTTGTTGTTGTTTTATTTTTGTTTTGTTTTTTGGTTTTTTTGGCGGAACCGGGGGTTGAACTTAGATCCTTGTGCTTGCCAGGGAAGCGCTTATTCTACTGAGCTATATCCCTAGCCCCAGAAGCAGAAACTTTTGGAAGAAAGAAAATGATGTCTCCAAAACCAACTCCAAGGAGATAGAAGAGCCTCTTTTTTTTTTTTTTTTTTTTTTTTTTTACTTCAAACTTCTGTCTGTACAGGGTTATTTTTGCCAGGAAGTTGTTGGATGGGGAAGGAAGTTTCCAAAATCTTTCCATCTTTCAGGCCAATTTCTACTGCCCATCCCTGGCTTGTTGAAACCAAAGCCAGACTTTGACCTCTTGGGGGCAGCACTTGCTTATTTTTTTAAGATGGAATGCAATTTTTCCAGGAAGTTCACCCCTTCATCTGAGCAGAGAAGAGGAGGGGTGGGTGTTTACACTATCACAGGAGGAAGCTGGAGAAAAGGGCTATCTCAAAAGAAGAAGAAGAAGAAAAAAGAAAGAAAGAAAGAAAGAAAAAGAATTCTAATGTTTAACGATCCCCTTTACCTCTTGGTTACCATTCCACATCTTTCACACCTCTGGCCCACTTCTGCTGACAGCGACTTCTTAAAAACAGTGTTGTTTGGCAGGAAGCGGTCTCTGCAGCCTGCCCTCTTATTTTATCGCTGGTAGACGAGCAGTAGGGGAGAAAGGTGATGACTCCTCCTCTTTCTGATGGGGAAGAGAAAAAAATATCAAGGCAAGGGACAAAATGAGAAGTGGGATAAAAAGAGATGAAGAAAAAAAAAAAAAAGTAGTATCAGAGAAAGTTAGCCTGGTTAGGAAGTTGGTGGGAAAACCCAGAGAATTGGAACAGAGGCAAAAGACAGGTTTAATGTCTGACTTCACCTTAACCAAAACCCGAAGGCACTATTGCATGGGGCAAACTATCAAGATAGAGATTTAGCCAGGGGTTAAACACCTAGATTCTCTCTCTTGCAGCTATGACTATGTCTCTCTCTCTTTTGTTGAAGAAAATAAAAATCATAAAACAAACAAAAACCCCACACTAAAACAATTTAAAATTTCACTAAACAAAAGAATAGGAATTCAACAATAGTTGTTGTATTGCACACTATTGTCTTCAAGTTAATTGTTCAGATTACCAGATATAAGCATGCAAAATTAGTACAAGAAATCATAGAACATTGAAAAGGAGAAAATAAATGTAAGTATTAATTGCTCCTTCCAGTGGGTCAGCAGCAATGAGCTGTCCAGTTACCAAGCTATCCCCGGCTTCTCTCCCTAAGGCTCCACCTGCTCAGTGACAGCTCCCCACTCGTCCTTCCGGTGGTCGCCAAGGCCACTGTGGAGGGAAAGCCGTGGTCAGGCTCTAACCTGATCTGGAAGACTTGCTCCAGAAGGCAGCTGATGAAACACTCTGCAGGCTCCTAGCGGCCCTCTGGGAAAGTGCAGTGTTGATCTGCAATGGAACTCAATGACAAGTTTTTCATTTGTTTAGAAAATTTTAATGAAACAAAAGTAGATATTTAAAAAGCAAATATAAAAAACACTAAATATATAACACTTTATTTTGCGACAAAATAAGAAGAAAATAACAATGTTTATTATACCTCGCATCATGATTTTGTGAGAATGGCCAAAATGTTACTCAGAGTGCAAGCCATAAAAAAGATTCCTCCTTACAAAGAAGAAACAAGCAAAGGACAAAAATCTTTCAATGAACAAAATAAACTTATAGTATAAATGAAATAAGTCTTTGGGCAGTCGAAAAAGGCAAATTACAACTAAACTGAGAAACCATGTCACCCAAAAAGAAGAGCCATTGTCAAAAGATCAAGCAATGACAAGTGCCATGAAGAGAAAGGAAGTCTTCTACATGGATGGTGGGAAAGTGTACCCATGCAACCCTGTGGGCCGCTAGGACAACAGCGGAAATCCATGTAGAGATTCCTCAAAAACTTAAAAAGAAAAATTGCATTTGATCTAGCTATTTCCCCTTCTAGGTTTGTTTTTTTTTTTTTTTTTTTTTTTTTTTTTTTCAGAACCAGGGATTGAACTCAAGCCCTTGAACTTGCCAGGCAAGCACTTATTCTACTGAGCCACCTCCCTGGCCCAACTTTTAGATGTCTTCCTAAAAGAGTTAAACTCATCATATCACCAAGATACATGCATAATCCATATTTATAGGAGCACAGTTTATAATATCTAGGTTCTGGAAACAGCATATATGTTTACTAACAGATGAATGGATAAGGAAAATGTGGTATTTATATATAAGGGAGCACACTCTGCCATAAAGAAAGATAAACTTGAGGCCTTTGTAGGCAATTGGATGTGACTTGAGAACAAAACATTGAATGAAATAAGTCAGACACACTAGCTTAAATATCACGTGGTTTCTTATAATTGAGAGACTTAGCAATGTAAAAAAAAAGATAAACAGGAAGTAGGGAGAAGTTCCCATGATTCCAGAGATTGTTTATCCTGTTGATTTAAAACTATTTTAAGCAGCGAGTTGGAGCTCTGTGGTGGTGGTTGCTGGTACCGGGTGGTGGCTGTAGCAGCGACTCCTCTGAGCTGAGTTTCCAGGCATCGTGACTCCTTCCTTCCCTTCCTTCCCCCTTTTTTGTTTTCGTTCCCCTTCCCTTTCCCTTCCTGGTCCCACGATACCTGAGGAGGTAGCTGTGGGGGCAACTGCTGAGTTCTCAGGGAAGGTTTTTCATTTCTCCCATCCCCTCCCCTCCCCACCCCATCCATTAATATTATTCTTTAGAAGATTCTTTGTTGTCAAGCCGCCAAAGTGGAGAGTGCAATTGCAGAAGGGGGTGCTTCTTGCTCAGTGCTTCTTTGGGCAGAGGAGAAAGTAGGGGTGTACCTTAATGCTATCCCAAGACTGCTGGCAACAGCGAGTTCCTGGGGAAAACCCCAGAGCAAACTGCTCAGAAATGGATTCCTGCAGGAAGCACTAGATGAGATGACAACTCTGTAGCAAACAACTCTGCAAATGAAAAAGAACATGATGCAATCTTCTGGAAAGTAAAAGGCGTATTAAATAAGTTCACTCCTGAGTAGTTTGGCAAGCTAGGCCTTGAGCTCCTCAATGTGGGTATAGAGTCTAAACTCATCCTTAAGGGAGTCATACTACTGATTGTGGACAAAGCCCTAGAAAAGCCAAAGTATAGCTCACTGTATGCTCAGCTATGTCTGCGATTGGCAGAAGATGCACCAAATTTTGATGGCCCAGCAGCAGAGGGTCAACCAGGACAGAAGCAAAGCACAACATTCAGATGCCTCCTAATTTCCAAATTACAAGATAAATTTGAAAACCAAACCAGAATGTTGATATCTATGATAAGTGTGAAAACTCCCTTCTCCCAGAAGAGAAGGAAAAGAGAGTTGCTGTTAAGATCAAGATGTTGGGGAACATCAAATTCATTGAGAACTTGGCAAGTTTGATCTTATTCATGAATCTGTCCTTCATAAGTGCATCAAAACACATTTGGAAAGAAGAAGAGAGTCCAACTCAAAGATATGGGAGAGGATTTGGAGTGCCTCTGTCAGATAAGGAGGACAGTGGGACCTAGGTTAGCCCACGAACGAGCCAAGTTCTTAATGGATCAGTACTTTGCCCAAATGTGCTCCTTGATGTTAAATAAGGAATTGCCGGCAAGGATTCATTTCCTACTGCAGGATACTGTAGTTGCAAGAGCACCAGTGGGTTCCTCTCAAGGCTTTTCTTGACAATGGACCAAAGACGATTAAACAAATCTGTCAAGATGCAGTACAAGATCTAGGAGTGTTTATTCCTGCTCCTATGGCTCAAGGGATGAGAAGTGACATCTTTCTGGAGGGACCGTTCAAGCCACCCAGGATGAAAATGGATAGGGACCCACTTGGAGGACTTGGAAGGTAGCAGAATTGGAACTGGTCCAGGAGTTATCCAGGATAGATTTTCACCCACCATGGGGGTGTCATCATTCAAATCAGCTCTTTAATGGCCATGGGGGACACATCATGCCTCCCATACAATCATAATTTGGAGAGGTGGGAGGCAAGTTTATGAAAAGCCAGGGGCTAAGCCAGCTCCACCATAACCAAAGTCAGGAATTCTTATCCCAGCTGCAAGGACAGTCGAAGGATATGCCACTTACGTTTTCTAGAAAGAACAACTTAATGCAGATGAGATTAGCTTGAAGCCTGCTCAGTCATTCCTAATGAATAAAAATCAAGTGCCAAAGCTTCAGCCCCAGATAACTATGATTCCTCCTAGTGCACAACCACCACACACCCAGACACCACCTCTGGGACAGACAACTCAGCTTGGCCTCAAAACTAATCCACCACTTATTCAGGAAAAGCCTGCCAAGACCAGCAAAAAGCCACCACCATCAAAGGAAGAACTACTTAAGCTAACTGAAACTGTTTTAACTGAGTATCTGAATAATGGATATGCAAATGAGGCTGTCAGTGGTGTAAGAGATACGAGAGCTCCCAGACACTTTCTTCCTGAGATGTTAAGCAAAGAAATCATCCTGTCACTAGACAGAAGTGATGAAGATAAAGAAAAAGCAAGTTCTTTGATCAGTTTACTCAAACAAGAAGGGATTGGCACAAGTGATAACTTCATGCAGGTTTTCCTGAATGTATTGGACCAGTGCCCCAAACTGGAAGTTGACATCCCCTTGGTGAAATCATACAGTTTGCAGCTCACACCATCATTTCAGAGCTGGTGAGCATTTTAGAGCTGGCTCAAACATTGGAGAGTGATACCCATCTTCCTCTCTTCTTACTGTGTCTTTAGCAGTTAGCTAAACTACAAGATAGAAAATGGCTAACAGAACTTTTCAGCAAAGTAAGGGCAGCATGCAGAAAATGCTCCCAGAAAATGATCAGAATAAGGACTGGATGTTGGAGATTTTGGAAGGAAAAGGACTGAGTTTGTTATTCCCACTCCTCAAATTGAAGAAGGAGGGGGCCGGGGAGATGGCTCAGGAGAATAAGTGCTTCCCTGGCAAGCGCAAGGGCCTGAGTTCAGTCCTCGGTTTAAAAAAAAAAAAAAAAAAATGGAGAAGGCACTGTTGAAACAAATAAAGTTGAAGCAAATAAAGTTGGATCCATCTTCTCAAACCATGTATACATGGATGAAAGATAATATCTCTCCCAAATTTCATGTCGATAAAAGATTTGTGAACATCTTAATGACTAGCTTCTTACAGTATATTTCTAATGAAGTAAGCCCACCCAGAGATGAAACAGATTCTTTCTCTGCAACAACAGTTAAAGCAGGAATAACAACTGCTGCTTTCTTTCAAGCCAGTAATGCAGAAATTCCTCCATGATCATGTGGCTCTACAGGCCAGAGCCCTGCATGCTCTGCAGGTGCACTGTTACTACAGCAACTTCCCAGAAGGCATGTTACTCTGCTTTTTTGTTCACTTCTATAGCGTGGAAATTATCGAAGAGGAAGCTTTCTTGGCTTGGTTCCGGGTCAATCAGTGGCTGACTTGGCTAGAAACTGCTGAAGAAGAAGAATCTGAAGAAGAAGCTGATTAAAGAACCAGCCAAAGCCTTAAATTGTGCAAAACATACTGTTGTTATGAGGTAACTGCATTTGACCTAACCACTGTGAAAATTCATTCCACTGTAATGCTTTCACAATATTTAAAGCAGAAGCACGGCAGCTTAGGATTTCCTTCTGCATGAGGTTCTTTTTTTTTTTTTTTTTCCTAGTGTAATGTCTTAATCATAGTCTACCTACCATCAAATACTTTAGAAGTATCTTTAATGTTTAGATAGTATATTAGCAGCATGCAATGATTACATCATAAATTCTCAAGCAGAGGCAGTCTATTGCAAGGACCTTTTTCACTGCCAGTTATCATAGGCTGTATTAAGTTAGAAAACTGAATAACAATATGGAATACTGTAGAAATGCACTTTGCTCAGTAATACTTGAGTTGTTGCAATATTTGATTATCCATTTGGTTGTTACAGAAAAATTATTAACTGTAATTGATGGTTGTTGCCATAACAGTATATTGTCTGTATTTCTACCTCTAGTAATGAGCTTTATGTGCTAGATTTTAATATCCTTGAGCCTGGGCAAGTGCACAAGTCTTTTTAAAAGAAACATGGTTTATTTGCACAAAACTGATCAGTTTTGAGAGATCAGTAATGCCCTTGAAGTGGTTTTTTGGTTTGAAACAAATGGTGAGAATTTGAATTGGTGCCTCTTATTATAGTATTGAAATCAAGTCTACTTAATTTATAAAGTCATATTCATGCCCTGATTTTATATACTTATATCTACAATAAACATTGTGATTAAATGCTCCTACCATGCTAGCCCCGCCCCTGGGGTGGGCTGAGATGGTGACTGAGACTGGACATGGTGGCGCGCGCTTGTAATCTCAGCACTTGGGAGGCCATAAACGGGAGGATCACTACAAGTCCAATCTAGTAGTGAGACCCTGAACACCCTGTAGACCCTTCCCTAAAATACAGGAAAAAAAACTTAGCTACTAACTTGATTCAGTTAGCCTACTAGCTTCTTTTGTTCACTCACAAGTTTATGTGGCTGTCTCACCTTCCAGGGCAAAAGAAAATACATCACAGCCCACAAAACTTTTATCCATCCTTTGACCCCAGAGCAGCTGTCTGTGTAGTACCATTATTTATGCTTTAGAACAGATGACAGATTTCTGATTCCTCATGCACACTTTCTAAATCTCTAAAGTTCTATAAGCTATTTTTTTTCTAAGGAGGTTTCAAAAGTCACCTAGATATGACATCTGAATTGATATTATTAAACTCACTATTCTCTTTATGTTACATGACCATTACACTTTCATACAAAATATTGGCAGGTTGTTTATTTATTTATTTATGAACAGCGTCTTGGCATGTGGTTCAGGCTAGCTTTGAACTCACTCTGTAGTCACTCTGTAGTTCAAGATGACCTTGAACTTATGATCTTGTGCTTCAACCAAGTGCTGGAATTACAAGCATGTGTTCCCATGCCTGGTTCCACATTGCTTTAAAAATCCAGAAATTCTGAATTCCAAAATGCATTGGCCTCAGAAGTTTCAGGTAATGGGTTACCTATAAATACTATTTAATTAGCTTTTAATTAAGTATCCTATGTGATACGTTAGGTCATCAGGATCTTTGTGGAAGCAGCTGTGTAATACATTTCTTCTCTATTCTTCATTGATACATTTGTTGATCAGTACTTTCCTACTTATTGTTTACCCAGTACCTTCTCAGATGACAAAATAATTGCAGTGAAGCATAAACTCATTTAAGAGGAACAAGAGGTTCTATAAGCAAGAAATACTACACTAAAAACAGCTAAGTAGTCTAATTCATGCTTCAAATGGCTTAATATGAATTCTTTTCTTTCACAGGCAAGCTGAAAGAAAATTATCATCCTATGCTAGTTGCTCTCTTAGAAACTGTCATATGTGTAGTATTCTTGAATCTTTTAGAAGGAAGTAGATTATCTTAGCTCTATTGTTATAGGTAAACAGTAGCCTTAGAAAGGCTGACTAGGGCTGGGCAGATAGCTCAGTGGCTTAAGTGCTGGCCAGGCAAGA
>NW_004524765.1:2298798-2304447 GCF_000260255.1 Octodon degus | reverse complement strand
AAAAAAAAAAAAAAAAAAAAAAAAAAAAGGTTCATTTAGCTCACAGTTTGGAGACTGCGATTAAGTGGCTCCTTTGTTTGGCTTGTGATGATGGTCCCTTAATTGAGTCACAACACAACAGATGGCAACATGGTGGGAGGGTGTGCGAGAGGGAGAGCTCACAGACAAAAAAGGAAGCTGGAGGCTCTGGAAGGGCAAAATCTTACTTTTTATAAAAACCCACTTTCGCAGAAAGAAGCCACTCCATGAAGCCAGCATTGATCCCCATATACAGGGCCCAGTGACCTAATCACCTCCCACCAGGCCCCACCTCCTAAAGATTCCAGCACCTCAACACTGACCCAAGAAAAACCAAACCTCCAATGCCTGAATACTCAGGGCAAACCACGTCCAAGTCACAGCTCTGATTTAGACACAAAAGGCTGATCTGCATCTTCAACAGAGGCTTGCTTTGAAGCCCTTCTCTCCAGCTGGTATTTCTCAATTAGAAGCGCCCTTCAGTGTGTTCACCTGGGGGGGCATTTTCTAGATTCTGTACTGTTTTATTTTTTCAAATCAGCTGTCTTAGTTACCTCACATAGCTCAGCTGCAATACCCAACACTCACAACTCAAAGGAGGAAGGGTTTATTCTGGCTCATAGTTTGTAGAGGTTCCAGTCTATATGCAACTGACTCTAAGAGGAGGTCTCCCAGCAGAGAGGCTTGGCAGGGAGGCTTGTTTATAGCATAGCAGGCAGGGGTCAAGGGAAGAGGAGGAGAAAAGCCTCCCGGGCCATGCCCAGTGCGATCCACCTCCTCACACCAGGCTTCACCTCCCAACATCACTTTAGCTGCACTCTACAGTGGTCTAACCATTGACCAACATCATGCCCTCATTAGCTAGTTACCCCCACAGCCCCATCTATGAATGCATGGAGCTTTGGGTGAATGTCCAGATACAAACAATGATATCAGCCAAAAGTCATTTATTGCACAAAGAACATTTATACTCGGTGTAGTAGGGAAATGAGCAAGACTGAGAGTGGGAGAGTAAGCAAGAGAGAAGCAGCAGAGAATCTTCATGCTCTGCGTTCCCCTGTAGGACATGAAGACAAGGCCTGATAGTTTGGGTGGCTAAGGACACTTGTCAGTATAATGTTTGAAATAAAATGATCACACCAGCAAAATCACACTGATATAGGGACTTGAAATTCCCAACCCGGCCTGAATGAGTTTGTGTTCTCTAAAACCGAAGAATAAATTTTAGGAACAAACGAGGTTGAGAGTAGAATATTTTATTAGGAAAAAAAGCTTCTGTCTCAGAGAGGAGAGAAGGGGGACCCAAGCGGGTTGCCCCAGGAAGCTGTCTCTTCCAGGGACTTTTATAGTGTAAAACCATGTGAGGCTAAGGTAGAGAGAATGGAAACTCGCTTAGGTGGGCAGGAGGTGGGACATAACTATGGTCAACCAATGGGATTACATATGGGACAGTGTCTTTTCCTGTTGGGGGTTGGAATGCGGGATAGGGTCTCTTTCTGTTGGTGGTTGGGCTAGTGACTCACTTGGGTCTTTCCAGGTGACTGTTACCTATTTAGAATATCAATCCCAGGTGCTACTCGTTCAGCATTTGTCTGGCCTTTAGGTCTTTAGGTCTGGTTTACAGCAGGAGCATCTGCTCCTCCCACAGTTGTAAGGCATCTCATCTTTTATGCTGTCTCCTTCAAGGGCCTGGCCCTGTCTGACTGCCTATAATATTTTTTATCTAACTTGGCTGCCTGCAATAACACTATAAGCCTAAGAAAATTCAATATACTTTGCTACTCTAATCTTGTAAAAAACCTAAAATATAAAGGTTTTCAGCACCAGGAATGGTGCTAAATCCCTGTAATCCCAACACTTGGGAGGTTGAGGCAGGAGGACTATGGCTTCCAGGGCAACTTAGATTATGCTGTGAGATTTTGTCTCTAAAACAAAGCAAGGAAACAGAACAAAACAAAAAAGCAATCTGAACCAAAGCAAACCAAATAAAACCATGACCACCAAATAAACCCACAACAAAATAAACCTTTTCAAAATTGATTTCTTGCTCTTTTACACTTTCTCTCTCAAACTTCTAGTCCTAAGTAATTATACGGCCTCAGCCTCCATGTAGCTGGGGCACATGTGCACTATGGCGCCCTGCTTCTTATTCTTTCCTCTTTCTCTGTTTGGCCCAAGCTTTGCTCCACTGTACTGACTCCTTGTTGGGTGATGCAGCGCTGAATTTATTCAGTGTGGCTGAGAGGCAAGATCCAAGATCAAAGCATGATTCCCCTGCCTTTTGCAAGACATTTACATATTGTGTTCAGAATACTCTATGAAAGGTATTTTTCCACATTTGCTGCTATTATAATAATCTTGGAAAGCTTTAAAATATAATAAATGCAATTTTGAAGACCCCCTCCAGCAACAGTGATTTAATTAGCCTGAGTGGCAGCCAGGGCATCTTGCAGCTTGGGTTACTGTCCCTCCTTTGGTAGTTTTTCTGTGAGCTGGTGTTTCAAAGATTTAACACAGATGTTGAAATGATTTGGAAGATCTCATGTTAAACACAGTTAAGTAGATTTATTTCCTGAAGATCTTCACACAGTTTTCAATATTAATAAGCCTCATGAATCACTAACAATGGGGATCATATTTTTCATTTACATTCTAATTTAAACTAATGAAGTAGTTTTCTCCTTGGGTAAATATCCCAGGGAAAAATGTCACCTCCAAATCAAGGGGAGACTGATAGTTC
This sequence comes from Octodon degus, assembly GCF_000260255.1. Classification (NCBI taxonomy): domain Eukaryota; kingdom Metazoa; phylum Chordata; class Mammalia; order Rodentia; family Octodontidae; genus Octodon; species Octodon degus. The sequence goes on along the minus strand of NW_004524765.1, from coordinate 2,301,689 downwards.
AACTTGTCCAACTTTGAACAAGTCTCACTCTGGAAGTAGATGGGACTGCTGGGGTTTACTTACGACGCAGTGAATGGCTGCTGAGCTGCAGTCAAAGTTACCGCCCACCTAGATCCAGGCTACTGGTTTCATGGGCACTAAGTAAATCAGCAAACAGAGAATAAAAACCAAAAATGCTTCTTGAAGAAGTTCTGTGTACACCCTGCATCCAGCCACTCCTTAGCAGGAGCCTCTACTGGTCTCAGCCGAGGACCTTGCTGTGTTACTGTCTTAGCACCCGCAGGGGGATCTGGCAGAAACCAGGAGTCCACTGCAAGCCAGAGTTACTTTGGCTGCAGTTCCGAGGACAGTTCTCAGGATTCCCCTTTTGACCATCAGTAAACATTTTAGAACTAATATTTCTAGTTAGGAAAAATTGCTCCAGGTTTTTTCATTAATGAGGACTGAACACAGGATTTGTACATGCTACGCAAGACCTGCATCCTTGAGTTGCATACTCATTCCTTTTTATTTTGCTAAATTTTGAAACAGTCTTACAAAATTTCCCAGGCTGTCCCTGAATTTGCTACTGCCTCAGCTTCCCAAATCACTGTAATTATAGGCATGCACCTCTGGGCCTGGTTCTGTCTAGACTTGCCTAAGCCTTTCACCTAGCTGATTTTATCTGATGCAGTGAGCATGGAGCCTACTGCCAACACTAACATCTAGTTAAGACTATACATTATCTATGCTTAGATTATCAACTAATCTGCTTCAGTGTATCATGGAAGAAAGAACCAGTTCTTGGGACTCAGACAACATACATGGAATTGAGGCTCTACCGTTTAATCCCAGTTGTGCTGTGGTCATTGCCTCAACTCTCAGAAACTCGGGTTCGTTTTATGCAAGAGAGAGATATGGATGGCACCTACTTTATTCTGATTTGAGGATTATATACCTTCCACCCCACATAGCACTTCCCTACAGCTTTCTTCTTTTAGCTTGCTCTCAAAAAGAAAAAGACTCACTCTCTCAAGATTCTTTGTTATTCCTTCTGCTTATAAGCCACCTGCTCTCACACTACTGCTAAGGGCAAGCCTGGCAGAGGATGCTTCCTAAGGAAGGGACAGAAAACTCATCTTACTTCAAGTTTTCTAAGGAGCTAAAGGGCAGGACTCGGGTTGGTGTTTACTGCAGGAGGCAGGGAGGACGGAGGAAGGCCGTGTAGCACAGGGATCTAGAGCTGCACACTGCAGGAAGCCTAGCCACATTGCTACTGTACAGAAACCTCCGCTCCAACATATGTTAGCTGATCTTGAGTGAGTATGCTCTCTGGTTCATGTTCATAGGTAAGTGGGAATATCCTAAGTAGAACTTGTCTTTGCACATTGTAGGTACTCAGCCTCTCTCTGTGTCTCTGTCTTTGTCTCCCTCTTTGTCTATAAGCACCTAAAACCATATATGGAATTGAACTCAATTTTTTGTTTGCATGTCCCACTCTCAGGTACTGCTCATAGGACTTGATGTTCCTTTGCCCTTTTATGGCAATTATCACTTAAAAGGAAGGTGAACTGGGTCTCCTGGCTCTTGAATTATCAATGTTCCCACTACACTATGTTTATTTTTTAACCTAGATATAGCCACTCATTTCTCATCAATATGTGAGTCTAAGTGTTCTGGGATATAGCTCAGAGGCACAGCACCTATCTGGCAAGTACAAGGTCCTCAGTTTGTTCCTGTTATTTTTTATTTTTATTTTTATTTTTGGCAGAACTGGGGATTGAACTCAGGCCCTTGTGCTTGCCAGGGAAGCTCTTATTCTACTGAGCCATTTCCCCTGAGCCCTGTTCATATATGTATATAGAGAGAAAATTTGTTGAGAAGTTCTGGCTTTTTTAATGTATGTAATACAGAGTCTCACTACTCAGATGGGACTTATGCTTTTTTATTTTTTGATGGTACCAGGTATCAAACTCAGGACCTTGTGCTTGCCAGGGAGGCACTTATTCCACTGAGCTATCCCCCCAACCCAAAAACTGAAGGATTTTTCTTTTTGGCTAGCTCAGGCTGCATTAAGGGTAGGTCTCCTGTGGTTCGTGGAGCTGGGGATCAAACCACAGTCCCCTGTGCCTGACTGAGTTTGCCCAAGCAGGAGTTTTAAACAACTGAGCTAACCTGCAAGCCCCCCACAGATGGGACTTGTAGTGATCTCCTATTTTCAGCCTCCCAAGTGCTGGGATTACAAATGCAAGCCACCACACTCAATCTCAATCACCATCTAAGCATGCTTCCTGGTTTTTAGCTTGTGTTTACTTTACTATTTGTCCACACATGTATGGTTATTCTTTTCAAAGGCTAATCTTAAGGGTTGGTGGAGGACTCAGTGGCAGCACTTGTTTAGCATGTGTTGAATCCCTGAATTTTATCCTACCACTGAAAGAATGGGCCAAAAAAAAAAAAAAGTGATCTTAATTCCCCTCTCCAAAAGGGTGGCTATCCTTGGTGATTCAACTCTAATGAGGAGAATGTGTCAATGTGACAGATCGCATCTTCTGACATTAGCGGAACAAAGCCTCTGCTTCATCCTTGTATTGCATCCCTTGCTCTGGGGAAGGTGGTGGCCACATCCCAAGGACACACAAGCAGTGCTGTGGGAGGCCACAGGACTGAGGTCTCCTGCTGCAGCAGGAGGTAGTGAGGCCTTCCTCCCACGTGGGTGAACCGTGTTGGAAGTGGTTTCTCCAGCCTGTTGAGCTTTTATGTGACTGCAGCCCTTTCTGACATCTTGACTACAAAAATCACCATAGCAAAATTAATGTGTTACCTCTTTACTCCTGTCGGCCTAGAATAGTGACATGTTTCCTTTGATTTATGACTTGCTCTTTTTTAAAAAGAATAAGAAAACACTAAAC
>NW_004524765.1:2284559-2298698 GCF_000260255.1 Octodon degus | reverse complement strand
TATATTTATATATATTAGAAACAGTGTAGAATTTTGCTAAACAAAATGCTAGGAATGCAACTATGGTTGTTATATTGCATATTATTGTCTTCAAATTAGTTGTTCAGATTACAAAAACATAAGCATGCAAAATTATACCAAAAAATTAAAAGGAAGAGAAAGAGAAAAAATAAGCACTATTGCTCCTTTTAGTAGACCAGCAAAAATCAGTAGTTCAATTATCCAAACTATGCTTTTTCTCCTCCTTATTTCTTAGTGGAGGTTGAATTTTTTGTTTTTGGTGCTGAGGACCGAACCCAGGGCTTACTAGCTTGCCAGGCAAGCATTCTACTGCTGAGCCAAATCCCTAGCCCCTCCTTATTTCTTTTCTCCTTTTCCTCACCACAGTTTTTCCTTCCTTTTGACCAGTTTCTTTGCCTTTCACAGTATCTATTGTATCTTTCAGATTTTATTTATTCTTTCAGGTTCTTATGGAACCCTTCTTCTCTGATGGTGGCAGTGTAGACTGGTACAGCTACCGTGGAGGTGGCTCGAGAAGCCAGGACTGGAGCTCCCAAACCATCCAGCTAGTCCTCTCCTTAGTATTTTTCCAGAAGAACTGAAAACATCACACCACAGTGATATATGTGCACCTATGTTTATAGCAGTCCAAATTCTCTCAGCTAGATCTTGGGAAACAACCCAAATGCCTGTCAACTGAGGGATGGATAAAAAGATGGGATATTTTTATACAATGAAGTATTACTCAGCTGTAAAGAAAGATAAACTCGAGGCTTTTATAGGTAAATGAATGCAACTAGAGACCATATCCATATGAAATAAATCAGACCTACATATGTAAATATCATAGTCTTTCCCTAGTAAGAACTTGAAAGAGTAAATAAAATCCAATAAGTATAATAGATACAAAGGAAAGAAACTGTTCAAAGGAAAGCCTGCCCATTTTTAATCAGATTATTTGCTTGTGTACTATAGAGCAGTATATGTTTTTTGTGTCACACAGATATATTGCAGTGAATATATCCCTTGTCCTCTATGTGACCCTTGCATTTTGTTATTTCTTTGGCTATGCAGAAGCCTTTTAAGTTTGCTGTAAGCACAGTTGACTATTTTTTCTATTGTCCTTTCTATTTTCATGTCATAGCGAAGAAATCATGATCACAGCTTAAGTTTTCTCAAATGTTTTCCTCTTGGGGTTTTATAATGTCAGATCCTCACAATTAAGTCTTTATTTGGGGTTGAAGTTTGTATGTTTGAGATGTAGGTCCAATTTCACTCTTTTTTCCCGCCACAATTAATGAGCAGTGTAACTTTCATTCTATTTTTTATATCTGTGTCTATGCACACATATAGATACATGATCAGTCTGTGTTTCTGCTTTTATGACATCATGCTGGTTTAATTACAGTAGCTTCATAATATGCTTTGAAGTCAGAAAGTTTAGTGCTTCCAGCTTTGTTTTTGTTGTTTAAAATTGCTTTTTTTTTCTGGTGCTTTGTGATTCTGTATGAATTTAATTTTATTTATCTAATTTTGAAATTTTGTTAACATGTTTTGTAGTACATGAAGTTTACATTCATTTTATGAAGTATGTACATAACACAGCTTGATTCTTTTTAATACCCTTCCTTCCCACTCACTTACCTCTCTCCCTCACAAACTCCTCTTTCTTCTTATTTTTATTTATTATTACTATTATTACTATTATTATTACTTTTTGCGAAACTAGGGATTGAACTCAGACCCTTGAGCTTGCCAGGGAAGCACTTATTCTACTGAGCCATCTCCCCGGTCCCTATTTTTTATTATTTTTAAAATTTTTATGAATTTTATTGAGAAACAAATAGCAATAAGACAGTTTCAAAACAGGTTGGTAGGACAGTTACAATAATTAATACATTGTATATTATTGTTTTCATAGTACTTTATTCATAGTACAAGATGCAGATATGCTAGCTGTCCAAATATTATTATCTTTCTTCTTTTTTGATTTTCACTGTTACTATTATTATTTTTAGTTTATGTGTATGATACCACTTCTTAGCCTCTGAGCTAATAACAGTTCTGTATGAAAAATTGTTATTTATCTATTTCTGTGAAAAATACCATTGGAATGTGGGTAAAGGTTGCATTGAAAATGTATATCACCTTGGGTAGTACTATGAACATCTTTATGATATAGTTTTTACAACCCAGGCCAGGGAGATGGCTCAGTGGAATAAGTGCTTCCCTGGCAAGTGCAAGGGCCTGAGTTCAAACCCCAGTTCTGCAAAACAACCCAAAAATGTTCATCCACAGAATGCCTTTCTACTTATTTCTGCCTTAATTTCTTTCACCAGTATTTTATGGAGTTGAATGTGTAACTCTTCCATCAACTTAGTTAAATTAATTCCTATTTTAGTCACTTGATGTTCTTATGAATAGAACTGTCTTAGTTTCATCTTTAGATAATTTGTCATTACTTACAGAAATGTCACATTTTAATATTTTAGAAGTTTGATTTAAAAAATGTTTTTATTAATACATGTTTATCTTAATTATAGATTATGACTATCACATTCATTGTCTGGATTTGAAACATGTACATAACATATCTTAACATATTACTGTTTTTTATGTTCATTTTGCATCCTGAAATTTGCTGATCATTTATTAGCTCTAACAGTTGTTTTCTACCTTTTTATTGTTTCAGGGTTTTTTGTGTTTTATTTTGGGGTTTTTGGGTAATATTTTGTTTGCTTACAGTCTTTAATTTTCTGCCTATGATACTATACCAAAGACAATTTTTCTGATTTGAATGACTCATTCCTTCTCTGGTCTAATTCCTTGGCTAATTTCTAGCTCTGTATTTTTATTTTATTTTTCTCTTTTTGAGACATGGTCTCACAATGTAGTTCAGGCTGGCCTTTAAATCACTTTGTAACCCAGGCTGGCCTCAAACCCCTACCCACGGTCTTACCAACTTTTCCCACACTTTTAAAAACACTTCTAATGTTTTTAGCTATTTTCTAAACTCAGAAATCTATGTAGTTTTAACAACATATGTATACTCTATGGTACAGTATGTATTCATCTGATAAAGAAATACATACTGTGAATAGTGTATCATTTCAATTTAGCATTCTTTTCATATGTTAGAATTAAGCTTTTTATTTATTTTTTATAATTTTCTTTTATTTTTAAGAGTAAAATCAAGAGCAAGAGAAACAAAAACAAAGACAAAGACAGAAACAGGGTAACATATAACAATACATAAGTTACAAATTTTCAAACAAGAATGGTTGATTAATAATAATTGATATATTATCTTTTTTATCATCAAATCTATTGCTCAGATTAACATATATAGGTATACAAGATAGGGCATATGTTTGAATATTACCACATGCTTTCAAGAAAACTAACAATTTTGTTCTTGTCTTTTATTTTCTTTTATTACCTTTTTTAAACAATGTTTTTTTTTTTTTTTTGGCAGAACTGGGGATTGAACTCAGGCCCTTGTGCTTGCCAGGGAAGTGCTTATTCCACTAAGCCATCTCCCCGCCACCCCCCAAAAAATGAACTTTAAAAAGAGTATAGTATAGAGAGTATAGACGTTGGAAATGGTACACATTTAGAAGACCAAGATGACAGGTATTTCAAGTATGGTTTTGGTATTACACTTTGCTGCTCTCAATGTAGTTGCTTAGTTCATAGATACCAGCATAGAGAATTAGCCAAGGTGAGAATTCTACCCATCAACTGCTATTTTCAAAAAACTGATGAAAATTCTTAGGACAATTGCCTTAGGTATCTTATATATATACATGTATGGTTTTGTCCCTACCTTATTTCCTAACTTTTCTCCTTTCTCTCTCTTTGTTGTTTAATCTTCAAGTTACTTTTCATTTAACTCTGTCTGTTATACCTTTCAGTTTTTATTTCTTCTTTTGAGTTCTTACACTAGGAGACAATATGATATTTACACATGTGGGTCTTGCTTATTTCACTTATGAATATAGTCTCAAGCTGCATCCACTTAGCTATGAAGTCTTCGAGTTTGTTTTTTGTTTTTTTTTAATTTTATTTATTTATTTATTTGTGTGTGTGTGTGTGTGTGTGTGTGTGTGTGTGTGAGAGAGAGAGAGAGAGAGTGAGTGTGTGGCCAGCTCAGCCCACCAGGGGGCGGGGCCAGCTGGCATGCGGTGCTGGGGATTGAACCATGGCCCATGTGCTTTGCTAAGCTTGTTCTAAGTAGGTGCTTTAGACCACTGAGCCATCTCATCAGCCCCAAGTTTGTTTTTCTTTATAGCTGAGCAATACTCCATTGTATCCTACAATCCCAGTGCTTGGGAGGCTGAAAACAGGAGGATCATTAGGAGTCTGATCTATGTAGTGAGACCCTGTGGACCCAGTACTAAATATATATAGAACCTTTTAAATATGTTTTTATATATTTAAAAAAATTTTAGGCAAAAATAACCAAAAACCATAAATGCTACACATATAAATACATATACACTAGTGTACACTACTGCAAAATCCTATGAAACAGGGGCCGGGGAGATAGCTCAGTAGAATAAGTGCTTGCCTGGCAAATGCAAGGGCCTGAGTTCAATCCCTGGTTCTGAAAAAAAAAAAAAATCCTATGAAACAGTGAAAAATCCATGACAAATAACTCAGATTAATATTTTTTGAAACCCTGGGAAACAGTAAGTCTGTGAAAGTCTAACTGATGGGGTGGTGAGATGGCTCAGTGGTCTAAAGCACCTACTTAGAACAAGCTTAGCAAAGTACAGGGACAGCGGTTCAATCCCCCAGCACCACATGCCAGCCAGCCCCGCCCCCTGGTGGGCTGAGCTGGCCACACACAGGAAGGAAGGAAGAAAGAAAGAAAGAAAGAAAGATAATCTTTAAAAAAAAAAAAAAAAGTCTAACTGAGAAATAGCGAGGAACTACTCTACTGCGTGGAACAGAAATGACAGTGATCATCTTTTCCTTGATCTGGATCTGGAAGAAAAGGCTTTCAGTTTTTCACTCTTTTACATGATTTAGCTTTTTCATATATGGCTTTTATTTTGTTGAGGTAATTCTTGTCTTTAACTTATTGAGTGGTTTTGTCACGAAAGGGTGTGGAACTTGTCAAATGTTTTGCCTGTTCTGTGGGAGGTATAATGCCAATGACCTACATTTTATTAATATAATCACATTGATTGATTTGCATATGTACTGAACCAGCACTGATTTACCTTTTAATTTTTTGAGACAGAGTCTTACTATGTAGCTCAGGCTGTTCTAGAAATCACTATGTAGCTCAGCCTGGACTCAAATTTATAGCAACTTTCTCCTTCAGTTTCCCAGCTATTTGTATTACTGGTATGCACTACGTCTGTCTCAAAAAACTTGGGGTGTCTATTTTTTTCATATCTTCACATTTTCTAGCCCTTAGTTCTTTGTCTCAGGGACAGCTGGCTATAATTTTTTCCCACCCTGTGAGTTGTCTTTCCTTCTATTGGTAATTCTTGTGCAAAAGCTTTTTAATAGGATGAGATCCCAATTATTGATTCTTTGTAATAGCTTCTGTGTGATTGGTGTTTTGTTCATGAAATCTTTGCTTACACCTATGTCTTCAAGTGCGCTACCTATTCTCTCTTCCAAAAGGTTTAATATTTCTATTTTAATATTTAACTATTTTATCAACTTTGATTTTAATTTAGTGGATGATAATATACATAGGTCCAGTTTTAGTCTTTAGTATGTGGAAATTCAGTTTTCACAGCATCATTTATTGAAGAGGCTATCTTCCTTCTAGTGAACATGCTTATTCCCCTTGTCAAAGATAATGTAGGTAAGTGTTTGGACTTGTTTCTGCATCTTCTCATCTGTCCCATAGATCTCCAAGTCTGTTGGGGTTTCCATGCTGTTTTTTCACAGTGGTTTTATAGTATAATTTCAAGTTAGGGATTGTGATGCCTCCTGCCTTGCTTTTGATGCCTAGGTTTGTTTTTGCTATTCTGGGCCTCTTTTGGTTCTAGATGAATTTTAGGAATGTTTTCTCTAGTTCTGTGAGGTATGCTAATGGGATTTTGATTGGGATTGTATTAAATCCCAATTTTAGAAACATGGCCATTTTTACTATGTTCGTTGTCTCTATTGAGTAATGTATTACAGATTAAACTCTGCCTTGCCTACTTTATTGCCTAGCTTTATCTTTGGTATTTACTATCCAAAGTTCTATGTGCATTTTGCAAACATTTAAATGCTTATTCTTTTGGGGGTCTACTCCTGTTAAAAGCAGCATGTTAAGGACAAAGAACATGGCCACATGACGATGTTCATCTGGAAGACAAAGTCAAAGTAAATATATCTGCAGTTAAGTTCAAAACCAGGACAAACTGTTCCTTTTACTCTTCAATCTGTAGGAGGAGCTATTTCTTCACTTATTGTACTTTTTTTTTTTTTATTTATTTATTTTTTTTTTTTCAGAATCAGGGATTGAACTCAGGCCCTTGTGCTTGCCAGGGATGCGCTTATTCCACTGAGCCATCTCCCTGGCCCCTACTTAATGTACTTCTGCAGATCAAAGTAAGTACAACCACTTATCACAAACATTGTGAAGTGTGTTATCAATCTGGTACTAAAGCAAAAGTCATTTTTTTTTAGAAGAAGCACAATTTTCCTTAGTATTTAAACAAGGAATCTTAAAAGTTCTAGTACTGTAGGATAACATCATATAAATGCTTGTGTCTTAGTTTATTAATCTTGTTTTTAATTATTGGTAGGTATATAGCACAACTCCAAAATGCAAAGGGATGAATTTTTTTTTTTTTTTTTTTTTTTTTTGGAAGGGGGCCTGGGGAAATGTCTCAGTAGAATAAGCACTTGCATGGCAAGTGCAGGGTCCTGAGTTCAATCCCCCCCCCCCAAAAAAAAATCTACTTGTATTTTCGGAAAGGGTCTATAGAGTGTTCAGGTTCTCATTACTAGATCGGACTTATAGTGATCTGCCTGTTTACAGCCTCCCAAGAGCTGGGATTACAGGCACGTGCCACAGCACTGAGTCTCAATTGCTGTCTCAGGGTGCCCCTGGGGCAGGACTAGCACTACAGGCCTGAGGATTGAACCCCCAGACCCTGTGCCTGCTTGCAGGCACTTTAATCTTCTGAGCTATTTGGCTGGTCCTACAGATGATTTTCTGATCCATTGTCACAGACTTTTTTTTTTTTTTTTAATGCTGGGGATCAAACTCAGGACCTTGTAGTTGCCAAGCAGGTACTTATGCTGCTGAGCTATCACCCAGGCCCAAAGGGGTGAAATTAACTCTTTTTTTTTTAAATTTTATTTTTTATTTATTTATGTCTGTGTGTGTGTGTGTGTGTGTGTGTGTGTGTGGCCAGCTCAGCCCACCATGGCGCGGGGCTGGCTGGCATGTGGTTCTGGGGGATCGAATCGCAGTCTCTGTGCTTTGCTAAGCTTGTTCTAAGTAGGTGCTTTAGACCACTGAGCCATCTCACCAGCCCGAAATTAACTCTTCAATTCTCATTACAGCTTTAACAAATCATCAAAAGCTTGGTGACTGGATATGCACAAATTACCTTCCTGAGGCTCTGGAGGTCAGCAATCTGAAATCCATTTAACTGGATTGAAACCAAGGTATGGCACTTTTACTCTGGAATGTCTAAGGGAGAACCTGATTCCTTGCCTTTGGTATCTAAGATTGCATTTCTTAACAATTCTGGCTCAAGGACCTTTGTCCCTCTTCAAACTTAGTAATGTAACATTTTATTTCCCTTTCTATTTCTTTGTGTTCTATCAAATGACCTTCTCTTCTACCAGTAGTTAAACTCCATTTGTGACCCTCTTATGAATACATTTCCAATGACACAAGGGCCCACATGAGTAACCTAGAATAATCTTTCCATCTCAAGTTTCTTGACTCAATCACAGCAGCAGATACCATTTCTGATGACATTCTCATGCCTCAGGGGTTAGGACTTGTAAGTCACTGTAGGCCATTAGTCAGCCTATCGCATGTCATTCTTGTTTTATAATTACTCTTACACTGATTGCAAAGCTCAAGACTGCAGTTCAGGGAGCAATGCCTCTTGCAACATGCCACAATCTGGGGCTCCACACTGTAGAGACCTTGGGCTGGCCCCAGTAGGTCCTTGGGTCATCTCATAACTTCTCAGGGAGCAGAATCTGAGCAAGTCAGAAGGTACTGTTTGAAAATGGCAGAAACACGAACTGAACTCGCTGAGGAAATGTAAAGTATTCCTTAGCTAGCTATTTTCATCAAGTCCCAAGTGCCAAGGTTTTGTTTATTGCACGAAACTGTATTGACAACAACCACTAGAACTGTGCAGCTTGGGAGAAAGTGGGGAGCTCCCTGAGGAAAAGAAGGCTGTGCTCAGGAGAAAGGAAGGGATGTAAACAGACATAGCCAGAGAGGCCCATGTTAGCTTGTCCCTTAGCTGCCACTACAAGAAAATGAGCACAAATACACACACACACACACACACACACACACACCCCTCATATGTACATTTGAATACTCACCCTTCTTAAGGCATACATAATTTAAAAATACACACATGCTCTCTGTGGTGGGGAAAAACATAGATGTTCAGTGTCACAAAGCTTCCTTTTGTGTTAACTTTGACTGCTCCTGCAGCAGTCTTACAACAAGAATTTATTATCTTAAAATTTTGCAGGCCATACATCTGAAATGAGCGTATGGGCTATCAGCAGAGCTGAGTTCCTTTTAGAGGATCCAGAGAATTCTATTTTCATGCCTTTTACAGCTCCTTGAACCACCTAATTTTTTTTTTCTCTGAATGCCTTCAGGGCAGGTTTGGCTGGCTTGAGTTGTGGGGATCGAACCACAGCAACCTGAGCCTGACGGCTTTGTTGAAGCAGCCACTTAAAGAACTGAGCTAAGGGGCAGGCCCACCTAAGGATTTTTTTTTTTTTGAACCACCTAATTTGATTGGCTTGTGGCTCTGTCCTCTTGTCAAATGAATTGCTTTCATCACATCCACCTCTGCTACTGTCACATCACTTTCATTTGCTTGCATCTTCTCAAGCCTCTGAGGATTACACTGGATGATATTCTCAGATTTTGTGGACTCATTTCTCCATCGCCAAATCTGTAGCATGACCAGACCTGCAAGTGCCTCTTACGACATGACAGGTGCAGGTGACTAGAATACGGACAACTTGGAAACATAATCAGACTACTATAGTCCCATTATAATTGACACAGTGAGAACATTTAAATAACATACTTTCACGTACTGATAAGAAAAGTGTGTATTAAAAACTTCAGAAAAAAAAATTCCTGTAGAGCCAGGTGTAGTAGGTGTAGTAATGCATGTCTGCAATTCCAGCATTTTGGGAGGCTAAGGCAGGAGGATTGCCAAGTTTGATGACAGCCTGGGCTACATAGTAAGTTCAAGGTCAGCCTAGAACTCGGCAAGATGCTGTCACATAGAAAAAAAAAAAAAATAACAAATTGGCAAAAGCAAAAACTAAACTCCTGTAGAATCATGTCTTTGGAGGAATAGCACAGACACTGCTACAGTGATACAAATCCCGCTCCAGCCCTGTCAATATATCAGAGTTTGTGTTGCGTTAGCCTTGTTGAAGCATGATTTACTTGCTGATTGGTTTTCTAACATAGAGGGGGTCTACTATATGCCCCACCCTGATCTTAAACTACACGCAGGTGGCCCTTCTCCCCTAGTCTCCTCTGTGCTGGGCTTATTGTTGTGTGACACTGTTCCCAGCTTTGGCGCATTTATTTTTGTCACACAGATCTTAAATGTATCACTTATTTCACAACCTGCAGTGCCAAAACAAATTTTCATAAGAATTGCTCTTAAAAAACATATAGAACTTGATTGTATATGTATATACGCACATTGATCCAGCAGGAACACAGGGAAAGACAGAGAGCAAATGGAAGAGGAGAGGAGGGAGCTACGTCTAGGGATGAGAATGGCAGGGACATATCATTTCCCTTAGTGACTCCTCTGAGAGCTGTAGGGGTGTTGTAATCTTTGCCAAGCAGTGACGTGGTAGGAGGAACTACCTGTGACTCCTACTTCCTGCCTCTCCTCACTGCTGTAGAGGCAGGAAGTAGGATCTACAGGAGGATACTCCAGCACTGTCTTGTATCCAGGAGCAGTTCTCAAGACTAGCCCTTGACCTAGAAGAGATGGTGGGCGTGCCGTGGTTCTGTCGAGTCACTGCCCAAGCGTGTCTGCAATCAGGGCACAGCAGTGAGGTTCCTAGGGAGCACCTACACGAGATCTGAAAACCTCTACTGAGTTCTCAGAAAGTCTATTTCAGTGGGCTGCAGTCCTGGTCTGGTGCAGATCTGCAGTCTCTTTTTGGTCTACACTAAAGGCCAATATGGGTTTCTTTTCTTTTTTTTTTTTTTTTTGGCGGAACTGGGGATTGAACTCAGATCCTTGCATTTGCCGGTCAAGCGCTTATCCTACTAAGCCATCTCCTCGGCCCCACCAATATGAGTTTCTTCATTTCATTTCGTTTCGTTTTTTTGAGACAAGGTCTCACTACGCAGAGACCTTGCCTGTGAGGCCCAGGACCTCAAACTCACACCAATCCTCTTGCCTCAGCCTCCTGAGTGCAAGAATTAGAGGCATGAGCCACCACACCTGGCCTTCTGCTTTGCTTTTCATTAGATTTATTTTGATATTATTTTATTTGATATTCAATGTGATATTCTTTCTCTGTATTTCTTAACACTTTTTTGGGAGGGGTTGAAACAGGGTATTACCTTGTAGCCTGGGCTGAGCCTTGAAATCATCATGTAGCACCGGCTGACCTCAAACGCCCAGCAATTCTCTGTCGCATTCTCCAGAGAGCTGGGCTTACAGTGGGATTCACCATGCCTGGCTCTCCTTACCATTTCTTGAAACTACAGATTAAAGTATTCCACAATTTTGTGATATCTCAGCTACTAACATTTCATGAGTCACTTTCCTAGTTGCTTTCTTCTTTCCTCAATTTTATGCATATAACACGTGGTACAGGTTTACATACACTTTCTCCCTACAGTTTTCATGCCTTTGTTTTTAGGTACTTTAGTCTGGGTATATTTAGCTCTCATCAAATTCTCAGATCCATAATTTTTTCTCACTTGTGTGTGCTTTCATACCAACGATCTAGTTTTTTATTTCAGTTGCAGATTTTAGTTCTGGTGTGCCATCTTTTTTGGGCCTTCCTCCTAGGTGCCGCCAAAAGCCTCAGTCCTGTTTCCTTAGTTATTTTATTGCTGTGTAACAAATTCCCACCACGTGCGGTAGCTGAGCACAGAGTTCTCATCTCACAGTTCTTCCTGGTGGGTCTTGGGGCTGCTCAGCGGGGTTCTCTGCCCAGCGACTCACGCCCAGGCCTCAGCTGTACTGCTTCCTCCTGGCAGGCTTTGGGGGAGAATTCACTGCTGGGCTCATCCAGGGTCCAGCTCCTCTTGGTTGCAGGGCTGAGTTCCCTGCTTCAGTTGGCTTTTAGCCCATGGTCAGCCTCAAGAACCTGAAGCCAGGCTGGAGAGATGGCTCAGTGGTCTAAAGCACCTACTTGGAACAAGCTTGGCAAAGCACAGGGACTTCGGTTCTATCCCCCAGCACTACATGCCAGTCAGCCCCGCCCCCAGGTGGGCTGAGCTGGCCACACACACACACACTAAATAAATGTTTAAAAAAAAAAAGAACCTGAAGCCATCTCCTATTTCCGCTGTGCTGCCGTGTCACAGTGCAGAATCTTCCTGTTAGTGCCCTCCCAAACTCAGATCTTTTTTTCCTCAGTACAGCCCAGTACACATTATTATAACTATAATTATTGTTATTGATACCAGGGATCGAACTCAGGACCTTGTGCTTGCCAGGCAGGCATGTATGCTGCTGAGCTATCCAACCAGCACCCAGAGAGCATCATTGAATTAGGCCCACTTCTAATCATTTCTGCAGATACGGTATGTTGCTTCCAATATTTGGAAAAGAATTAGTGGAAAAGAATTACATAGTTTAATATTGATAAATTAGTTTCCAAATAATGTACTTGTCTGTTCTCCTAATAAGTTGGGTGAAGAGAATGGGGTGGGAATTACAGAGTGGAAATGAGTAGTGATCTCCATATTTATTTTCAATACAAACCTCCAAACCATAATACAGTGTGACTTTAATATGTGTATAAAGAAGCAGGACTGTTTGTAAAGTTTCTGTTTACTGTATGTGGTGCCAAGAGGTTAAAACACTAATCTGCTAAGGTCTTAGTTATCATATTTTGGTTCAAGCAGTTTTCTGTGAAGTCAGTTACCTAGACAGCTTTCTCTTCTTGTGTCTTTTGCAACTTTATTTACATCACAAAAGCAACTAAGCTTTTTGCCTAATCTGAAACCTGAACCCTACTGAATAGGAAAATTGAAACTTCGTTGACACATTGCATTTTAAAGTATTTGTATTTTTTTTTTTTGGTAATTTAATGTCTAATTGTGCCATGCAAATTTTTAATTTAATGTCTTGCTTGTAATGCGCATAGAACAAAGGAGCCAGGTCAGCCTGAGCCAACATGAGGGTGTTTTCATCTTGCTCTTTCGCGGAATGAAGGATGGTTGTTCCGTCACTGGGGAACAGCGCCTTTCTCACCGCGTGCTCAGTGCTCTGCTGCGCAAGCAAGATGATTACGAAAACAGAAAAAGTGCTTCAGGAAAGCTCAGCGTCACTGTGGGCGGCCATCAGCATATTCGCAAGTCCTGCTGCGCTCAAGGGAGGAGGTGGAGGTGCAGGGCGTGGGGCCTGGTTTCTGGAGCAGCGCGGAGGCATGGAAGGAGACTGCAGCTCAGGCGCTGCATGCGCTGAAATTGTCACATATTTAGCAATGTTAATCGAATGATTTTGTTTCCTGAGGTCTGTGGTTATCACCTGTCTTCCCTGATTCTTTTGCTCTTGGTTTTACATCATGACCTGTTTTATATCTTTGACGATTTCAAACTGCATGTTGAATATGATTTATGACAAGTTACAAAGGTGGTTTGAAGTTCTGAAAGATGCTATTTTCCTCCATGAAGTTTTCTTTTTGTTTCTTTTAGGAAATAAAGCTTGGATCATTAGCAGTCCTAATTCCATTTAAAATTCAGAATTTTATAGGCTTTGGGGCTCTGTGAGTGTGGAACTATTTTAGCTCATATAACTTGTGGAGTTTACTTCCAGGACTGTATGTTTCAGAAACATTGCCCGAGACAACGAGATTTATATGAAAAAATTGGGGCTGAGGAGATATCTCAGCAGCATAAGCGCCTGTGTAGCAAGGGCAAGGTCTGAGCTTGATCCCCAGTACAACAAGAACAAAAAAATAACAAGAAAAGTAAATGAAGAAATTAAATTATGTTTCCCTTGGCCTTACTTGAATTTTTAATTTTAACTTTCTTAAAAGTTAATTTTGAAAACATTTTGGTGTGTTCC
This sequence comes from Octodon degus, assembly GCF_000260255.1. Classification (NCBI taxonomy): domain Eukaryota; kingdom Metazoa; phylum Chordata; class Mammalia; order Rodentia; family Octodontidae; genus Octodon; species Octodon degus. Next base: position 2,285,232 of record NW_004524765.1, on the reverse strand, counting down.
CAGCTCTGCTCTGGGCAGTTAAGTTAGAAACAGAGCCTGTTCTTGGGAGCTGAAATCACCAGGGCCAAACCCAGCCCACTCCCCTAGAACTGAAGCAGTGCTGGAAGTAGGCTCACCAGAGCATGGCAGACTCGTGACACCGTCTGACAGGACAGTCCCTGATGCAGATCCTGCACAGAAAGGGCAGCCAGAAACACTGGGAGGGCAGTGGATGTGGGAGTGGGCACTGCCAGGAGATTCCCAGCTCCCCAGGAATTTACAGGGCCAGTACCTTCCTGTCTGGGGATGTAGGCATTTGAAACCTCCAACATTTAGTTTTAGTGGACATACAACCTTACTTAGACTGTTAAGCTGTGGAACCCTATAACTGTGTGTTTCTTGATTTTTCTTGTTGCTGTTTGAAAGAAGAAAGAAATCAGTGCCCTCAAATGGTGAGGATAATGGGCTCAGTGTGTGCATGGACAGTACATATCTTTTACCTTCATCCTGTGAACTCCATCCTTTGATCTTGCCCAAGATGTGCCTCAGGGATTTCCTAGGGTCTTTTTAAATCTTTTTTTTTTTTTTTTTTAATTTATTTATTTTGTTTGTGTGTGGCCAGCTCAGCCCACCAGGGGGCGGGGCTGGCTGGCATGTGGTGCTGGGGGATTGAACCGCGGTCCCTGTGCTTTGC
>NW_004524765.1:2273445-2278898 GCF_000260255.1 Octodon degus | reverse complement strand
ATTTTATTTTGAAAAGTAAAAACAAAAGCAAGAACAAAAAAAAAAGAAACAAAAACAGGGACAGGGTGACATACAATGATACATATGTTACAGATTTTCAAACCAAGGATAGCTGATTAAGAATGGTTCATATATTATCTATTTTTATCATCAGATCCGTTGCTCAGATTAACAGATATACTTATTTAAGATTGGGCATATGGTTGCATATTACTGCTTGCTTTCAAGAAACCTCACTTTTTTATTTCTGTCTCTTTTTTCTTTTTAAAAAAAGTGTTTTAAAAAGAGTATAATAATAATTGATATGTCATTAGAAACAGTACACATCTAGAAGACCAAGATTACAGGTATTACACATTGCTGTCCTTGATTTAGTTGCTTAGATCACAGATATCAGCATGCAGAGTTAGTTAAGTTGAAAATTCTACAAATGAAGTGCTATTTTCAAAATACTGATGCAGATTTTTAGTACCCAGGTCTATCATCGTGCACTAAACTAAAATCAAAATAGATTAAAGACCTAAACATTAAAACACAAACACTAAGGGCCAGTCAAATAGCTCAGCAGATTAAAGCACCTGCAAGCAGGTGCAGGGGCCTGAGGTCCAATCCCTGGGCCTGCCACAATGGCTCCACCCCCAGGGCATGCTGAGATGGCAATTGACATTGGCTGTGGTGGCTCCTACTTGTAATCCCAGCTCTTGGGAGGTTGTAAACAAGTGTATCACTATAAGTCTGATCTAGTAGTGAGACCCTGAATATTCTATAGACCCTTCCCTAAAATACAAATAATAATAATAATGATAATAATAATAATACAGAAATATTAATCTCCTGAAAGAGAAAGTGTACGGAAATCTTGAAGACATAGGGTTAGGCAGGCAGTTCATGAACAAAAATCAAACTGAATGGGAAATACTTCAAAGAATCAATAACTGGGACCTCCTATATTTGAGAAGTTTCTGTAGTTCAAAAGAAATCGTCAACAGAGTGAAAAGACAACGCACAAATTTGGAAAATATCTTAAGCAATAATCACTCAGACAAAGGTCTTCTATCTAGAATATATGGAGAACTAAAAAAAATTAGGACATAAATATTTAAAGACCCAATCCAAAACTGGGCATCCGAGATAAATACACACTTCTCAGAGGAAGAAATACAAGAGGCAAACACATACCTGAAAAAGTGCTCCACATCTCTGGCCATTTGAGAAATGCCAATTAAAACAACACTGACATACCATTTTACCCCAAAAAGAATGGTTATCATAAAGAAATCCACTAATAACAAATGCTATTAAGGCTGTGGGGAAAAAGGAACCCTTCTCCACTGCTGGTGGGAAAGTAGACTGGTACAACCACTATGGAAATAAGTGTGAAAACTCCTAAAAAAACTAGGAATCTTAGGGGCTGGGGAGATGGCTCAATAGAATAAGCACTTGCCTGGCAAGCACAAGGGCCTGAGTTCAATCCCCAGCCCACAAAAAAGATCAACAACAACAAAAATTGGAATCTTATTTGTTGTGAGTATATTTCCTCAAGGTATTTTGCTCTGAGGTTTAATGATGGAACATGTTACTATACACCATACCTGCACAAATAGGTCTTCTCTAGTAGAGAATCATCCATACTAAGGTTATAGTCTATCGGAGTTATTTTGGGCTTACAATATAATTCTCAGTTTAGTTCACAGAGAAGCCTAAGAGAACAAGGCCATTAGTCTTTCTGCTCCATGAAACAGAAGGAATTCATGAGGACATACAAAAGCTTGTCTCATTTCTAGCCAAGGCCAGAGGGATGGGGGAAATGAGAAGGCAGAGAGAATGAGACAACAAAGCCACCGGCCATATATCTTTTGATGTCTTCTGTGAGAATTAGGTTTGGAGAGTGGAATGCTTCACTAGATAAACAGAGGGTGATGCTGATGACGATAATGAGGATAGAGTCTTTGAAACTACCCAGGCTGCATTCAGTCTTCATGTGTCCTTGATTATGTGTTGAAAAGCAGGCAGGAGCTCCTGTGAGACAACCCCAAGGCTGAGGCTAAGTTGGGCTGCCAGCTCCAGTCAGGCCACCTGTGGATCTACAGTCAGTGGAGCCATGATGGGGCTGAGTCAGCCAGAGAGCACTGCTGTCCTGAGCCAAGCTGAGAAAGGCTTGGTAGCACATGACGTCAGTCACACGAAGAAAGCCGCATCTGGTAGAGGATGCAGTTCCACTGAAGGAAGAGACGGAGCACCAGAAGGTCATGATTCTCTATAGACACCAGGGAGAAACACATATTCTCTCTTTCTATACAAGGAGGGAGTTTGGAAAGGGAGCATTTTGTGGGAAATTAAATGTGTTGATCTCAATGAGAAATATTTTACAAATCAGATGTTTACTGAATGAGATGTTTTTTAGTTTGACTTGTGCTAGATATTTAGTTTGTTCATCAGCTTTCTCATATCATTGTGAGAATGGCAGACAGATTGCAGACAACAACAGGTATTGTGATTTTTTGCCCTGCAATTCAATTCACAGTAAAAGGAAAAAATTTGAGGTCCTTCTGTGCAATAATTGATGAGTATTGAAGTTACATGAGAGATATAACAAGAATATCCCTAAGAGAGGATGGCTAGAATTACTTAGGTAAGATCATCACAAGATAATTTTTTATCTGATTTCTAGAAACCTTATTAATACGTGCATGATTAAGAACATTCACTCGTTTTATCTTGTGGTACCACGTAAGTATTAACTTAGACTACAAGGCTAGACTTATAGTGAAGAAATGGAACATCTACAAAGATTAACTCTTCTCATTTATTTTCAATATGTTGTTTATTTTCAACAACTAGAGCAAGAAGAGCTGTTCAATATTAGGTTTAATGTCTGTTGCCATCCATTTGTGATAGCCTGATGCATACATTTCTAGTAAAGGAAAGTTCCCATGTTGGATATACATTCCTTTTTCTGATTTGCTTCAGCAATTAGATTTTGGAATGGCATAAGCAGAGATCCTGAGCACTGCATAAATCTTAGATCTGTCTATGGAGCATTCACAAAATGCAGGTATGTAAGCCCCATCCTCAGCTAGTAAGTCAAATCTCTGTGAGTGTGCCACAGCTTTGGCATTCCTGTTAGAAATGGCTTAAGAGATTCTGGTTCATTTGTCAGTTAAGAACCAGGGAGTCAAACTTTTGCAATTAGGTATCAGCATTCACTCTAGACTGAAATATTTTACAGTTGATTCTATACTTCTGTTGCCAGTTGACTGAGACAAGAGCTAATGTGAATATCTGGAATTCTATTCTTCAATAACAACCACACATAGAAATATTCTTACTAGAAGCAGGGGATTGCAATTCCTAGAATTAGTCGGTTCAGACAAATGTTCACAGTTCAAATAATAGAAACAATTATACTGGAAAGAGCATTTTCTTGGGTAGGCTTAAGTATTTAACATCAATATTGGCTTCTTACTATATTTTCATTCTTCCTTTTAGTGATTTATACATTTTCCAGCCTTATTTGCATTAAATGTATCCTTGTTACTAATTTCTGGCTACTGTGATGTGAGCTGAAGAAATGTGGGCAAATTTCTAGTCATGTTCTCTTTGGAAAAATTTGTTTTTCCTGTCACCTACTCTTTCCATTCCCATAGACTGCAAGGTAGGTCGTGGTGAGCTCTACAATGTAGGCTGTAGGTTCAGGTGGCTGCATCAAGGCAATAGAGTATCTTAGAGCTAGAAACATAATGAATCCCAGTCTCTCAGTGATCATGTAGAGCAGAGTCAGCTTCCCATTATTGACATAGGGTCTTCTGCTGGCTTGTTATGTAAAAGAGAAATAAATTTTTGTACATTTGAACTACTGTTTTGGGGAATCATTGTTGCATCAGATTTCTCTACATTTAATTTTACAAAAACCTATAAGACAGGTAGTCTCCAATCTTCATTTAATGAATTTCATTTACTAAACTTCTCTTTAAATGCTGGGGTCATAATTTCAACAAATGAGTGGGTAGTGGGCATTCAAAGTCCATTAGATCAACGAAAGATACAATGTAATATACTGTATTCAAAATATTATGGCAAACATATTCTTTATTGAGTCTTCACTGACCTACAGAAGATTAACAAGAGGACATATGTGGCACTGAAATACAAGCCTAAGGCTTTCTCCCTCTGCTCTTGCTGAGATACCCCTTCTGGTTTATATATCCTCATGTGTCAAAATACAAGATGTATGAGAGTGCAGATGTCTGATCATGAGTTAATGTGCTTTCTATTGCTAAGGCCAAAATCCTGAGCAAAACAGCTTAGAGAAAAGGTGCCTTTCGGCTAACAGTTTCAGAGACTTCAGCCCATGATAGACTGGTTTGATTGCCATAGGACTGACATAAGGCATAGTAGCATACATGGGTCTTTTGGAACAAGGCTGCTTACTTCATGGAAGTCAGGAATTAGAGAGAGTGACAGAGACAGAGAGGAAGGAACTAGAGATAAGATACATCCTTCAGAATTATACATTCACTAACGCACTTCATCCAGCTGGATTGTACGTCTTTATGGATCATTCCATGATTAAAATGTCAGTGGATTAATCCATTGATGAAGTTAGTAGGCTCATGATCAGTTCGCACCAGGCTTCAGCCCTGAATGCTTATACATTAGAGTGAAGCCCTCACTGCATGAGTTTTTCAGGGATACCTCATGTTTAAACCATGCCAACACTCACTTGTAATTTATTTCCCGCTTGCTAACAATGCACCTTGGAATTTCCCTTTATCGATTGTATTGTCCTTGTGGCATAACCACCTCCTTATAAGCCTTTCATGTTTAAACATTGTTTTCATCTTCTATCCTACCACTCAGTGGAACAATATTCCTTTCTCCCACTTTTGTTTTCCTTTTCAACTTCTTCCATTTTACATTCTAAATTACCACTCATCCTTGGAAGTACTCCATCTATTTTGATATTTGTTGCACAGATTCCTGAACCAAGAATGAGAATGGATTTTGTTTTGTGGAACCCCCCAAATATGCTCATCTTCCCCCATTCACCTTTTACTTGAAAAATGAACAAAATCAGTGCTGTGAAGTATGGATGAAATAGAATGATTTCATCAAAAATTTCACAGCAGTGCAGATTTATATTTTCATTTTTTAAAAATGTATTTAGTAGAGGGTCTACAGGGTCTCACTACACAGATTGGACTTGTAATGATTCTCCTGTCTTTGGCCTCCCAAGCACTGGGATTATAGGTGAGTGCCACCACCCAGCCTTAACTGCCCTCTCAGCGCCCTGGGGATGGGGCCTGCAGGGCATGCTGGGGATTGAATCCCACATAATTTCCATGTTGGTATACTCATTTAACTGTAATGCTTAAGAGTATTAGGGGGCTGGTGAAATGGCTCAGTGGTCTAAAGCATCTACTTGGAGCAGGCTTGGCAAAGCACAGGGACCG
>NW_004524765.1:2271844-2273170 GCF_000260255.1 Octodon degus | reverse complement strand
CTCTCTCTCTCTCTCTCTCTCTCTCTCTCTCTCTCTCTCTCTCTCTCTCACATACACACACACACACACAAATAAATAAATAAATTAAATTAAAAAAATTTTTTTAAAAAGAGTATTAGAAGGTGTGTGCTACCAATCACCATCTCAGCATCTCCTGGGGCAGGGCTCGCACAGTGCGCTGGGGATCAAACCCTGGTCCCTGCATCTGCCTAAGAAAGGGCTTTAATCTGCTGAGCTATCAGCCAGCCCTAAAAATGAATATATCTTAATAAATTAAGAAAGGGAATTGCCAATTGAATATTTTCAAAAATTTGATGTGTTGAAACAGAACAGTAAGCGCATATGCATTTATAGTAGTTTGTATCATTGTAAGTATCCTCTTACTGATATTTATAACTTAGTGGTTAGAAATTATGCAAAGTATCACAATTTAGTTTTATGGAGGTGCTGCCCAGTTTCCAACCTAGCTGGGATACAGTCTATTTACTTCTTCTGACACAATGAGAGGCCCTCTCAAGCGACTCTAAATTATTCAAAGTATTTCCTTTGATCTCCTAAGTAGAACATGATATTGCTTAGTAGCTTTTATAATCTTGCAACCATGAAAAGTTGGTGCAATATTCATTCTCCAGGGGCCTCAGAGAAAAGCAATCGATGATGTAGAGTGTGCCTAAGGGGAGTCACATGGAGAGAAAACATTCTCTCAGGCTTTCACAGAGAGAAAATTTATCAAGCAATGGCCGTGACTCATCCACATGGCAGACACTGACCAAAGATCTACAAAGAGCAGTACAGGGTTTCCAGGTAAATCCTGAGGGGATTTGACTGAACTTGGCAGATACAAAAGTTGCATTTCTTGTTCTATAGGTCTTGCTTTATGGTATTGAATTCACATACCTACAATATTTAAATGGCAGTAGAATACCCATCTCTGACAAAACTAAACAAAAAAAAGGGATACAAATGAAGGACCATTTTGTATCTTCATATTCAAAATAGTTAGGATAGATATACAGCTACTTTCTCTTAATTCAATGAGAAGAAAGATTTGTACTAATAGTGTTTGGACAGGATATCATGTCTGCATTTTATACTGTGAATAACCACTATGAAGACAACAATATGCAATGTATTAATTATTGAAACTGTCATACTAATTGGTTTTGAAACTGTATCATTGCTATTTGTTTCTCAATAAAATTAATTTTAAAAATTCATTGTCCAGCTCAAGTGTAATTATGAAGTGGCTGTACCAAATGTGCCAAATAATTGTTGTCATTTCTGTGTTGTTTTTAATTTATTTATTTATTTATTTATTTAATTTTT
>NW_004524765.1:2268339-2271744 GCF_000260255.1 Octodon degus | reverse complement strand
TTTTTTTGGTGGTACCAGGGAATCAAACTCAGGACCTTGCGCTTTCCAGGCAAGCACTTATTCCTCTGAGCTGTCTCCCTGACCCACTGAGCTATCTCCTTGGCCTGCTTCTTCTAATCTTTTTTCTTTCTTTCTTTTTTTTTTTCTTTCTGCAACCGGGTTCTTCTAATCTTTATATTTGACTTTTTGTTCTCTCATACCAGAATATTTGAGATAAAGAATGTGCATTGAACAGAAGTTAGGAGAAAAGTTCACAATTTCTTTAAAGTAGCCTGACTATGTGCTTCTGTTTTTTGTTTGTTTTTAATACATAGTGCTGGAATTTTAGTGCATATACATGGATAAATGAACCTTCTCAAACCCTAAGAAGGAGTTACTGATGGAACTGCTTTAATAATAACCACTTACCTCTCATATGATTTCATTCACTTTCCCTCATTTCCTGTATGTATTGGCAGTGATGGAAATTTCATATAGCAGCTGCATCAGTGAGCTAAGTCACCAAACCACCACCGAGGTTCAGTCCTCTCACCTGGCAATGTGACGCATGGATACAACATAAAGACAAAGAGACAAATTTCTGCACTTGAAGAGCTCTGGGATGAAAAGTGCTTTCTATGGAACAAAAGCCCACAAGTCTAGGAGTTCATGGCTTTTATTTGCATCAACCAGGGCAGTGGTTAGGCTGGCATGGCAGGGTACTAAAGAAAAGTTTTGCAGGCACTGGATGTAAGGAGAAACAAATTTCATGCAGGACAAAAGTACCTGATAGTTTACATGTACACTATATCTAGAGTAGACATAGATACAAAAGGCAAAAAGAAAATGAACCAAATGATTGACTAATAGTATATTTGCCAGCCACTATAATAACACTCATTGTCTTTCAGCTTACACCTTGAGTTGTTTTATCTTCTCATTCTCATTGGATCTGTTGTGTGCTTCATGATCTCGACACTTTGAAGACTACTCAGTATTAATTTTGTCAAATGTTTCTTGAGTTTGGCTTGCATGGTGTTTCGGGGAATAGAATGAGGTTATGTATCTTTGGTGTGGAAACTACAGAAATGATATTGTGTGCTTTTTGTTGCATCATGAGTATTTTTGATGTCATGAGTTTCATTTCTGGTGATGACTTTGATATTGATAAAGTTGGTGTCTTCCTGTCAGGGACCACATGAGCGACTCTTCTTAAAAGAGGAGCAGTTGTCTCCATTTTGACTGTGCCTGACCCTATTTCCATGCATTGATAGTACAGAGCTGACTAGGACTTTGCCTTATCCCTTCAATTGGCTTTAGGCAATGCACATTGGTCTAGCTGAGGTACTGGTGGTTGTCTTTGAAGACAACATGCGTGTTTCCCTGATAACACACACCTGCTGCTCTTTAATATGAGCTTGGCCAAGACAGGACAAGATCCAGTGCTCCACAGTGTTGACTGGTATTAAGCCTCGAGATAGAGTGTATGACTTCCTGGGGCTTGAAATGTTACACATCAGAGGTGAAGCACCAGACCCCAAAACATTACATACTATCTCAATAGTATAATACAAATCACTTTTTCTGTATATCCTTCTCTCTGCATATGACAGAGGTAAATGCGGGCCTCCTACCTAGCCCTGCTCATAGTATTCACCTAGTCCTGCAATTCTCAGTCATTTATTCTCAAAACCATTCCTTCATGACTGAATAAAATCTGGGTTTGGCCCTGGGTTGTGGCCTTTGTTCTGGATAGCCATTATCATGATTGGACTTAAGATCCCTAGGTTCCCCAAAATTATAAATATGCTTTAGTGTCTTTATTCTCATAGTGGGTTACGCTATAAATGGTAGATTAGAATTATCTTGGTGAGATTCTAATAACTTAACTTTGGGATTACAAATATAACCTTTCTGGACTGAGACAAGGGCCAGGAGGGCTCTTGACATCTTCCAGCTATCTCCAATGCAAGGTGCTATTTTCCCTTTATAGTTAGTACATATTTACGGGGAGATACTTTGAGATTATGCAAATTTTCTGCTCTTCTTAAATTTTTATTCACCAGTTTTAGTATGCATTGACAGGTGTGGTCTTTGACAACTTACTACTATGTTTCTCTAATGTCAATTATTCTGTCTTTTTTTTAATTCTGTCTTTTTAAAAAATATATTTGAGGGGCTGGGGAGATGGCTCAGTGGAATAAGCACTTCCCTGGCAAGCGCAAGGACCTGAGTTCAATCCCTGGTTCCGCAAAAAAATAAAATAAAATAAAAATAAATAAAAATAAAAAATATATTTGGTACAGGGTCTACAGGGTATCACTAGGTAGATTAGAGACATAGTGATTCTCCTGTTTTCAGCCTCCCAAGCACTGGAATTACAGGTACGTGCCACCATGCCCAGTCTCAGTTGCCCTCTCAGCATGCCCTGGGGGTGGAGCCGGCATGGCATGCCGGGGATCAAACCTTGGCCGCTGTGTTCTACCTAAGTAGGTGCTTTAGTCCACTGAGCTAGCTGGCTGGCCCTATTCTATCTTTTCTTTCTTTTAAATTTATTAATTCAAATTGTTTTAATTAAAAGTCATTTTTTTCTGCGCTATCTATATATGTTCGAATGGTCTTCTGGATATTTACTTTATTCTGAATTAAATTGAATTTATTTTGAACAATTTATTCATTCATCCACTGTTCTGGTGCTCAGTTCATTCCAGCTTTAGTTCTTAAGTTAGTTTATTTATTGGTCCTCTTTCTCATTAAATAAACCCTCACTTTAAAAAAAAAATTTTTTTAAATTGGCATCTTGTAGAAGCTACAGAATTATCTCCTGCTTTCTCTGCCCTAGTCTTTGCAGTAGTTTGTTGCTTCATGGGTCTTTTTTCCTGTTATTAAACAGTGATGATGACGAATCAATAACTGGCTGCTATGTGTGCCAATTGCTATCGGATTGCTCCTGGCTTTCAGGGCCTCTTGAAGGATAAAAATACTTTCTCATCCTTTTTTTTTTTTAATATATATTTTCTTAATTTTATTTATTTGTGTGTGTGTGTATGTGTGTGGCCAGCTCAGCCCACCAGGGGGCGGGGCTGGCTGGCATGTGGTGCTGGGGGATCGAATGGTGGTCCCTGTGCTTTGCTAAGCTTGTTCTAAGTAGGTGCTTTAGACCACTGAGCCATCTCACCAGTCCTACTCTCTCATCCTTAAGAAAGCCTGTGGACTAGCTTATTCCTTTCTGCTGGTGGACACTGCGGAGGAAGCATCATCAGGCTCTCTTCCGACTGCCGTCATGTCTAAGTCAGAGTCTCCCAAGGAGCCCGAACAGCTACGGAAGCTCTTCATTGGAGGGCTGAGCTTTGAAACAACTGATGAGAGTTTAAGGAGCCATTTTGAGCAATGGGGAACACTCACAGACTGCGTGGTAATGAGAGA
>NW_004524765.1:2254135-2258939 GCF_000260255.1 Octodon degus | reverse complement strand
GTGAGCCTTTCAAAGAGGTGCTCGCCCAGCCCAGCCTGGGGACTGCCAGCCTGCAGAGCTTGGTGAGGTGGTCACCTGTCTTCTTGATGAGCTTCACCTCCTCATCTAGGAAGTGATTCTCCAGGAAATCACAGAGATGGGGGTCGGTCTTGACAGAGTCCATGGCATGGAGGTCCAGAAGAGCTTGGTTCACGTTCTTCTTCAGGGCCAGGGCAGCTCCCATAGCATCCAAGGGTTTACCCCACTCATCTTCAGATGGTTTCTGCACATCTTGAAAGACCACACGGCTGCCGCGCCGGTTTTGTGTCTTCAGGAGATGCTCGGCACCCTCGCACTTCTCCTTGGCCAGCTCATGGAAGAAATGGTCCACGCCCTCCAGAGCCACATCTTCTCGGTCAAAGTAGTAGCCCAGAGAGAGACAGGGGTAGGAGGCCCGCAGGTGCAGGTTCACCAGGTGGTTGACAGCAGCCTCGACCTCAGTGGAATAATTCTGATGGATCTGAGAGGTCATGGCTGATCAGCAACAAGGAGCTACCCACAAAAGAATGGTGTTGTCTGGTCCTGGAAGGAGGAGATAGGCGAGAAGATGGTCCCAAAACTTGTACCTGGAAGGTGGATGGGACGATGAAAGAGGGAGTCCCCAGGTCTGTTCCCTCCAAACACTGTTGAAGCAAAAACAGATCCACGGGACCTCCGGACGCGCCGCTCTGTGTTGTTTTTAGAAAAATACGGTTATTCCTAAATGCCAAGTTTTGCTATTTCAAACATGTGTAACAGATTTGTCTTAAGAACAGAAAAAAAATTTGGATAAAATATATGATCGCATTTTTATCCTTTTTTTTGTGATCAGGGCAAAGAACCATGTCTATCTTTGGATAACCAATGTTTAGAGAATAAGAGTCCTTTATTTGTGACACAGGTTTATGGTCCCCAAGAGAGACAGGGCACATGAAAATTTGAAATGCTTGAATTACAGAGAAAATATAATGTGGTGTACTGTGATTTCTGAGGATATTAAAATATAATAAGTGATTTTATGTATTCTGGAAACACAATTCAACATTGCACTAAAATAATTCAAGGTCAGTTGAACATTTTTTGTGTAATTATGACCTAAATTATTGGTACATTAACTATCACAGCCTCTAGTTACCTAGAACCCAAATGAAAATGTCAGTGCAAAGACTACAGAAGAAATAAAGCAGAGCTGCCAAGGCAACTTTATGGAGGAAAAGCACTCATGTGACTGTGATCATCAGAACGCTGTTGTCGCTATTCCAGGATGTCACTGTATCTTCAGGTGTTTGGGTGTTCTCCAGTGTATTTGGAGTCCAGGGTATTATTAATGTAGTCAGAGCAAAATACAATGTTATTTCCATTGTGAAAATGTCTGTTCTTCACTTGTAATCTTAGTGGCTAGGGAGACTGAGGCAGGAGAATCACAAGTCCAAGAATAGCCTGGGCAAGTTAATGAGACCTTGTCTGAAAATAAACATTAAAAAGGGAGCTGGGATAAATAGTAGCTTGGTGTGAAGTCCATAGACAATTTCAGCCCCTCCCTGCCAAGTGAAAACTTAAAGAGAAGTAAAACCTTAAAAATGTACCACATACTCTTATTTTTTGGCACTCATGGAGACTGAATTCATGGTCTCCACACTGAGGTACATCTCCAGCTGTTTGAATTTTTTAAAATTGTAAGACTGGATCTCACTAAATTGCCACATTGGACTTATTATCCTGCCTCAGCCTTCCTGACTGCTTAGATCGAGGGTGGGCTGTACCATGCCTGGTGCTAAGTGAAAGTTTTAACACTTGACAGTAAAAACATTTTTAAAAAGTAGAAATGCTTTTTTCAACTTTGGCACTTAACATTAAAGAGAAAATCAAAATATCTGTATATTACTGCTTCCTTTAGATTATTTTATATTTCATATGTTTATTCTTAAGAAAATTTAGAAGTAGATTTCAGCAAGCACTGAGGTTATTTAAAACTGCAATATCAATATGACATAAAGAGCAACATAGTATAATAAAAAATAAGTAATTGTCTTAGTTACTATGTACTTGTTGCTGGGACAAATACCCAACACTCAAAATGAAGGAAGGAAAGGTTTATTTAGTTTGTGGAGGTTTTAGTTTATATTTTCCTGGCTCCAAGGCAGAGCAGCAGTCTGTGGTGGCAGAAAACAATGAAGAGCAGAGGAGGAGCAGCAGCTGTGGCGTCCATCAAGCCTCTCTCTTCCTCTATGCTGACTGCCAAGATTGGCACTCCATGGAGAAGATCGGAGCTCCTCTGAAGTGGCGCGGCTGGGAAGATCAAGCTCCTCCAAAGACTGGGACTTCCCCAGGGAAGCAGAGCAGGGCCATAGGAAGGGCAGGGTGGCAGGAAGTCGGGCAGGGTGGCAGGAAGCCTTCTTCAGTTTCTGGGCCCTACCCTCCTGCAGGGCTAGGCCCCTACTCTGAGAAGTGCAGATTCAGCCAAGATGATACAATGTATCAACTAACACAGTAATTTATGGAATAAAATCATAAATTAATCTAACAATAAACATTGATTATATTAATCCAATTAGACATAAAACGTGATATTCCAAAAAATGCTGTGCCAGTTAGTTTTTAAGTTAGCGTACTAGGAGACCCTTCCATAAGTGGATGGATCATTGGGGTGCTACACATTAGTGCACTAAATCACCAATGTAGGGGCTGGGGAGATGGCTCAGTAAGATAAGCACTTGACTGGCAAACACAAGGATCTGAGTTCAATCCCCAGTTCTGCCAAAAAAAAATAAATAAATAAATAAAATAAAATAAAATAAATCACCAATGTTCATGGTTGAAAGTGCTGATAGGCTCCAGGGCCCATGTGGAGGAGCGGGTCCCGGGGCTGCCTTGAGGGGCTGTCTCTCACTTTCTCTGTACCCTGTGCTTTGACTCCAGCTGCCATCAAGGGGAAAGCTCTGCTCCCCCATGCCCTGCAACTATGGTGTTCCTGCCTTGGCACCTGCCAGCCATAGGCTAAGCCCTCCACAGCTGTGAGCTAGGCAGAGAGAACCTGTGCTCTGGTAAGTTGTAGGTGCTGAGCCTTCTGTTTTAGAAAAGGAACACTGACCAATATGAATACCAGCCCAAATTAAAAGGATTGTGTGAAACTATTTTGCAAACATGCATTCCAAAAAATTACACAATCTCATAGAAATGGATAAATTTATAGACACATATGATTTTCCAAAATTGAACAAAGAAGAACATTCCTCACAGATCAATAACAAATGATGAGATTGAAATAATGAAAAGAGGGCTGGGGGATGGCTCAGTAGAATAAGCACTTCCTTTCCCTGGCAAGCGCAAGGGCCTGCATTCAATCCCCAGTTCCAGAAAAAAAAAAAAAAAAAAAAAAAAAAAAAAAAAAAAAAAAAAAGAAAGAAATAATGAAAAGATTCCTAAGAAATAAAAGTCCAGGGCTGGATGAATTTACCACTGAATTTTACCAGACCTTTATTTTTATTTATTTTTTCAACTTAAAATTTTATTTATTTATTTGTGGTACTGGGGATTGAACTCAGGATCTTGCACTTGCCAGGGAGGCACTTATTCTACTGAGCCATCTCCCTGTCCTTTACCAGACCTTTAATGCAAACCTAACAGCAAAGCTCCTCGAACTTTTCCATGAAATAGAAAGGAAACAAATGCTTCCAAATTCATTTGATAAAGCCACTATAACTTTGATATATTAACTAGATAAGAATCAAAAAGAAAGATTACACATCAAAATCTTTGATAAACATAGATGTAAAAATTTCAATACCAATCTTGCAAGTAGCATTCAACAACATATTCAAAAGCTCAAACATCATAATCAAATTTGTATCATTGCAAGAATGCACAGATGGTTTAATATATATGAATCAATAAATGAAGTATGGCTTATAAATAGAATCAAGGATAAAGATTGCATAATTATGTGAATAGATGAAAAGTCTTTGACAAAATGTAGCATGCCTTTATGATAAAAATTCTGACAAAAATAGATACTAAAAGATCTTTCTTACAGGGGCCGGGGAGATGGCTCAGTAGGATAAGCGCTTGACTGGCAAACGTAAGGATCTGAGTTCAATCCTCGGTTCCGCCAAAAAATAAAAAAAAAAAAAAAGATCTTTCTTACAACTAATAAAAGAAAAAAACCCCAAACCACAAAAACCAATAAAAGTCACATCCAACATGACAAACCCATAGCCAGCATCATACCGGGTAAATAAATCTGAAAGTGTAGTCCTCTAAAATGAAGAGTGATCAATCCTCAGGCCTGCTGTGTTGGCCCTGCCCCCGGAGTGTGCTGAGACAGCAGTTGAGATTGGGCATGGTGGCGTGTGCCTGTAATTCCAGCTCTTGGGAAGCTGTAAACAGGCAGATCACTTTGAGTCCAATCTAGTAGTGAGACTCTGAACACCCTGTAGATCCTTCCCATAAATAAATAAATAAATAAATAAATAAATAAATAAAATGAAGAGTGAGATGAGAGTGTCAGTTCTTACTACCACTCTGGTTCAATTATACTATTAGATATTCTATCAAGAGCAACTAAGCAAGAGAAAGAAATGAATACAAATAGAAAAGCAAAAAGTCAAATTATCCTTATTTATAGACAGAAAGATTCTATATTCAGAAGATCCTAAAAGCTCCACCAGAAAGCATTTCCATATAAGAAACCAAGTTATGGAACACAAAAATTATCAATAGGGCTGGAGAGATGGCTCAGTGGTCTAAAGCACCTACTTGGAACAAGCTTGGCAAAGCACAGGGACCG
>NW_004524765.1:2245778-2252750 GCF_000260255.1 Octodon degus | reverse complement strand
GGTCCTCTCCTGCGTGAGAGCAGACTGGGGGGCCCTGAGCTCAGTAATAAACGGCTTTCCAAATTCCAATCTGGTTGATCTGGTTCTTATTCTGAGTGACCCATAACAAAGATGAAGAAACAACTCCAAAAATGCTCAGCCACTTTATCCTTGACAAAGGAACCAAACACCCTCACTGGAAGAAAGACAGCCTTTCTAATAAATGTTGCTGGAAAAACTCTTTCCACATACTACAGACAAAAACAAAACCCATATTGCTTACCATGCACTAAACTAAAATTGAAATGGATCAAAGATCTAAATATTAAAACAGAAACACTGGAGCTGGGGAGATGGCTCAGTGGAATAAGTGCTCCCCTGGCAAGCACAGGGGCCTGAGTTCAATCCCCGGTTCTGCAAAAATAAATAAATAAATAAAGAAATCACCAACAGAGTGAAAGGACAATTCAAAGAATGTTGTATAACTCAAAGATTGACGACATGAAGTTGTACCAGATGAAGTGCTTCATAGCCTGTGTGCAGAATTTATTCAGCTAATGTATAAATTATGAGTTGTCTGGGGTACAATGGAGGCTCACAAGAGCTCAGTAAGACCATCATTCACAACTTCAATTAAAAATCACAGACCTAGGGCTGGTGAGATGGCTCAGTGGTCTAAAGCACCTACTTAGAACAAGCTTAGCAAAAAAGCACAGGGACCGTGATTCAATCCCCCAGCACCACATGCCAGCCAGCCCCACCCCCTGGTGGGCTGAGCTGGCCACACACACACACACACACACACACACACACACACACATAATAAAAAATTTAAAAAAAAAATCACAGACCTACAAATAGATACAAGTGTATAGGAAAATGTTGTTATTTATGTCTTATTTTGTGGTGCTGGCGATTGAATCCAGTCTTCTCACTAAGCTACGTCCTCATACATTTTTAATTATAATTTTATTTTATTTTGAAGAGTAAAAAAAGCAAGAAAATAAAAACAGAGACAGAAACAGGGTAATGTACAACAGTACATATGTTATAGATTTTCAAAACAAGAATAGCTCATTAACAATGATTGATATAGCATCTATTTTAATCATCAAATCTGTTGCTCAGATTAACAGTTATTAATTAGTTATGCAAGATTGCACTCATGATTGAATAGTACTATGTGCTTTCAAGAAATCTTAAATTTTTGCTCATATCTCTCCTTTTCTTTTATTATCTTTTTCTAAAAATTTTATTTTAAAGAGTATAGCAATAATAGAAATGACATTAGAAATGGTACACGTTTAGAAGACCAAGATGACAAGTGTTTATAGCATGGCTTTTGTATTACACATTGCTGTTCTCAGTGTAGTTGCTTAGTTCACAGATATCAGCATACAGACTTAGTCAAGGTAAGAATCCTACAAATTAACTGCTATTTTCAAAAAACTGATGGAAATTCTTAGTACAATCACTTCAGCTATCCCATATGTATACTTTCATGTTTTTCTCCCTTCCTTTTTTTCCTATCTTTTGTCCTTCCTCTCCTCTTCATTGTTTAATCCTTAAATTACATTTCTTTCCATTTAAGTGTATCTGTTATACATTTCTGGTTTTATTTCTTCTTTTGTGTTGTTAGACTAGGGAGACTATAATATTTACATATGTGGGTCTGGTCTATTTCACTTATGAGTATAGCCTCAAGTTGCATATACTTACCTATGAAGACTTCAAGTTTGTCTTTCTTTAGAGTGAGTAATACTCCATTGTATAAAAATACCACATCTTTTTCATCCATTCTTCAGATGATGGACATTTTGGTTGTTACCAAGATTCTCAAACAATTTTTGATATAGTGTCCTTCTAACTTCCCCAAGCTGGGCTTGAACCTGAGGCCCTCATGCTTCAGCTTCCCAGAGTGCTGGGAAGAAGCATGATTTTCTAATATTCCTTTCTTTGGTGAACCTTCCTCTAGCAAGAGGATGCTGGTAGACATTTGCCTTAAGACTCTCTTACATCACACTGAGGACAGTGCTGATGAATACGTAATTGATTGGGGTGCCAGGTGCCAGGAGTGGTGGGTGCCCTCCCTGCCATCCACCTTCACTACTCGTTATCCCATTTTCCAGCAAGTTTTAAGGAATAATAGTAAAAGATGCTAAGAAGTGTGAAAAAGAGGAGGAAACTGCTACAGTAACTGGAGAGATAGACTTCTTTTATCACAGAGATTTTCCACCTTGTTCTGAGGTGATGTGTGCTGAAATGTTGCCACTTCTACTGGAAAGTGAGGAAAAGCATTGTGGCTAATAATGAAGTCAGGACAGCGAGAAATTGTAATTTGGTAAACACTGACTTCTCAACTGACACAAAAGTGTGAGAATACTTGTGGATAACATTGGGCAACTGAAAAGTACTTTGAGGAGTTTCCATTTAAGTGTTTAGACATGTTTCTCCTGAGCTGTGCCCTACAGGGTCTGTCTCTTCAGGTCATGTACCATGTTGTGTGGATGGAGTAGGGCAGGAGGAACCTCAGCCATGGCAGCACTGGAAGGGTATCCTGAAGGGGTCCGAGTTCTTGGTGTGAAGTGCTACAACAAGAAAGAAAACCCTCAACCTAGAGACCAACACATGCATACAGGAGCCACTGCACTGGATTGAATCACTTTATTCTTTCTGTTAAAAGAGAGAATCATAGAAATACACCAGTAGAGCACAGCTCAGACAATTGTTCTCTGCCCATCGCAGTGCTGACCATCCTTTCCTTGGGGACTTTTGTCACCAAACCATGTTCAAGCATACTGAACGAGGAGACCTGTGTGAGGCTGCTCATAACTGTACTCTTTGTGAATGCAGCTCTTGGTGCCTTTGGATAGGATGGAGGCAGAAAGGGAGAGAGGAGAGTGATCAAAATGAACAGAATCGAATTAACATTCTTATTTTGATTGGTAAGGTGAAGTTTGGAGAAGGTGATTTCCCTCTTTTCTAATTATTTAGGGAAAACTATATTTGAAGAGGGGATTCTTCTGAATGGATGATGCTTTTCTGCTAGGTTTGTGGTACCATGTTATTTATGGTATGAGGAATAAATTCTTGAGTTTCATTGTTCCATTGGCAGGTGATAACAACATTACCATGCATGTTAGAAGATTCATACTCACACCCTGGCATATCAGTTCCTTGTAATAACTTACAAACCACTCCCTCTATTATGTTGTCAGTCATCTTACATCTGTTAGTTCCATCCTTACATTTCACACTGGATTTGTAGCAGGTCTGTTGCAACAACTCATATGAAGTCCTAAGGAAGTAATGGTGGTTCAAACACTTCGCATTATACTGAACATTTCTAAGTTTTATCAGCTCTATACAGTAGTACGGATCATCCAAAGGTCTCCAGTTTTCCTCAGCAAGGACTACTCTTTCAATTTTTCTTTTGGAAGGTGGTCTTGTAGGCCCTGTGCCAAAGAGTTCATACATGTAGTTGTCAAACTCCTCCTGTGTAAAATTTGGTAAAAGGTAGAAATTTGAGAATGTCCCTTGAAGCTGCATTGGTGGTAGCAGCAGCAGGAAGAGCAGAGGCACTCGGTGCTTGGTGAATGGATTTCTCATCCTCTGTAGGAACAAAAGAGATAAAGAGAAATGTTCTGTTGTGGTAATAGGAGTTTTTCAGTTTTCTGTGCAGAGCCCATTTCTACCACGCATTCCTGTTGTGTACTCTTAAGACTCTGGGCCACTTGAAAGTTATTACAATTGATGGCTTGAAATTTAAGTATTTCTCAAATACTGACAATGCAATAAAGAACAAAGGAACAAGGTATGATTGAAAAGGGGGTAGGGCACAAGGATGGGAAGAAGGAGACCAAAACCTTTGTGGGAGAGATGGAGGAGACTCATGAGCTCCCGCCATTCGGAATATATGCAGCTCCTGCCTCTGCATGCAGTTAGTGGTCTGCAGAGCAAAGAGCCACAAGTGATTTACCTTCCCTGTCTAGACTGCCTGCTGTGATGAGGGAAATTCTCCATGTAGGATTTGTTTTCTCATCTTGCTCACTTCTGGTCCTAGAGGTCCATAGAAGCCAAGTGAACACTGTGTGGAGGGTTTTTTTGTTTTGTTTTGTTTTGTTTTTGGTGGAACCCCCTGGCCCTCGAGCTTGCCAGGGAAGCGCTTATTCCACTGAGCCATCTCCCTGGCCCTGTGTGGAGTTTTTTTATGCCTGCTGTTGTTGCTCCTTCATTTCTGGAAAGTGATCTATCGATTTTGCAGCCCCTCCTGCCTAGTCTGACCATGTAGCATGCCTCCATCTATAAAGTGAGTCATTCCCCTTCAATTTTTCTTTATTTTTCTTGAATGGATTCGTGGTTTTTGGTATAATTGAGTTTAGGCACCCCTAAGCTTTCTTTGTCCTGTGTGCCTACCTGCAATTATCTGACCTCATTATGAGTGATTTCACAGTTATGACACTATTTTCCCTCACTGAATGTCCATGTGGGTTTAGTGCATGCCAGGCTACCCAATATTTTCTCAGGACAGAATTGTACATAATTTTGATCAAATCTCTTTATTATGCAAATCTGTATGTTAAGCTGATGACATACATTTGAAAATAAATGGAAAAAGAAGATACTTATTAGGCTAGTATATGTTAATGATGTATATTACACTATCTTGGAATGATGATGCATGATTTTTTTTTTAAAGTTTTCTCGTGGGACCTGAATAGTAGTAACGTACGCCCAGGAATTCTTCTCAAATGCTTAACCAAACATCAGGGCAGAATCTGTTCTCTAGTAGAAAGTATCATATTACATTGATGACTTCTGGGCCTATTTTATTCCTATTCTGAATCTCACTGTTTCTCATTGATTCTCTAAGGAGTCCTTCCTCTCAGAGGAACATGATTGCTCACAGGGCCTTGCTTTGCCTGTGACATCCTTACCTCCTTCAGCGTGGAGTGTATTCTTCAGAGAACAAATGTTCCAAGGGTTGAGTTTAGGAAGTCCTGAGACTGGAGCTACTGACCTGCAGTGAGAGCAGTTAGGAGAGAATGAGTTTGGGCCACTCATACATACACTGTTGAAGTCAGCTGAAAACTTACATAATAGTGACATAGATAACACAGTGAGCAGCTCCCCAGCATATACTCTAAGTATATATTTATATATTTCACCATGTACACCACCAGAGAATGAAAACATTAATTCTTATTGCTGTTAGCCTTTCCTATAACCCAAGTAATTTTAGCAGTTTAACCCAGAAACTCTGATCTCCATGAGATAGAGCTGAAGGTGGTCAATTGTAGCTCTGGATTCCAGATAGGAAAGTATTATTGCAGATAGGAAAGTACAAAATGTTATAAAGATAATGAAAGGTGAATGTTGATAGCACACATCCCAAAGTGGAGACACTGGAAAGTTGAGCATGAGAATGTGGAGAATGGGACAGAATGCAGGAATTAGTCCAAAGTAGTCATAGCTCGTCCCCATGATGCTGATGTGGAGTCTGTGCAGCATCTTCACCCGGATGGAACAAAGTCAGTGCATGGGTGACCACCAGCATCCGAGGTCCTCTGGGCCTGGCTTTTGTACCTATTAAAGATACAGCCAGGAAGTTTCTTATGATCGATATTTATAGTGCCTTATCTAGAATTTCTACAATCCTGGCCAAGCTCATTGCTGGTGAGAGTATGATAAGGTGAGCAATCAAGCAACACTGAACACAAAGAATTTGTTGTAATTCTTTTGAAAAAAAGAAGGTAGCAGATAATTAAAGTTTTAAAACCAACTGCCTTTTTCAGAGTCTTTTTATATCTATGGTTCTAAGAGGAAGACATAATAAGACAAACTTGAGTAATTTATATAGAAAAATGGCAAATATATTACCCAAGAAAGAAAATTTTGGAAATGTATATACCCATTAATACATAGAGATTAACTTGTTATATGGTACACATAATAATAAAACAATAATAAGTGTGACAAGAGCTAATATTTATTCAGTTAGTAGTAAGTGTTCATAGAAGTACATTTTCTTTGAATGGATGACTTCCCTGAGTTTATAAGTATATTAAACACTGGAATTTTAGAGCATTTTGTGATGTAGAAGTAAGATGATCTGGCTGATAAGGAACACACACCTTAACTTGAACACATTACATCAAACACAAAAAGAGGAATTAATTGACTCACCATGGACTGAAGTCCAAGCAGGCCAGCAGGAAGAAGAGATGCAATTCTTCACTCTCTCCCACCACTCTGTGTGCATCAGCTTTGCTGCCTCGTGAGGACACACTGTGTCATGGCACAGCCAATCCCTGGCACACCTGCAGCCTTATATCGAGGGCGACAGTGGGAAGTGTCATCTTCTCCCATTTTCATCCACCGTGGAAAGCAGTTCTTCTGATTGGCCTTGCTTCTGTCTCCCCCCAGGGCTGTGGGGTCCTTTGATTGGTCAATCTGAAGCACGTGTTTTTATGGACTAGTAAATGCAAAACCCACACAGACAAAACCCCAGCAGAATAGCTGAGTGTTTCAGAAGGGATTTTCTCCACTACAGTAAAAGGAATTGACCCTATTTGTATATTGCCAGTGACGTGGGGAAATCAAAACACTAAACTCTAACTCATAATCCCAATTAATGAAAATATAGGATATATAGGAGAAAAGGGAAAAAAAATATATCTTAAAGCATTATTTCTTTTGACAATTTCTTATATTTAAAGTTGTCATTTTTACAAATTTAGAAAGAACAATAACATTTGACTAAAGTAATAAGCCCAAGATCTGTGTTGGTAATTCACTGCTGGACTCATTCAGAGTCAGAGTCCAGCTCCTCTTGGCTGCAGGGCTGAGTTCCCTGCTTTAGTTGGCACTCAGCCCATGGTCAGCCTCAAGAACCTGAAGCCATCTTCTGTCGCAGCGGGAATCTTCATGTCTGTGCCCTCCCACACTCAGATCTCTTTTTCTCAGTACAGCCCCGTGCACATTATTATTATT
>NW_004524765.1:2238805-2245678 GCF_000260255.1 Octodon degus | reverse complement strand
GTACCAGAGATTGAACTGAGGACCTTGTGCTTGCCAGGCAGGCACTTATGCTGTGGAGCTATCTCCCCCAGGCTCTAGAGCACGTCACTGAATCAGGCCCAATCTTTTTTTGCATAGACGATATTTTATATGCTTCCAATATTTGGAAAGAACTAGCCAAAAGAAATTCACAAAGTCAATGTGCTGGTCTGATTTCTTAATAAGTTGGGGGAGGTGAGTGGTGTAGGAATCACAGTATGGACATGAATAGTGCTCTCTACATTCATTTTCAGCATAAAACTTCTGAATAGTAACTCATTATCATTTTAATGTATGTATAAAGAAGCAGGACTATTTACAAAGGTTCTATTTACTGTAGGTGGTGCCAATAGTTTAAAACATTAATCTGGTAAAGACTTAGTTATCGTTTTTTTGATTTAAGCAATTTTTTGTGAAGTCAGTTACCTAGACATCTTTCTCTTTTTTTGCACCTTTATTTACATCACAAAAGCAACCAAGCTTTTTGTCTAATCTGAAGCCTAAACCCTAATGAATAGTAAAAATTGAAAGTTTGTTGACACATCACAACTTAAAGTATTTGTATTATTTTGTAATTTATTAACTGGCCTTGCCCATTTATAATTTAATGTCTTGCTTGTAATGTTCTAAGAACAAAGGAGACAGATTAGTCTGAGCCAACATGAAGGGGCTTTTGTCTTGTTCTTCTGTGGAATGAAGCACGGTTGTTCTGTCACAAGGGACAGTGGCTTTCTCATTGCCCACTCAGGCTTCCCTGTGGTAGTAAGGTGATTACTGAAACAGAAAAAAAATCCTTCAGGAGAGCACAGCGTCACTGTCGATCAGCATCAGCATATTCAGGAGTCCTGCTGCACTGAGAGAAGGAGGTGGTGTGCGGGCTTGTGGGGCCTGCGGCAGGGCTCGAGGAGGGACGGGGCGGCAGGGAGGACACTGCAGCTCAGGCGCTGCATGTGCTGAAATTGTCACATTTTTAGCAATGTTATAGAATGACTTTGTTTCCTGAGGTCTGTGGTTATCCCCTGTCTTCCCTGATTCTTTTGCTCTTGGTTTTACATCATGACCCATCTTATATCTTCAATGATTTTAAACTGCATGTTGAATATGATTTATGACAAATTATAAAGATACTCTGAAGTTCTGAAACATATTATTTTCCTCCATAGTTTTCCTTTTGATTTTTTTGGTCTGCTCAGCCCACCCTGAGGGCGGGGCTGGCACAATATGTGGTGCCTGGGATTGAACCTTCGTCCCCTGGGCCTGATTCAGTGCTTACCTAAGCAGGAGCTGTAGAGCACTGAGCTATCTCACCAGTCCTCCTTTTGCTTCTTTAAGGAAATAAAGCTTGGATCATTAGCAGTCCTAATTCCATTTGTTCTTCAGAATTTTACAGGCTTTGGGGCTCTGTGCAAGTAGAGCTATTTTGGTTCATGTAACTTGTAGAGTTTACTTCCAGGACTGTATGTTTCAGAAACATTGCCCGAGACAACGAGGTTTATATGAAGAAATTAGGGCCAGGGAGATATCTCAGCAGCATAAGTGCCTGTGTAGCAAGGGCAAGGTCTGAGCTTGATCCCCAGTACAACAAGAACAAATAAATAACAACCAGAAAAGTAGATGAAGAAATTAAATTATGTTTCTCTTGGCCTTACTTAAATTTTTAATTTTAACTTTCTTAAAAGTTAATTTTGAAAACATTTTGGTGTGTTCCCAGCTCTGCTCTGGGCAGTTAAGTTAGAAACAGAGCCCGTTCTCGGGAGCTGAAATCACCAGGGCCAAACCCAGCCCACTCCCCTAGAACTGAAGCAGTGCTGGAAGTAGGCTCACCAGAGCGAGGCAGACTTGTGACACCGTCTGACAGGACAGTCCCTGATGCAGATCCTGCACAGAAAGGGCAGCCAGAAACACTGGGAGGGCGGTGAATGTGGGAGTGGGCACTGCCAGGAGAGTCCCAGCTCCCCAGGAACTTACAGGGCCAGTACCTTCCTGTCTTGGGACATAGGCATTTGAAACCTCCAACATTTAGTTTTAGTGGACATACAACCTTACTTAGACTGTTAAGCTGTGGAATCCTATAACTGCTTAGCTTGATTTTTCTTGTTGCTGTTTGGTTTTTTATTTTTAATTTTATTTATTTATGTGTGTGTGTGGGGGGGGCAGCTCAGCCCACCAGGGGGTGGGGCTGGCTGGCATGTGGTGCTGGGGGATTGAACCGTGGTCCCTGTTCTTTGCTAAGCTTGTTCTAAGTGGGTGCTTTAGACCACTGAGCCATCTCACCAGCCCTCTTGTTGCTGTTTGAAAGAAAAAAGAAATCAGTGTCCTCTCAGAATGGGGGAAAATGCGGTCAGTGTGTGCATGGGCAGTACCTATCAGAGTATCCCATATCTTTTACCTTCATCCTGTGAACTCCATTCCTTGATGTTGCCCAAGACATGCCTAGGGATTTCCAAGGGTCTTTCTGACAGGCACTAGGCAATTAATCTAGTGCTCTAAGCCCTCAGCCAGGTGCAGAACGCCCAGCATGGGCTCCAGGCCTAGCACCAGCACAAGTTTTCCACATACTAACTGGTGAGCAAAAAACCTGTATCATCAGGCTATTGCAGAACAGAATGTGTAGGGGAAAAAAGTGTTGAACTATTTTAGTGCATTCAATGTAGTTTTGCTGGACCAGGGAGATAGCTCAGTGGAATAAGTGCTTGCCTGGCAAGCACAAGGTTCTAAGTTCAATGCCTGGTACTGAAAAAAAAATGTAGTTTTGCTAGCATACCTATTCAGGTGTTTATTTTCACTTTAATGATGAATATAAAACTGGTTAAAACTTAAAACTCATCATTCTTCCTCAAGAGTTTAAATGTAACTTGTAAGTTTTGTTAGTCAATTCAAAACTCAGCAGATAACTGTCTATATTTTGGTCACAAGTTTTTTTGTTTCCTGCTGCCATAAATCATCAAATTGACATGGAGGAGGCAGAACACCCCATTTAGGGCTTAGCTTGGGGCATAGAGAGGCACAAGGCTGATCAAAGGCTCCACTTCTGAGTCCAAGATTCTCAGGGCTAAGAAGAACCGTGTGAGCCTCATGAAGCATCCAAAGTATCTGTGGCCTTCCAGGTCATAAGTGCCAGAAATCAGCGTATCATCAACCACTAAGTTGCTTCTTCTAATGTTTATATTTGATTTCTTTGCTCTCTTATAGCAGAACATTTGAGATAATGAATGTGCGTTACACAGAACTTAGGAGAAAAGTTCAGAATTTCTTTAAAGTAGCCTGACTAGGTGCTCCAGTTTTCTGATTGTTTGTTTGCGTGTTTGTTTTGTTTTCAATACACAGCTCTGGAAGTTTAGTGCATATACTTGGATGATTTAACCTTCTCAAGCCTTAAGTGTGGGTTACTGATAGAATTGCTTTAATAGCAACCACTTGCATCTCGTATGATTTCATTCACCTTCCCTCAATTCCTGTGTGTATTGACAATGATGGAAACTTCATGTAGCAGCTGCATAAAGCAGTTAGGTTACCAAAACTTCCATGGAGGTGCAAAATGGCACATGGGTGTTGTGTGTTGTAGGTCAGTGCCAAAAGAAATGAAGAGAAGACCTGATGAATACAGCTTCTGAGGTCTCACTGAGATTAGTCTCTCCAAGTGATCCCAGAGTGTCAGAAGCATCTCACATTTACTGAGGGCTAAAGGCAGGCTAAGGAACATGCATAATTACTTAAGGGAACATAAACTACTATCTCTATTGATTTCCACCATTTGCCTAACACTAGGTTCACACAAATGCTAGCCCATAACATCCCAAGCAAGGGATCAAAGGACAGGGCGCCTGCAGGAGAAGCTGTTAACTGCAGCCTTGAATCCCAGCTTTCCGGGATTTACAAGTGAGAGACAGCAGCTCTCCTTGGGCTCTGTGTATTGTTTCCTGCTTTCTTGGGACATTAGGTTTGTCTCATATCTTATATTTCTATACATGGGCACAAAATAAACACCAAGAGAGAAAATTCTGCAGGAGAGGAGTTCTGGGGTGATCATTATTTTCTATGAAACGAAAGGTCACAAGTCTAAGAGTTCATGGCTTTTATTCGTATCAGTCAGGGTAGTGGTTAGGGGATCATGGCAGGGTGTTAAGGAAAAGAAATTTTGCAGGCACTGGATACAAGAAGAAACAAATTTTGTGCAGGACAAAAGTACCTGATAGTTTACATGCACACAGTATCTACATAGATATGGCAGATGAAAAGAAAATGAACCAAATGATTGATCAATAATGTATTTCCTGGACACTGTATTAGCATTCTCATCTGCTTTTGGCTTACACCTTGAGTTGTTTTGTCTTCTCATTCTCATTGGATCTGTTACGTGTTTCACAATCTTGACACTTTGAAGACTACTTGGCATTAATTTTGTCAAACGTCTCTTGAGTTTGGTTTGAGTGATGTTTTGGGGGGTAGTATAAGGCTGTGTATCTTTGGCATGGAAACTACACAAAGTATCGTGTGTGCTTTTTGTTGCATCATGAGTACATTCGATGTCATAAGCTTCATTTCTGGTAATGACTTTAATAAAGTTTGTGTCTTCCTGTGGGAGACCACCTGAGGGAGTTTCCTTGAAAGCAGAGCAGTTGTCTTCATTTTGGTTGTGCCTGACCCTATTTTCATGTATTGATAGGTACAGCGCTGGCTAGTGATACAGGGAGAAAAACTGACCTCGGGTGGGTGACCTCCAAATGACATAGGGAAAAATGATCTCCCGACCTGACCAGCTCAAGTTTGTGTTCTCTAAAACAGAAGAATGAATTTTAGGAACAAATGGAGGTTATGGGCAGAATATATTTATTGAGGGAAAGAAAGTTCCTGTCCGAGAGAGGGACAGGAGTGGGGCTGAGCAGGTAGTTCCCTGGAAGCTGTCTCTTTCAGGGACTTTATAGTGTAAAACCATGCAGGGCTAACGTGGAGAGAATGGGGACGCACTTAGGTGGATGCAGGGTTGGACAAAACTATGGTCAACCAATGGGGTTACAAGCACCATTGCTCAGGTAAAATTGATTAAATCCAGGACCAAATGGGGTACTGAATCACAGAGTAAGCGGGCATGAATATGGGACAGGATTTCTTCCTGTTGGGGGTTGGAATATGGAACAGGGTCTCTTTCTGTTGGGGTTTGGGCTAGTGATACACTTGGGTCTTTCCAGGTGATTGATACCTATTTAGAATATCAATCCCAGGTGCTAATCTTTTAGCATTTATTTGGCCTTTAGGTCCTTAGGTCTGGTTCACAGCAGGAGCATCCACCCCACCCATGGTTGTAAGGCATCTAAATGCCTATAATATTTCTATCTAACTCGGCTGCCTACAACACTAGGACATTGCCTTATCCCTTCAATTGGCTTCATGCAATGCAAATTGGTCTAGGAAAGGTGATGGTGGTAGTTTTTGAAGATGAAACACATGTTTCCCTGATAACCCAAACCTATGGCCCTTTAATAAAAGCCTGGTCAAGATAAGACAAAGAGCCAGTGCGCCATTCTGTTGGCTGGGATTGAGTCTCGAGATAGAGACTATGCCTTCCTGGGGCTTGAAAGATTACACATCAGAGCTGAACACCAAAACACTGGACATCAAAACAGTGCATGCTATCTTAATAATATCATGCAAATTACTTTTTCTGGATATCCTTCTCTCTGCATATGACAGAGGTAAATGAAGGCCTCCTACCTAGCCCAGCTCACAGTGCTCACTTACTCCTTGCAATTCACAGTCATGTATCCTCAAGCCACTCCTTCATAACTGAATAAAATCTGGATTAGGCCCTGGGTCAAGCCCTTTGTTCTGGAGAGCCTTCTTCATGGCTAGGCTTAGGATCCCTTGGCTCCCCATATTTATACCTGATTTTTTTTTTTTTTTTAAACCGGGGATTGAACTCAGGCCCTTATGCTTGCCAGGGAAGCACTTATTCCACTGAGCCATCTCCCTGGCCCCTCCCCATATTTATAAATATGCTTTAGTGTCTTTATTCTCATAGTGGGTTGCACTGGAAGTGATGGATTGGAATTAACTTGGTGGGATTCTAATAACTTAATTTCATTATTACAAATATAAGTGTCTGGACTAAGACAAGGACCAAGAGGGCTCTCTACATCTTCCAGCTATCTCCAATGCAAGCTGCTGTTTTCCCTTTATAGTTAAAACATACTTATGGGGAGGTACTGTGAGGTTATGCAAATCTCCTGCTCTTTTCAAATTTTTGTTCACTAATTTTAGTTTCTATTGATAGGTGCTGTCTTTGACAATTTAGTATGATGTTTCTCTAATGTCAATTTTTTTTCAGAACTGGGGATTGTGCTTACCATTTTCTCTTTTATTTCTTTGTAAATTTATTAATTCAAATTGTTTTGAATTAAAAGCATCTTTTCTGCTTTATCAACTTAAATATTTGTGTGGTCTTGTGGATATTTATTTTATTCTGCATTAAACTTCATAGTAGTGTGAACTCAAAGCATATTAGCTTTATAGTTGAGTTTATTTTGAACAATTTATTCATTTATCTACTGTTTTGGTGCTCTGTTTATTGCAGCTTTAGTTCTTAAGTTAGCTTCTATATTGGTCCTTTTTTTCATTCAACAAACCATTATTTTTTAGAAAATAATTTTTTTTGGCATCTTGTAGATACTGCAGAATTATCTCCTGCTTTCTCTGCCCTAGTCTTTGTAGTAATTATTTCTCCATGGGTCCTTCTTGCTGTTAGTAAACAGTGATGCTGAGAAATCAGTAACTTGGCAAATGCAAGGATCTGAGTCCAATCCCCGGTTCCGCCAGAGAGAGAGAGAGAGAGAGAGAGAGAGAGAGAGAGAGAGAGAG
>NW_004524765.1:2236083-2237180 GCF_000260255.1 Octodon degus | reverse complement strand
CTCGTATTAAATAAATAAATAAATAAATAAATAAATATTTTTAAAAATTTAAAAGTTCTGTTTTGATAACAGAAAGAAAAATATTTGAATAAAATATATCATCTCATTTGTACTCTATTTTTGTGATTAGGGTTAATAACCCTGTCTATCTTTGGGCAAACAGTGGTTAGAGAATAAGAGTTCTTTATTTGTGACATAGGCTTATGGTCACCAACATAAACAGGGTACATGAAAATACTTTGAAATGTTTGCATTCCAGAGAAATTATAATATGGTGTACTGTGATTTCTGAGGACACTAAAATATAATAAATGATCTTATATATCCTGAAATCAGAATTCAACATTGCACTAGAATAATTCAGGGTCAGTTAAATACTTTTTGTGTAGGTATGACCTAAATTATTGGGACATTAACAATCACACAGTCCAGTTAACTAGAACCCAATGAAAATGTCAGTTGAAAGACTTCTACAGAAGGAATGAAGCAGAGATGCCAAGGCAGCGTTATGGAGAAAAAGCACTTGTGTGACAACCCAATCATCAGAACGTTATTGCTGCTATTCCAGGATGTCACTGTGTCTTAAGATATTTGTGTGCTTTTCTGTGGAGGACCACCTGAGCAGCTCTCCTTGAAAGAAGAGATATTGTTTCCATTTTGACTGAGCCTAACCCTATTTCCTCATATTGATATGTACAGAGCTGGCTGAGGCTTCTGTTAATCTTTCAATTGGGAGTGAGACGACTGAGGGCTGGCGAGATCCTGAACAGATCCAGAGTGCAGGCCTGGCGAGTGAGTGAGAAGACCAAGGGCTGTAAGATCCTGAATAGACCCATAGCACAGGCCTGGAGAGTGAGTGAGATGACCCAGGGACCACGGATCGTCATTCAACCCAGAGTGCAGGCCCAGCACGGAACCCTTCAGCAGAACTCCCTGCAAAGAGGATAGAGGTAAGACCCACCCAGCTGATTCAGGAGCAAAACATCTTGCCAAAGTGGCACAAAGGGTTCAACTATAATGCCTGCAGCAGAATGAAGTGGAGCACAGCAGCCAGATCCAAACAACACCCACCTGGAGGAATCTGAACTTCATAGATC
>NW_004524765.1:2228992-2235983 GCF_000260255.1 Octodon degus | reverse complement strand
AGAGAGAAATCAATAACTGGCTTCTAAGTGTGCCAATTGGTTTGGGTTGTTCCTGCTTGTCAGGGCCTCCTGAAGGA
The DNA here is from genome assembly GCF_000260255.1 of Octodon degus. Lineage (NCBI taxonomy): Eukaryota > Metazoa > Chordata > Mammalia > Rodentia > Octodontidae > Octodon > Octodon degus. Next base: position 2,235,906 of record NW_004524765.1, on the reverse strand, counting down.
TAAAAACACTTTCTCCTTCTTAGAAACACTTGAGAATGAGTACAATTTGTTAATTTCTCCATCTTCACTAGTATAAAATGTGGATAAAATCTGAATTTTTTATGTTGTGGGTGTATTTCTTCAAGGTATTTTGCACTGAGTTAGGTTTAATGATGAACTATGTCTCCTATACATCATACCTGTGTTACAGGTAGCCAAATTAGATAAAAATATTATAGGCAGTCAGACAGGGCCAGGCCCTCCAAGGAGACAGCACAGAAGATGAGATGCCTTACAACTGTGGGAGGGGCGGATGCTCCTGCTGTGAGCCAGACCTAAAGACCTAAAGGCCAGACAAATGCTAAACGAGTAGCACCTGGGATTGATATTCTAAATAGGTATCAATCACCTGGAAAGACCCAAGTGAGTCACTAGCCCAACCCCCAACAGAAAGAGACCCTGTCCCAAATTCCAACCCCCAACAGGCCCACTTGCTATGTCACTCAGTACCCCATTTGGTCCTGGGCTTAATCAATTTTACCTGAGCAATGGTTCTTGTAATCTCATTGGTTGACCATAGTTTTGTCCCACCCCACATCCACCTAAGCAAGTTCCCCCTTTCTCCACCTTAGCCCTGCATGGTTTTACACTATAAAATCCCTAGAAGAGACAGCTTCTGGGGGAAGTACCCACTTGGGGCCCCCCTCCTGTCCCTCTCTTGGACAGGAGCTATCTTTCCCTCAATAAATATATTCTGCTCATAACCTCCATGTGTTCCTGAAATTCATTCTTCGGTTTTAGAGAACACAAACTCGTGCAGGTCAGGTCGGGAGATCATTTTTCCTTATGTCATTTGGAGGTTCCCTACATCGTTTGGAGGTCACCCATCCAAGATCAGTTTTTCTCCCTGTATCACTAATATTAGATAAAAATATTATAGGCAGTCAGACAGGGCCAGGCCCTCAAAGGAGACAGCACAGAAGATGAATAGGTCTTCTCTCGTAAAGACTCATCCATATTAAGGTTATAGTCTATCAGAGTTATATTGGGCTTACGATACAATTCTCAGTTTAGTTCACAGAGAAGCCTAGAAGAACAAGGCCCTAGGTCTTACTGCTCCATGAAAACAAGAAATTCATGAGGACATACAAAGGCCTATCTCATTTCTAGCCAAGACCAGAAGGATGGTGGAATTGAGAAGGCAGAGAAAACGAGACAGCAAAGCCACTGGCCATGTATCTCTTGATGTCCTCTGTGAGAATTAGGTTTGGAGAGTGGAATGCTTCACTGGATAAACAGAAGGTGACACTGATGATGACAATGAGGATGGTTTGGTTCATGGCCTCATCAAAGTAAGTGATGTCAGGCACAGATAGAGGAAAAGCTGAAGAAACTCAGGCTTCATTCAGTCTTCATGTGTCCTTGATTATGTGTTGAAAAGCAGGCAGGGGCTCCTGTGAGACAACCCCATAGCTGAGGCTAAGTTGGGCTGCAATCTCTAGTCAGGCCACCTGTGTATCTGCAGTCAGTGGAGCCATGATAGGGCTGAGTCAGCCAGAGAGGGCTACTGTCCCAAGTAAAGCCAATAAAGACTTGATAGCACATGATGTCAGTGACACCAAGAAAGCCGCATCCGGTAGAGGATGCAATTCCACTGAAGGATGAGACAGGGCACCAGAAGGTCATGATTCTCTATAGACACCAGGGAGAAACACATATTTCTCTCTTTCTATACAAGGAGGGAGTGTGGAAATGGAGCAATTCTTATTTTCAGAAAGTATATATGTTAAGGTCAATGAGAAATGTTTTACAAAGCAAACATTTACTGAATGAAATGATTTTTAGTCTGACCTGTGTCAGATATTTAGTTTGTTTGGTCATCAGCTCTCTTACAGATGATGCTCACAAGAACATCATTGTGAGGATGTCAGACAGGTTGTACACAAAAGAGGTGCTGTGTTTTTTCCTCTATAACTGAATTCAGAGTAGAAAGAAAAATTTGAGGTCCTTCTGTGGAATGATTGATGATTGTTGAAATTGTATGAGAGACATAGCGAGAGTATCTCTAGGGGAGGCTAGCTAGAATTACCCAGGTTAAGATCATCACAAGTTAATTTTTTATCTGATTTCCAGAAACTTATTAACACATGCACAGTCAAGAAAATTCAGTCATTTTATCTTGTGGTACCATGTATATATTAACTCATACTGCAAGCCTGGAGTCACAGTGAAGAAATAGAACATTCACAAAGCATAACCCTCATCATTTACTTTCAGTATGTTGCTTAATTTCAACAAACAGAGCAAGAAGAGATAGTTCCATATTAGATTTAATGTCTGTTGTCATCCATTTGTGATAGCCTGATGCATACATTTCTAGTAAAGGAAAGTTCCCATGTTGGATATACATTCCTTTTTCTGATTTGCTTCAGCAATTAGATTTTGGAATGGCATAAGCAGAGATCCTGAGCACTGCATAAATCTTAGATCTGTCTATGGAGCATTCACAAAATGCAGGTGCGTAAGCCCCATCCTCAGCTAGTAGAGCAAATCTCTGTGAGTGTGCCACAGCTTTGGCATTCCTGTTAGAAATGGCTTAAGAGATTCTGGTTCATTTGTCAGTTAAGAACCAGGAAGCCAAGCTTTTGCAATTAGGTTTCAACACTCACTCATTGCTGACAATTTTAACAGTTGATTCTATACTTCTGTTGCCAGTTGATTGAGATAGGACCTAACACAAATAGCCAGGATTCCTTCCTTCAATAATAACCATACACAGAAATATTTACACTAGAGCAGGGGATTACAATTCCTGGAATTAATTGGTTCAGACAAATGTTCAAAGTTCAAATAATAGAAAGAATTACACTGGAAAGAGCATTTTCTTGGGTAGGCTTAAGTATTTGATAGATCAATATCGGCTTCCTACTATACATATTTTTATTCTTCTTTTTCATGATTTACTACATTTTCTAGCCTTTTTTGTGATTTACTACATTTTCTATCCTTGTTACTAATTTCTGGCTACTGTGATGTGAGCTGAAGAAATGTGGGCAAATTTCTAAGTTATGTCCTTTTTGGAAAAATTTGTTTTCCTCTCACCTACTCTTCCCATTCCCATAGACTGCAATGTAGATTGTGGCAAGCTCTGCAATGTTTGCTGTAGGTTCAGTCAGCTGCAATAGAGGCAGCTGCAATCAAGGTAGTAGAGTACCTTAGAGCTAGGAAGATAACAAACCCCAATCTCTCAGTGATCATGTAGAGCAGAGTCAGCTTTACATTATCGACATAGGGCTTTCTACTGGCTTATTATGTAAAAGAGAAATAAAATTTTACACATTTGAGCTACTGTTTTGGGGAAACATTGTTGTGTCAGATTTTTCTTCATCTTAATTATTATAGCAGCTTACAAGAGAAGTAGCCTCCAATCTTCATTTTATGGATTTCATTTGCTACAACTTTTCTTCAAATGCTGGGGTTATAATTTCAACAAATGAATTGGTAGTAGGCATTCAAAGTCCATTAGATCAACTAATGATACAATGTAACATATTATATTCAAATATACCATGGCAAATATATCCTTTATTGAGTCTTTAGTTACCTACTGAAGATTAAGAAGTGGACATTTGTGCCATTGGAATACAATCCTAAGGCTTTCTCCCTCTGGTCTTGCTAAGATACTCCTTGTGACTTATACACCTAGTATGTCAGAGTACAAGATATATGAGAATGTAGATGTTGGACAATGAATTAATCTGCTTTCCATTGTGAGCTCAAAATCCAGAGAAAAACAGCTTAGAGGAGTAACTGTTAGTATTTTGACTAACAGTTTCAGAGACTTTGGCCCATAATAGATAGATTTGATTGTGACAGGACTCGGAAAAGACAGAGTATCACAATACGAAGATCTTGTGGAGTGAGGCTGCTTACTTCATGGAAGTCAGGAATCAGAAAGAGTGACAAAGAGCCAGAGAGGAAGGAGCTAGAGTCATGATACATTCCTCAAAGTTGTATGTTCACTAACCCACTTCTTCCAGCTGATTAAACCTCTTTTATTGTTTGTTTCTGTTTTTGGCAGAACTGGGGATTGAACTGATTAAACCTCCTTATGGCTCACTTCCCGATGAAAATGTCAGTGGATTCATCCATTGATGAAGTTAGTAGCTTCATGATCAGTCCATGCCAGGTTTCATTTCTGAACACTTATGCATTAGAGTCAAGCCCTCACTATTTGAGTTCTTTTGGGGATACTTCATATGTATTATTTATTTAGTCATTAAAAAAAATTTATTTATTTGGTATAGGGTCTCACTATGCAGCTCAGACTCATAGTGATCCTCCTGTATCAGCTTCCCCAGGGCTGGGATTACAGGCATACAGCATATGGTACTGGAGATGGAATTCAGGTCCTTGAACTTGCCAGGTAGTTGCTTAAACTGCCAAGCTATTTCCCCAGTCCAATACTTCATGTTTAAACCATGACAACATTCACTGTGCTTTTGTTCCCATTTGCTAAGAATGCACCTTGGAATATCCCTTTATTGGTTGTATTGTTCTTCTGGCATAATCACCTCTTAGAAGCCTCTCATGTTTAAACATTGTTTTCATCTTCTATCGTTTAGTAGAGGGATATTCCTCTTTCTCCCACACTTGTTTTCCTTTTCAACTTTTTCCCTTATATGTTCTAAATTACCACCCATCCTTGGAAGCACTTCATCTATTTTGATATTTGTTGCACAGATTCCTGAATCAAGAATGATAATGAATTTTGTTTTACGGAAGCCCTACAACATGCTCATCTCTCCCATATTCATGTTTTACCTAGAAAATGAACAAAATTAGTGCTGTGGAGTATGGATAAAATAGAACAAATCCATCAAACATTTCACAGCATTGCAGGATTTTAATTTCCATGTTAGTATACTCATTCATTTAAAATGCTTAAGAGTATTACTAAGGGGCAGGCACTAGACCTTGAGCATAGAATGAGGAATGAGAGACAGTCTAAAGTGTGTACTTCAGTAGGGACATATTCTAACACAATGCTGAAAGAAGTGAAGTGGTAGGTTGCTTGTGCCTGGTTCAATTAAATATATTTTAATAAGATAAGAAAAAGAATTGCCACCTGAATATTTTCAACATTTGATATGATGAAATAGAAATATAAATTCATGTGCATTTATATTTGGTATCATTGAAAGTATCTTTGTTCTTTTGACATTTATGATCTAGTGGTTAGAAAATATAACAAATATAAGGATCTAGTTTTGTGGAGGTATTCCCAAATTTCAAACCTAACTTCGATACAGTCTATTTACTTCTTTTGATTCAATGAGATTCCCTTTCAAGAGACTCTAAATTGTTCAAAGGATCTCCTTTGATCTCTTAAGGAGAACATGATATTGCTTGGTAGCTTTTATAATCTTCCAACCATGAAAACTTGGTGTAATATTTATTCTCCAGCTCAAGTGCAATTATGAAATGGCTACCCCAAATGTGCCAAATAAATGTTATTTCTTACTTGTTTTTATAAAAATATAGCTATTCTCAAAGGCCAAGTTTTGCTGTTTCAAACATGTGTAAATGATCTGTCTTGGGCTGGAGAGATAGCTCGGCATTCTAAGTGTGTGCCTGGCAAGTAGAAGGACCCATATATGATCCTCAGTACCTCCTGCTGTGCTGGCCCCTGAAACTGCCCGCGTTGTGTGGGCCACAGAAACTCAGCAGTTGTGTACACATCTAAGCCCAGTGCTGTGGAAGCTGAGACACGAGGATCACTATGAATTGGAGCTCTATAATAAGACCCTATCACAAATAAATAAATAACTATTTTTTATTATTAATTTTACAGAAAAAGAAATAGCAATGAGACAGATTCAAAACAGGTTAGTAGGACAGTTGCAATAATTAATACATTGCATATTGTTGTCTTTGTAGTAGTTATTCATAGTGCAAGATGCCAACATGATATTTTCTCCAAACTCTATTAGTACAAATCTTTCTTCTCATTGAATTAAGAGAAAGCAGCTGTATATCCATGCTAACTAGTTTGTATATGCAGATACAAAATGGTCCTTCATTTATAACCCCTTTTTTGTTTAGTTTTGTCAAAGAAGGGTATTCCATTGCCATTTAAATATTGTAGGTATGTGAATTCAGCAAAATAATCCAATACATTCCAGTAGTTCATAATAGTAGCAGGTGGCAATGTCAGAAGTTGTTAACTTGAGCCTTTCACAGCTCAGCATATTAATATGGCTTTACTTTTTATACCTCATTTTTATACTTCTCTTTTTTGTATTTTAAATTTATTATTTAAATATTATATCAGTATATAAATGACTCAGTGGCCAAAACCTCTGGTGATATTATGAATCAGTTCTCAACTTTTGGATTGATTCTCAAGACCCCACCTCCTAGACCAGTTTTTATTCAGTATTCCTCACTTTGTTGAAGTTGGTGAGCTCTTTGTACATCCCAGAAATTGTCAAACCTGGGTCAGAAGAATCGACTATAGGCCCTTTAAAAATAGACCCCAACTCCAAAAATTATGACTGAATAGGTTAGTTGAGGAAAAGGGAGCATGTTGGAAAGATAAGAATTTATTCATTTTTTTCACAATTTTTATTCATAATCTTTTTTTTAAGTCAACAGAAAACGGAAATATACTTTTAAAAGTTTATAGTACTAGAATATATCATATGATGTCTTTTAAATAAATTGTAGGGCCGGGGAAATGGCTCAGTGGAATAAGTGCTTCCCTGGCAAGCGCAAGGGCTGGAGTTCAATCCCCGGTTCCTAAAAAATAAATAAATAAATTGTAAGTCAAAGATATAGTATAAATCTTAGAACAAAAGTTAAGATTGGGGCTGGTGAGATGGCTCAGTGGTCTAAAGCACCTACTTAGAACAAGCTAAGCAAAGCACAGGGAC
>NW_004524765.1:2221680-2222809 GCF_000260255.1 Octodon degus | reverse complement strand
TTATATTCAGTTATGTTTGTAAATAATTCATTTTCAATTTGCAATCTATTAAAAAAATTAAAAAATATTTAAAAAAAGAAAAACCATGTGATATTTAAGCTTATGTATATGATTTATTTCCCTTAGTATTGTATTATGTTCTCAAGATGCATCCAGTTTTCTACAAATGACTTTCTTTTGTCAGAATTGTACTTCACTGTGTACAAATACATTTTCTTTATTTATTCAAAAAAAAATCTTTCAATTGGCCTTAAGCAAGGTATATTGGTCCAGCCGAGGTGCTAGTGATAGTCTTTGAAGGTGGCATGCATGTTTCCCTGTGAACCTATACTTGCTGCTTGTTAATGTGAGCAGGATCCAGCAGGACCGTAGAGCTAATGCTCCGCGCTGCTACCTGGGATTGAGCCTCAAGATAGAGACTATGACTTCCTGGGGCTCGAAAGACTACATCAAGGCTGAAGCCCCAGACTTACCAAAACATTAAATACTATATAATGCAGATTACTCTCTCTGCATATTCTTTCTGCATATGGCAGAGGTAAATGTAGGCCACCCACCTAGCTCAGCTCACAATGTTCACCTACTTCCCACAATTCTCAATCAATCCTCCTCAAGCCACTCCTCCACTGAATAAAACAGGGTGAGTCCCTTGGTTGCTCTTTTGGTTCCGGAAAGCCATCTTCGTGGCTGGACTTAGAGGCCCTTGACTCCCCGATTATTGAAAATATAATTTAGTATCTTTATTTTTGCCATGGTTTGCATTGAAAGTGGTAGATTGGAATCAACTTGATGGCATTTCAATAACATAACTTTGGCATTACAAATATTGTCTTCTTGCACCGAGATGAGGATCTGGAAGTGTCTCCTACATCCTTCAACGTATTTTGAGTCCATGGGTATTGCTAATGTACTCAAATATGAGTACTTGGATTCTAAGTGAAAATTTTAACATTTTACAGCAAACATGTATATTTTTTAAATTAGAAATGCTTTTTTTCCTACTTTTGCACTTAACAATAAGGATAAAGCCAATATCTGCACATTATTTTTTCCTCTAAATTATTTTATGTTTCATACTGTTTACCCTTAAGAAAATTCAGAGGTAGATTTCAGCAAGCACTGAGATTAT
>NW_004524765.1:2214049-2220534 GCF_000260255.1 Octodon degus | reverse complement strand
AAAAAAAAAAAAAAAAAAGAATCAAAAAGAAAGATTACATATCAAAATCTTTGATAAACATAGATGCAAAAATTTCAATACCAATCTTGTAAGTAGAATTCAACAACATATTCAAAAGATCAAACATCATAATCAAATTTGTATCATTGCAAGAATGCACAGATGGTTCAATATACATGAATCAATAAATGAAGTATGTCTTATAAATAGAATCAAGTATAAAGATCACATAATCATATGAATAGATTCATTAAAAATCTTTGACAAAATCTAGCATGCCTTTATGATGAATATTCTGATAAAATTTATGATAAAAATTCTGACAAAAATAGACACAAAAAGATCTTACAACTAATAAAAGAAAAAATTTCAAAACTAAAAAAAGTAACAAAAGCCACATGCAACATGACAAACCCATAGTCAGCATCATACTGAGTGAATAAAGCTGAAAGTATTTCTTCTAAAATTAAGAGTGAGACAAGAATGTCAGGTCTTATTACCACTCTGGTTCAATTATAGTATTAGAAATTTTATTAAGAGCAACTAGGCAAGAGAAAAAAAATGAATACAAATAGAAAAGCAAAAAGTAAAATTATCCTTATTTGCAGACAGAAAGATTCTATATTCAGAAGACCCTAAAAGCTCCACCAGAAAGCTTTTTGATCTAAGAAACCAAGTTATGGCACACAAAATTAACACCAAAATTATCAATAGCTTTCCTATATACCAGTAATGAACCAACTGAGAAAGAAATCAGCAAAAAAAATTTCATTCATAAGAGGAGAAATCTGTATATATGGTCTTTGGAGAACTTCCTGCAGGATGGTGGAATGGTAAGCATCAGAGAAACAGCCTCTCTAATTTTTTGGCATCCTGATGATGTACTATGGCAAAGGTCCTGCATTCTTCACATTCCTCCCGCAATTTGCAACCACAGTCTGTTTTTACTCCAGGTTTCACACTTTGGGATGAAGTGTGATCCAGATACAACCAATGACACATTTTTTTCCCCAAAAACAGTGAGCTCCTCCCTCTGCTATCAAGCTAGAGGCAGAATAACAGCCCACTGATCGAACACTGCCCTTTCCAGTCAAGCCTGTTGCTTACTTTATTCTTCCCTTACTCCCCCTGCTCCTCACCCACCTTGGCAGTCCCCCCTCAGCCACCTCCACAGGTGATATCCTTTACAGCCACAAAAAAAAGAGATTCTGAGGGTTGGCTTCCTCCCCCTTCCTTTTGAACCCCCTTTTTGCCAGCCTGCCAGTCCAGGACTTGTGAGTTGTCAGTGCTCCTCTATTGTGATGTCCCTAATCCTCATAGTCTTCTCAGTTTGCTTGCTCCTACTCAAACTTCTAAGAGGTTTTTCTGTTTTTTAAATTCCTATCAGAGATATCTGCTAATTGACCTACAAAAGTTCTGACTAGTCTCTCTTAGGTACAAACTTAAACAGGTCATCATAATTTAACTTGTCCAGAAATATGTATGGGTGTAATCTGATTTTATAAAGATGTTCATATATGTCCTATGTATGTGTTTATATGTCGTTCCATCAACAGCTGGTCTTTTTATTTGAGCTTTAAAATATCAACTTAAAAACATGCTTTCTCTTGAGTTACCAGCTGCCCTAAATGATATATCTTTATAATAAAAGGTTTGTGTCAAGCCAACATGAGGTCATCAGTCAAATGATAATTTTTTAACAAACTTTTATGTGATATACATTCGTGTACGTGCCTAAACAAAACAGAGGTTTTATCATCTGTTCTGACTGCTATGCTACATTTTTATGTATGACTGTTTTTTTTTGTTTGTTTGTTTGTTTGTTTTGTTTTTTGGTTTTTTGTGGAGCCTGGGATTGAACTCAGGCCTTTGCACTTGTCAGGGAAGCACTTATTCCACTGAGCCATCTCCCCAACCCCTGTATGACTGTTGATGTCAAATGTTCTCTGTAAAAGTATAATTATTGCATGTTAACATTTTGTAGGAATTTAGCTGCTAAGATGTCCATGCTTTTTTTTTTCCCAGAACCGGGGATTGAACTCAGGCCCTTGAGGTTGCCAGGCAAGCACTTACTCTACTGAGCCATCTCCCTGGCCCCTTAAAATGTCCATGCTTGATAAGAAGTAATCGTTCTCTGGCCACATTTTACATTTCAAGATGCTTGATACTCAGATAAAATTCTAATAATAAAGCATATTGCTCCAAACTAAATATACTAATGCAGACCCAGATCTTCCTGAAGAAACAATAGTTATTAATTCCTATTTTATATCCTGATCTGCTCCTGACATTCATGCCAAGCTAAAAAGACAGATCTCAACCCTCAAACTCCACAGGAAAGCTTACTTGAGCTGACTTTCCATGTCTTCAATAATAGAGACCAAAATTAATTACACACACATGCCAACTTTTGGCTGTGACACTTGGGACTCCTATCAAAGTAAGACATTAACAAGGTCCTATACAATGCTGCCACCCAAGCCCTTCCTGGATAGTTTCAAGTGTGGCAAAGAAGGACACGGTACAAGCTTGCCCCAACCTGCATCCATCACTGGGACTTGGTTCCATCTACAAGTCTGAGGGTCACTGGAAATGTAATGCCCTGTCCACCAGAGAGCAGGTAGGTCATCCAATTCCCTACCCTCACAGAAAAACTCGCTAGAGCCATATCCATCAATACTTGATCTGCTTGGTCCTGTTGCTGAAGAGCAACAACAGAACTTGGGTCCATGGTCCACATCGAGGTATCTTTGTCAGAGTCCTGAGTCTTGCTGAACATCTCAGGTTAAAAAAAAAAAATTCTTTGCTTGCTGACATGGACAACACATATAGTGTTTTCTTAAGTTCTAAAGTTGCTGTATTAGATCTATAGTCTCCACAGTGGATGTTGATGGCCGAACAACATGATGCCTTCAGACAGGCCCATTCCTGACTAATGCCAGACACTGTTCTTCACTCATAATTTTCTTGTGATCCCAACCATCTCCATAGCTCTCATGGGGAGAGATCTCATCCAAAAGCTCCATGTTTCTCTCACCTTTCTTCCTATAGTGCCTGTCCTATAAACCTAACTTCAATGCATAGCCACCTCCTCCCTCCTTCTCCCCTTGTCAAACACATACTCTGAGACACTTCCAGTTCCATGTGCTATTTCTATACTAGTGTGCCTCAGAGATCCCACAGCCATTCCCTGCATTCCCCAATACTCAATAGCCCCAAAACATCAAAGGGGACTAAAGCCCATCATTCACTGTCTCCTCAGTCTTTTTGTCCTAACTGAGACAGCAGGCACTAGCTTCTACATGGGCATGAACCATCATCCTGTAACTCTCCTCATCCCCACAAACTCTTCTAACCTACACCACCGACCTCACCAAGTATTGGTTGTATATGTCCAGTCTTATGCCTAACCTCACAGCCATCCCAGCCATACCTAGCAACACACACACACACACACACACACACACACCTGCCTCCCTTCAAAAAAAAAAAAACCTTTAAAAACTCCACTGGCCTCCCTTACACAAAACTCTCTTCATTCAACACACCTTCAGACAAGAAACACAGAACAGGCACAGCTGTTTCTGAGTGGCACCTCAATCTTTTCTTGTCTTTCTTTATACCTCCAGGGCACTCTGGTGACTATGATCAAGATGCCTTCTTCCTTAAGAATACACCCACACCCCATAGAGTAAAACAGGCCACCCATGTGGGCATCCTGGTAGGCACAACTTTTCTAGAGGCATCCCTTGGAGATACAGGACGTGGGACCTCCCTAAGAGGCTCCCTGGGATAGGATGGATGAGGTATATGGAACTCCATATGCCCTTGACTCTCTCCCCTCCTAGAGCCCCTTTTAGGACTTGCTATTATGCTCATGGTAATCCCCTGCTTCATTTCTCTCATCCACACTACTGTCTCCAGATTCCAAACGCTTCTCTCAGGCTACTCTTACTAGGCTGTAGCCCGATAGTACCCCAAATGAGACTATTCTGCACCCTCCTCTGGTTCTTCCTGGTGCCAGGATTCTGACCCCTGATCACCCCCAGCCAGCAGGAAGTATCCAGAGGACTTCATTGCCTTCTTTCCTAACAAACAGAGTCAAAAATGATGTTAAGACCCTCACCCTCACTACAAGACTTACCTCTTTTTGGCCCCAAGCTGGGGCCAAAACACAGAAATAGTTCTGTCTAACTTTGTACCTTGGACCCAAGCTGGGATAAAAGTACAGAAACTCTCCTTTTGTTAACATCAAAAGTCCACCACAGACCAGGTACCCCTGCCAAGACTAGCTCTCTGTCAGCTGTTCCAGTCCTCAATCACCCTCCTCTAAAACCCTTTTAAAATCCTCTGTCCTCTTTAGTTTAGGGCTGTCTTGATCCACTAGACAGCCAGCCTACTTGATTCTACCTTTAATAAATCTTCTTGCATCAGAATGTCTGGTCTGATCAATTGCGTGGGTTTGTACATAACACTGGGCAAGAAAGTCAAGCCAGGGTCATCACAATTCCTGACTTGCAATGATACTATTGAGCTACTGTGGCAAAGATAGCATGGTAGGCTGGCCAAATAGCTCAGCTGATCAAAGTGCCTACAAGCAGGCACAGGGGCTGGGATTCAATCCCCGGGCATGCCATGCCGGCCCTGCCCCTGGGGCGAGCTGAGGCGGCAATTGAGACTGGGCATGGTGACACGTGCCTGTAATCCCAGCTCTTCGGAGGCTGTGAACAGGTGGATCACTATGAGTCCGATGTAGTAGTGAACCCTGAACACCCTGTAGACCCTTCCCTAAAACACACACACACACACACACACACACACACACACACACGCATGGTAAGGGCAAAAACACAAACCTGAAGATCACTGAAACAGATTAGAAGATGCAGAAACAGCTCCAAAACACTGATCCACTTCATCTTTGACAAAGGAACCAAACACCCTCACTGGAAGAAAGATAGCCTCTTTAATAAATACTGCTGTATAAACTGGCTTCCCACATGCTAAGAAAAAACTACACCCATGTATCTCACCATACACTAAACTAAAACTGAAATGCATCAAAGATATAAATATCAAAATATCCAGAATCACTATATCCTCTGGAAGAGAGAATAGGTAGCATACTTGAAGACATAGGTCTAGGCCAAGTGTTCACGAACAAACTCCTAATCACACAGGAAATATTACAAAGAATCACAGAGTGTGATCTCATCTTTTTAAAAAGCTTTTGCTTGGCAAAAGAAATCACCAACAGTGTGAAAAGACAACCCACAGAGTGGGCAAAGAATTTACCAGCTGTTTCCAAAACAGGATTACTATCCAAAACATATAAAGAACTCAAAAACATCAGACTCCAAAGTTTAAAAAGCAGTCCAAAAATGAACATCTGAACTGTATAGATGCTTGTCAGAAAAAATAGAAATGGAAAATAAGTATATTTTCACTCACTTGAGAGATTCAAATGATAAAGACACTGATATTCCATTTCACTCCAGAAAGATTGGCTGTGATCAAGAAATCCACGCATAACAAAAGCTAGGTGGGCTGTGGGGGAAAGGAACCCTTCTTGACTACTTTTGGGATCATAGACTTATGCAACCGCCATGGAAATCAATGTGGAGATTTCTCAAAAAACTAGAAGTAGAGATTCCAATCATCCCAGCTACTTTCCTCTTGTTGTCTTCCTGAAAGAATTAAAAGCATCATACCACAGAAAAATGTGCACACTCATGTTTGTAGCAGCAGTGTGTGCTTGGAAATAGCCCAAATGTCCACCAACTGATGATTGCATAAGGTGGGTATTTTTTATACACTGGAGTGCTGCTCAACTATAAAGAAGGATAAACTTGAGATAGTTCTAGGCAAATGGAGGGCCCTTTATAGCATACTCTTTAAGTGAAATAAATCAGACATATATGCACAAAAATCACATGGTTTCTCTGATGTTAGAGATAGATATGTAAAGAAGAACCGTAAAGTTTATCAGATATTGTGAAATAGGAAGAAAACATTCAACTAGTAAGGGAAACTAGCAAGGGGGAGGGAAGAAACAAGGAAGGTAAAAGGGATAAAATGAAAATAGAAGGAAAAATGGAAACAAATTGTTTATAAATAAGAAAGAGGTTGAAAGGAGGGGAGGGAAGTGGGATGAAAGAAGAGTCAAGATATACTATGTAGAGATACAAATTACCTACAATAAATCATATTATTATATCTATTTAAAATAATTAATAACATTAAATTTTAATACAGGATCTGCACTGTAGTCAGGCTGGCCTTGAACTCACTATGTTACCTAGGTTGACCTTAAATTCATGGCAATCTTTCTTTCTCAGCCACCTGAGTGCTGGGATTATACCCATTTGTCAGAGTCTGGGTTAAAAAACAGTTTTAGAGGGGCTGGCGAGATGGCTCAGTGGTCTAAAGCACCTACTTAGAACAAGCTTGGCAAAGCATAGGGACCGCGGTTCAATCCCCCAGCA
>NW_004524765.1:2206365-2207359 GCF_000260255.1 Octodon degus | reverse complement strand
ATGGACTAGTATGTGGCCTATTTTAGAAAATGACCCATGTGCAGGTGAGAAAAATGTGTATTCAGCTGTGTTTGGGTGGAACACTCTGTATATGTCTACTATGTCCATTTGTTCCAAGCTCTGGTTCAGTTCTGCTATTTCTTTTCTTATTTTTTTTTTATCTGCTTCACTTGTCTTCTTGGAATAAGGGGGTGTTAAGGTCTCCTATTAAGATTGTGGTAGTGGATATTAAATTTTTCATGTCTATTAAGATTTGTCTTATACAGTTGGGTGCTCCCATATTTGATGCACACATATTCATGAGTGTTATCTCTTCCTTTTGAATTTTTCCCCTAACTAGTATAGAGTGGCCTTCTTTATTTTGTTTGATCATTCTTGGCTTGAAGTTGAGACTCTCTGAGAACGAGATTGCTACCCCTGCTTTTTTCTAAGGTGCTGGGGCATGTAGTATTGTTTTCCATCCTTTGACTTTCAGCCTGTGAATTTCTTTATGAGTTAAGTGTGTTTCTTGTATATAGCATATTGTTGGATTTTGCTTCCTGATCCACTGTGCTAGTCTATTTCTTTTAATTGGTGAATTGAGTCCATTTAAATTGATGGTTATAATTGAAATGTACTGACTTATTATTAACATGTTATTTACCTGTTGTCATTTACTCCTTTTTGGCCTGTGTTTGTTTGCCCTATTTAGTTTTTACTTCTGTTCTCGTTGGTGGAGTTCTGATCATTTTGGTCCCTCTCTAGTCTTTCAGTAATCTGTGTAGGTTTGGCTTTGTCATCATGAAATTCTTCAGTTGTTCTTTGTCATGGAAGTATTTCACTTCTCCATCAATCTTGAAAGAGAGTTTTGCAGGCAGGGTAAAGTAGTCTGGGCTGGAATTTGTTTTCATAGAGGACTTGAAGTACTCTGCTCCATGCTCTTCTTGCCTTCATGGTTTTTGAAGAGAAGTTGGCCGTAATTCTGATGGGTTTTCCTTTGAATGTGATCTGCTTC
>NW_004524765.1:2203075-2206265 GCF_000260255.1 Octodon degus | reverse complement strand
CACACACACACACACACACACACACACACACAAATTAAAAAAAAAAACAGTTTTAGAATAGTCTTTGTTTTGTTTCACTGGTTGTGTTTGAAAGGAATTTGAATAATATTGGATATTTACACCATCTGCTGATAACCCCATTTGTAGATGTCATTTCTAGAAGTTTAAGTGCTATAGTAGACAACAGAAGAACCTTGTGCAAAGGCTCCTTGTTTTACTGACATGATTTTATTTATTTTTCCCATAATTTTATTGAAAAACAAATAGCAATGAGACAATTTCAAATCCCATTAGTATTAGTATTAGATTCAATTATTAATACATTGCATATTGTTGTCTTAGTGGTTATTCATTGTACAAAATATAGACATGATATCCTGTTTACAAACAATATTAGAACATATCTTTCTATTCATTGAATTAAGAGAATGTAGCTATATACCTATACTAACTATTTTGAATATACAGATACAAAATCATCATTCATTTGTATCCCCATTTTTTGTTTAGCTTTGTCATTTAAATATTACAGGTGTGTGAATTCAGCAAAATATTCCAAAATAGTCCAGTAGTCCATAATAGTAGTGGGTTTTCCATAAGACTGGCAGTGTCAGAAGTTGTTGACTTGAGTCTTTTACAACTCAGCATATTAATATGGCTTTACTTTTTATACTCTGTTTTTGTACTTTTCTGCTGGATGGTTAAGACCAAGATAAAGCAAGACCTATATAATAAGAAATGTAGCTTTTGTATCTGATAAGGTCAGTCAAATTCCTTGTAGACTTATCCAAAAACCTGTACCGCAGTTTGTAGATCCTTTGTCAGTGTCAGGCATGTGGATGAGTCACGGCCATTGCTTGGCCAATGTGCTCTCTGTGAAAGCCTGAGAGAGAATATTTTCTCTCCATGTGACTCTCCTTAGGCACACTCTACATCATTGATGATTTTCCTCTGTGACCGCATAATTTCCTTGATTAGAAAATGTGGGACACAACTGAGTTCCATGATGTTACAGTACAGGTTCTCCTATGTCCTGAGTCTTCACTGACCTTGAATGGCTAGGGCCAAAATTTTGGCTGTCCTTGTAGCCCCACATTTTATCTAATTTTTGGTCTGCAAACTTAGGTTATTAACCCTCCAGAGGAAAAGTTTATTGTTATTACCCTACAACCTAGGCTGTTGAGCTTCACTTCACTATCTGTTTGAGTATCAAATATTTTAGGCACAACATGGAACAGTATTTTTCATCAAGTATTGATATGTTAAACTTTAAGTCCCTGCAGAATATGAAGAAAAAAATTTTTTAAATTAAAATATATTTTTAAAAATAGGAATAAGCAATTGTATATTTATACACAGAAGCTTAGAAATCTAACCATATACAGCATTGTAGCATGACAGTCCTGCAACACCCCTTTCCCTGTCTCCTGCCTTCATTCAACACCACCTTCCTTTTTAAATAAACATCTACCCAAGAGACACACAGCAGCAACCAACATGTCATGACAAGCAGCACATAATCAGAAGACCAGAATGACAGACACTCCAAGCATGACCCTACATTTGCACATTGCCATCTTTGGTGCAGTTGTTTAGTTCACAGGTATTAGCATATGTAGTTAGTCAGGGTGAGAATCCTACCAATTAACTGTATCTTCAAAAACCTTCCGAAGATTCTCAGGATCATTGCCATACCCATCTTGTATATACAAATGTATGGCTTTGCCCTGTCATGTTTCCCAGGTTTTTCTTTGCTCTCTATTCATTGTCGAATCCTTAAGTTCTCATTTTCCTTTTAATTGTGTTATACCTTTCTATTTGTATTTCTTCTTTTCAGTTCTTACACTGGAGAGACTATACAATATTTATACATGTGGATCTGGTTTATGTCACTTATGAGTATATCTTCAAGTGGCATCCAGTTAAATGTAAAGACTTCGAGTTTATCCTTCTTTATAGCTGAGTAATACTCCATTGTATAAAAATACCATATCGTTTTCATCCAGTCCTCATGTGACTCGCATCTTGGCTGTTTCCAAGATTTGGCTATCACAAATTGTGCTGCTATAAACATAGGTTCACATATATCACTATGATACGACACTTTCAGTTCTTCTGGGAAAATTCTCAGTAGGGGGATAGCTGATTTGAATGGAATTTCCAGTCCTAGGTTTTTTTTTTTTTTTTTCAGAACTGGGGATTGAACTCAGGTCTTTGCACTTGCCAGGGCAGCACTTATTCCACTAAGCCATCTCCCCAGCCCTCCAGTCCTAGTTTTTTAAGGAGTCTCCACACTGATTTCCATAATGGTTGCACCAGTCTACATTCCCACCACCAGCAGAGAAGAGTTCTTTTCCCCCACAGACTCTCCAATATTTGTTCTTGGGTGGTTTCTTTGTGATAGCTATTCTTTCTGGGGTGAAATAATATCTCAGTATTGTTTTAATTTGCATTTCATAGATGGCTAGTGACATGGAGCTTTTTTTCTTTCTTTCAGAACCAGGGATTGAACTCAGGCCCTTCTGCTTGCCAGGGAAGTGCTTATTCCACTGAGCCATCTCCCTGGCCCACATTTTTTCATATATTTATTCACTTCTATAATTTTGTCCTCTGAAAAGTGTGTGTTCATCTCAGATACCTATTTCTAGATCGGGTCTTTAAATTTTGGGCCCTTAATGTTTTTTAGTTCTTTATAAATTCTAGAGAGCAGACCTTTGAGTGCTTATTTGTCAAGATTTTTTCCAAATTTGTGGTTTGTCTTCTCACTTTGTTGGTAATTTCTTTGGATGTGCAAAAAATTCTCAATAAGAGGAGGTCCCAGTTGTTATTTCTTTTGTGTATTACCTGTGCAATTTGATTTTTGTTCATGAACTCTTTGTCTACCCCTATGTCTTCAAGAGTTCCTCCCACTTTCTCTTCCAGGAGATTAAGAGTTTCTGTTTTAATGTATTTTGACTTTAGCTTAGTGCGTGGTGATAGACCTGGGGCAAGTTTTAGTGTTCAATATGTAGAGAGCCAGTTTTTCCAACACCATTTGTTAAAGCGGCTATTTTTCTTCCAGTGAGGATGTTTGGCCCGTTTAACAAAGATACACTGGCAGAGAGTGTTCGTAGAGGCTTCTGCATCTTCTAGTCTATTCCATTGATCCTCAGGTCTTTTTTGTTGCCAGTACCATGCTGATTTTATCACA
>NW_004524765.1:2191391-2197297 GCF_000260255.1 Octodon degus | reverse complement strand
TGTGTGTGTGGCCAGCTCAGCCCACCGGAGGGCTCGGCTGGCTGGCATGTGGTGCTGGGGGATTGAACCGCGGTCCCTGTGCTTTGCTAAACTTGTTCTAAGTAGGTGCTTTAGACCACTGAGCCATCTCACCAGCCCCTCGGAGGTTATTTCTAATCTGAGTTCCTCTATACCTTTTTGCAGTTGTTTATTTCAGAGGCTATTGATTCAGAGATTTCAACTGTGTGATTCCCAGTTTCTTCTGTGCTAGTGTCCTCTGCACTTGTTCTGGGTGGGCTTGGGGTCTGAGATTGCCTTTTGGTCCTTCTCTTCATCATTTTGTATAGCAGTTTCCTCTGACCTTTGTTGTAGAGCTTTTGTGTGGTTATAACCTCAACACCTACTGATATTTGGGTACATATCTACGAAGTTTGTATTCATCCAGTTGTGCCTAGCTTGGGACTGTCTGCTGTGCTCTGCTCCTTCCTGCTGCTGCCCTTGGGAGTGATCCTGTTGTGCCCCTCTGGCAAGATGTTCTGCTCCTGGATTAGCTCTGTGCTTCTGTCCTCTACTCTCTCTGTAGGGTCTTCAGCTGCAGAGTTTCACCCCAGGCCTGTATGCCAGACCTTGTCTGGGTCTGGGGAGAACAAGGGGGCGCAGGGAAGAATGGAAGCTCTCCCACATACTTGCAGTTCATGGACTTGGGCTGGATCTGGGGGTTGTGGAGAGCACAGCAGAAGTTCTCACTCACTCCACAGGCTTGGGAGGGGTGGGCTCTGGATTGGTGGAGGGGTCCCGAGGGCAGGGTAGAGGGTCTCACTCACATCGCTCGGTGTGCTGGGGTTTGGTCCAGAGAGGTCCCACAGGTGCAGTGTAGCCAGAAGCTCTGCCATACTCTCGTAGGGCCTGGGCTTGGGCTGGATCTGAGGGTTCCCAAGAGTGCAGCAGAAGTTCTCACTCACTCAAAGGGCTAGGGGAGGGGGCTCCAGAGTGGTGGAGGGTTCCCAAGGGCACAACAGATGGTCTCAGTCATGCAGCATGCCTGGGTTTGTTCCGGGGAGGTCGTGCAAGTGCAGGGTAACTGGAAGCTGCCCACACACTCGCCAGGCCTTGGCTTAGTTTGGATCTATTTATTTATTGATTTTTGTATTTTTAGGGAAGAGTCTGCAGGTGTTCAGGGTCTCAATACTAGATTGGACTCATAGTCATCCGCCTGTTTACAGCCTCTCAAGAGCTGGGATTACAGGCTCGCGCCAGTATACCCAGTCTCATTTGCCCTCTTAGCTCCACCTCCACCCCCAGGGAGCAGGGTCAGGCCCAGGCATCGAACCCCCTGACCCTGTACCTGATTGTAGTTGCTTTAATCCACTGAGCTATTTGGCCAGCCCTTATGATTTTATTTTGGAAATGTATTTGGATAACATTGGAATCTCCAGAGAAAGGGAGATATACTATAACTGTCTTTATGCCTCAGTTATTGTTCTATACCACGCTTATCTGTGCATTGTCTGCTGTATGACTCAAAGACTGATGACATGAACTTGTCCCAGATGAAGTGGTTCATAGCCTGTGAGCAGAATTTGTTCAGCTCATGTATAAATTCTAGGCTGTCTGGGGTGCAATAGAGGCTCAAAAGAGCTCAGTAAGACAGTAACTCATAACTTCAATTAAAAACCTACAAACCTACAAATAGATACAGATGTATAGGAAAATGTTGTTGTTTGTTTACTTTTTATTATGTGGTGCTGTGCATTGAATCCAGTCTTCCCACTAAGTTACATCCTCATACATGCTTTTGAATCAGTGTCTTTGTAATTTGCCTAAGCTGGGCTTGAACTTGAGACTTTCATTCCTCAGCTTCCCAGAGTGCTGGGAAGAAGCATGATTTTCTAATATTCCTTTCTTTGGTGAACTTTCCTCTAGCAAGAGGATGCTGGTAGACATTTGCCTTAAGACTCTCTTACGTCACACTGAGGACAGTGCTGATGAATACGTAATTGATTGGGGTGCCAGGTGCCAGGAGTGGCAGGTGCCCTCCCTGCCATCCACCTTCACTATTCCTTATCCCATTTTCCAGC
This sequence comes from Octodon degus, assembly GCF_000260255.1. Taxonomy (NCBI): domain Eukaryota; kingdom Metazoa; phylum Chordata; class Mammalia; order Rodentia; family Octodontidae; genus Octodon; species Octodon degus. The sequence continues at coordinate 2,195,240 of NW_004524765.1, read as the reverse complement.
AAGTTTTAAGGAATAATAGTAAAAGATGCTAAGAAGTGTGAAAAAGAGGAGGAAACTGCTACAGTAACTGGACATATAGACTTCTTTTATCACAGTGATTTTCCACCTTGTTCTGAGGTGATGTGTGCTGAAATGTTGCCACTTCTACTGGAAAGTGAGGAAAGGCATTGTGGCTAATTGTGACAATGTCAGAAGAGCAAGAAATTGTCATTTTGTGAAGATTGACTTCTCAACTGATGCAAAAGTGTGAGAATACATGTGGATAACATCTGGCAGTGGAAAAGTACTTTGGGAAGTTTCCTCTTAAATGTTTAGAAGTGTGTCTCCTGAGCTGTACCCTCCTGGGTCTGTCCCTTTATGGCCGTGTGCTGTGCTGTGTGGGTAGTACAGGGCAAGAATAAGCTCAGCCATGCAGCTCTGCAAGGGTATCCGGAAAGAGTCTGGTTTCTTGGTGTGAGGTGGTATCACAAGAAAGAAAATCCCCAACCTGGATTTTCATGAATACAGGAGCCACTGCACTGGATTGAATCACTTTATTCTTTCTGTTAAAAGAGAGAATCATAGAAATATACCAGTAGAGCACAGCTCAGACAATTGTTCTCTGCCCATCGCAGTGCTGACCATCCTTTCCTTGGGGACTTTTGTCACCAAGCCATGTTCAAGCATACTGAACGAGGAGACCTGTGTGAGGCTGCTCATAACTGTACTCTCTGTGAATGCAGCTCTTGGTGCCTTTGGATAGGATGGAGGCAGAAAGGGAGAGAGGAGAGTGATCAAAATGAACAGAATCAAATTAACATTCTCATTTTGATTGGTAAGATGAAGTTTGGAGAAGGTGATTTCCCTCTTTTCTAATTATTTAGGGAAAACTATATTTGAAGAGGGAATCTTTCTGAATGGATGATGCTTTTCTGCTAGATTTGTGGTATCATGTTATTTATGGTATGAGGAATAAATTCTTTAGTTTCATCGATCCATTGACAGGTGATAACAACATTACCATGTATGATAGAAGATTCATACTCACACTCTGGCATATCAGTTCCTTCTAATAACTTACAAAACACTCCCTCTATTACACTTTCAGTCATCTTACATTCATCAGTTCCTTCCTTACATTTCACATTGGGTCTATAACAGGTCTGTTGCAACAACTCATATGACGTCCTAAGGAAGTAATGGTGGGTCACACACCGCAACTTATAGTGAACATTTCTATCTTTCATTAGCTCTATACAGTACTGTGGGTCATCCAAAGGTCTCCAGTTTTCCTCAGCAAGGACTATTTTTTCAATTTTTCTTTTGGAAGGTGGTCTTGTAGGCCCTGTCCCGTGGAGTTCATATAAATAATTTTCAAACTCCTCCTGTGTAAAATTTGGTAAAAGGTAGAAATTTGAGAATGTCCCTTGAAGCTGCATGGGTGGCAGCAGCAGCAGGAAGAGCAGAGGCACTCGGTGCTTGGTGAATGGAATTCTCATCCTCTGTAGGAACAAAAGAGATAAAGAGAAATGTTTTGTTGTGATAATAGGAGTCTTTCTGTTTTCTGTGCAAGGCCCATTTCTTTTTTATTTTTTTTTTAATTTTTAATTTTTAAATTTTTTTTTTGCAGTGCCAGGGACTGAACTCAGGGCCTTATGCTTGCCAAGTGAGTGCTTATTTTACTGAGCTATCTCCCCGGCCCGCAAGGCCCATTTCTACCACGCATTCCTGTTGTGTACTCTGAAGACTCTGGGCCACTTGAAAGTTATTACAATTGGTGGCTTGGAATTTAAATATTTCTCACATATTAACAATAAAATAGTATTATCAGGTATGTTAGTCCTGAAAACAGTGGATAAGGGAAGCAATGGTGGAAGGAGATCAAGAGAGAGTCAGAGACACAGAGACAGACAGACAGACAGACAGACAGACAGACAGACAGACACAGAGAGAGACAGAGACAGAGAGACAGAGAGAGACAGAGACAGAGAGAGACAGAGAGACTCTGTGGGAAGTAGAGCTATATGAGAGAAGGCAAAGGAAAGAGAAAAGGGAAGAGCACAGAGAGAAAAAGGAAAAAAGAATGATTAAAAAAAGAGTATATTACAAAGATAGAAAGAAGGAGACAGACTTTCTGGGAGGGATTGGAAGCAGCTCATGTGCTCCAGCCATTTTGAATAAATGCAGCTCAGCTGCTTCTGCAGTTGGTGGTCTGCAGAGCAAAGAGCCACAAGTGATTTGTCCTCCCCATCTAGACTGCCTGCTGAGATGAGGGAAATTCTCCAATTTACAAGTTGTTTTCTCATCTTGCTCACTTCTGGTCCCAGAGGGACATAGAAGCCAAGTGAATGCTGTGTGGAGCTTTTTTCATGCCTGCTTTTATCCCTCTTTCTTTATCTGGAAAGTGATTTACTGATTTTGCAGCCCCTCCTGCCTAGTGTCACCACATAGCATACTTCTGCCAATAAAGTGAGTCATCTACCTTCTGATTTTTCTTTATTTGTCTTAAATAGATTCATGACACTGTTATGTTGAGCTGTAGGGGACTCAGGTCAACAATTTCTGACATTGCCAGTCAAGTGGAAGACCCAATGCTATTGTGGGCTGTTGGACTCTTTTGGAATTTTTTTTTTTTTTTGCGGAACTGGGGATTGAACTCAGGCTGTTGCGCTTGCCAGGGAAGCACTTATTCCACTGAGCCATCTCCCCGGTCCCCTCTTTTGGAATATTTTGCTGAGTTTACACACCTATAAAATTCAAATAACAGATCTGAACAAAAAAAAAGGGGATACAGATGAATGTCCATTTTGTATCTGTGTATTCAAAGTGGTTAGGATAGATATATAGTTACATTCTCTTAATGAATAGAGTGATTTGTTCTAATGGTGTTTGTAAATAGGATATCATGTCCGCATCTTGTACAGCAATTAAGCACTAGGAAGAATGTATGTAATGTGTTAATTATTGAAACTGTCCTACCAATTTGATTTGAAACTGTCTCATTGCTATTTGTTTCTCAATAAAATTATGGGAAAAAACAAAATAGTTAGGATAGATATACAGCTATTTTCTCTTAATTCAATGAGAAGAAAGATTTGTACTGATTTTTTTGTGTACTGATATTATTTAGACAAGATATCATGTCTGCATCTTGTTCTCTGAATAACTAGGATGAAGACAACAATATGCAATGTATTAATTATTGCAATTGTTCTACTAACCTACTGTTTTGAAACTATTTCATTGCTATTTTCTTTTTCTCATTAAAGTGAATAAAAATAAAAAAATTTTAAAAAAATAAAATACGCTAAAAAAATAGATTCATGGTTTTTGTTATAATTAGGTTTATGCACCCCTAAGCTTTCTTCATCCTGTGTATCTACCTGCAGTTATAAGAGATTTCACAGTTATGACACTATGTTTTCCCTCATTGTATGTCCATGTGGGTTTAGTGCATGGCAGGCTACCTAGTATTTTCTCAGGACAGTATTTTACATGTTTCTTAGCAAGTCTCTTTGTTATACAAATCTATAATGCTAAGCAGATGACATGCATTTTAAAATAAAGAGAAAAAGAAGATATTTATAGTTTGGTACATATTAATGATATATATTATTATATTACCTTGTCATGATGAATGATGTTTAAAAAACTTTTCTCATAGGACCTGAGTAGTAGTAATATATACCCAGGAATTCTTCCCAAGTGTTGAACCAAACATCAAGGCAGAGTCTGTTCTCTAGTAGAAAGTGTTTTATTTCATTGATGACTTCTAGGCCTATTTTATTCCTATTCTGAATCTCACTGTTTCTCATTGATTCTCTAAGGAGTCCTTCCTCTCAGAGGAACATGATTGCTCACAGGGCCTTG
>NW_004524765.1:2190159-2190976 GCF_000260255.1 Octodon degus | reverse complement strand
TATATATTAGCATTTCCTTCACCTCAGTAATTTTAGCAGTTTAGCCCAGAAACTCTGGTCTCAATGAGATAGAGCTGAAGGTAGTCAAGCGTAGCTCTGGATTTCAATATTTTGCATAAGAAAGTCTAATATGCTGTAAAGATAAAGAAAGGTGGATGTTGATAGCACACATCACAAAGTGGACACACTGGAAAGTTGAGCACGAGAATGCAGAGAATGGGACAGAATGTAGGAATTAGTCCAAAGTATTTGAGCTCATTCCCATGATGTGGATGTAGAGCCTCTACAGCATCCTCAGCTGGACGGAACCAAGTCAGCACATGCATGACCATCAGCATCCGAGGTCCTCTGGGCCTGGCCTTTGTTCCTACTAAGGATACACCCAGGATGTTTCTCATAAACAATAGTTATAGTGCCTTATCTGGAATCTCTATAATCCTTGCTAACCCCATTGCTGGTGAGAGTAGGCAACCAAGCAAACACTGAACACAAAGAATTTATTGCAATTCTTTAGAAAAAAGAAGGTAGCAGATAAATAAAGTTTTAAAACAAGATGCTTCTTTCAGAGTCTTTTAATATTTATTGTTATAAGAGGAAGACATAATAAGAGGGACTTGGGTAATTTATGTAGAAAATGGCAAATATATTACCCAAGAAAGAAAATTTTGGAAATGTACATGCCCATTAATACATAGAGAATAAATTGAGTCTGATATGTCATATGGTACACATAATAATAATAAGTGTAATAAGAGCTAATATTTATTGTTAGTAGTATGTGTTCATAGAAGTATATTTTTTTTGAATGGATGATTTC
>NW_004524765.1:2175524-2189314 GCF_000260255.1 Octodon degus | reverse complement strand
TTTTGGCTAATTTCTTATATTTAAAGTTGTCATTTTTATAAGTTCAGGAAAAACGATAACATATAACTGAAGAAATAAGCTCAAGATCTGCATTGAGCATGTTCTCATGAAGTAGTAAGTGCCAGTTCTCTAGAACCTTCCATGTTGATGCAGTGCCCTCCCTCTTTTCACCAGCATCAGGAAGAGTTAATTTCTTAGTTTGAGTAGTTGATTGCCAGCCTCCGTTCTTAGAACCTTTTTCAGTGAATCCTAGAGTCTGTGTTGTTAAATTTAGAAATAAAAGTCTATTCTTTATCCGTGTGTAAATTTATAATTTGTTTCTTTAGCTTTTTATTTTAAAGAGAAAAAAATAAATAACAAGTACAAAGACAAAAACAAAGCAATGGAAAACAAATCTGGTACTGTATTTCAAAACAAGAACAGAAAATTAACAGCAGTTGCGATCCTACACACTGTTATCATCAAGTGTTTTGCTTGGATTACCAGAGTTAGGCATGCAACACTGATCAAACAATTAAACATTAACTCTCCCTTTCAATAAGACATTAGAAACAATGCACATTATTTCAAAAAAGAACAAGGTGAATGGTATTCAACAGTAGTTACTATATTGTACTTTGCTTGAAAGACATTTTCAGGTAGTGTTTATGTCAGAACTTCTCACTCGTAATCTGAAGAAGAATTGTGTCAGGCCAAGAACATCTGGTAGCAAATGTTGTCACTGTGGTCAGTAAAGCGGTGGGTAGGCTCAGCGATGCTATCATGTCATTGAAGTGAAGGCCTTGCCTCCCTGAAGGCCGCTGTGACACCCGAATGCCAGTGCTCACAGCACCACAAAGAGCAGAGACACACAGGACAAGTCCCTCAGTAATTAAAATCAACCCTCTACAGTGAAAAATAGCATCATTTTTTGAGTCTTACTTTAAAAACATGGAATGAAGCCAACTTTAAGATCACACAAATCTCTTTACAGTTTAAGCTTTCTTCAAATTTATTTTTATCCCTGCTGGGGAGATAGCTCAGTAGAATAAATGCTTGCCTGGCAAGTACAAGGTCCTGAGTTCAATCCCCGGTACCTAAAATAAAATTTTTGGGGAGATGGCTCAGTAGAATAAAGCGATTCCCTGGCAAGCTTACAAGGGTCTGAGTTCAATCCCCGGTTCTGCCAAAAAATAGAAAAAAAAAATAAAATAAAATAAAATTTATTTTTATTCCTGTACTGTTTTACCTTTTAAATTGTATATTTCTATTAACACTTTACAAGAGTTTTTGTTAGGTAGGTAGCTATCTAGTTACTATATTTTTTCCCGTGAGTCAATATGAAATTAAAAGACATAGATTTTGATTGAGCTCTTTTGTTTCATATTTCAGTCCCTCTCTGAAATAAGAGGTAAAATAAAGATACAATATGGAATCTTTAAAGTTAGCAATTATGATAGATTTTGCTTGGAAAAGGATAATAAATATGATAAGATAATTGGCTCCATTTCAAGGAAGAATAATATACAATCCCCATATTCATACCTTACACAACACACATGCAACACACACACACACAAATACTTCTCATTTTATTTGGCTTAGACATGATATAATTAAAAGGACACTGTATTGAAACTGAATTCTTTTTCATAATTTTGGAGTAAGGGGCATTTTTAACAAATAAGACAGAAGAACCTGGCACAAAAGAAATTATTAGAACACATGGCTACACATAAAAAGACCTAATTACATACCTCTCTGCATAAGAACATACAACACCACAGCAAAAATAAATCACACAAACAATAAAAATAATGGCAAGAGGGCCAGCCAGATAGCTGAGTGGATTAAAGTGCCTGTTTAGGCAGACACAGAGGCAGAGGGTTTGGTTCCCCAGCCTGTCCTGCTAGCCCCGCCCCCGGGGCACGCTGAGATGGCCATTGAAACTGGATGTGGTGGCACACGCCTGTAATCCCAGCACTTGGGATGCTAAAAACAGGAATGATCACTATGAGTTCGATCTGTGTAGTGAGGCCATGTAGATCCTGTACTAAATACAGAAATAAATAAATTGGTACAAAAGAAATAATGGCAAGAGTCAGGTGTCGTGGCACACACTTATAATCCCAGCACTCAGGAGACTGAGGCAAGACTGCCATGAGTTCAATGCCAGCCTGAACTATGTAGTGAAATGCTGTAATAGAAGATAAAAGGGACAAAAACAGAAAAAATAAAATTCAAAACCAATCTCTGACTGCAAAAATAAACAAATGAACGAAGACATAAATAAGTGACATTCTGTAGATAGAGCCACTTTTGCTTCTCAAGCTTATATCTAGCTATACCTACGAGATATATTGTGTTACTTTCTTTTTTTAAATCCAGCATATCTTCTTCCAAATCATCATTATCAAGTGTGACAGAAAAATTTACATCAGTTATTATTTCAGATCTTCCCTGTCGTTCCAGTTCTGGGAATGGTAACTTGTCCTAGTAAACAGGAAGTTCAGTTCTTCGTAATCATATCAGTGGCCATCATTACAGTTTCCCTTTTGTCAAAATGTTTCACTGTTTAATTATATACAGATAAGGGCTTCATTTCAGCAGGCTCCTGCACACATGAAACACACTTCGATCACATTCACCGCCCTTGACCCCTTACCGCCTCGCCCTCCTTTCACATTTCAGGGCACAGGTTAACGTGCATAATACATTTCATTTATACCCTTCTTCTCTGTTAATTGCCCTTCATTCCCTCCTTTTTCATCTTCTTCCCTTTTCCTTGTCTAATAGCATATCTTCTACCTTTGTATCATCTTTTTCAGATTCCACATACTACAACAGGCAGCGTGTGTCTGAGTCTGGCTTTTTTTTTTTTTTTACTAATAAAAATTGTATTTACTTAGAAACATTCAGAATGTCAACAAAACAGTTGCAACTTTTTTTGTTTTGGGGGGCAATTACAAAGTGGTATTCAGTTAACAGAACAACAATTATTTCGCATAAGCTGCATCAGAGATAACTGAAAATGAAAAACTGTCGTCCCCACATACAACTAGTTTGTGCTGTGCACCAACAAGAACCTGCTTTAAATTTCCATGCCAATTTACAACCCCATAATGTACCAGGCAAGGTTAGTGGCTATTGAAAATACCACCAGGACAGGGCTATCTAAAGACACATTTGGTAGTGTGTTAACTATACCAAAAAAAGACATTGTATAGTTTATTTTTTTAAATTTTATTTTATTTATGTGTGTGTGTGTGTGTGTGTGTGTGTGTGTGTGTGTGTGGCCAACTCACCCAACCAGGGGGCTGGGCTGGCTGACATGTGGTGCTGGGGGATTGAACCGCGGTCCCTGTGCTTTGTTAAGTTTGTTGTAAGTAAGTGTTTTAGACCATTGAGCCATCTCACCAGCCCCCATTGTATAGTTTAAAAACAAATCTTACACAGCCCTACATTTCAATTTTTTTTCTTCAAAAGGAGTGAGTTGTGTACAGGGGGGTTAAATGCTTTATAGATAAGAAAAAAAACTGCACTAGAACCAACTTATTCATCATCATCCTCTTCCTCCTCCTCCTCCTCCTCCTTCTCCTCCTTCTTTTCTTTGCTTTTTTCAGCCTTGACAACTTCCTTTTTTGCTGCATCAGGTTTTCCTTTAGCCCAGTAGGCAGCAATGTCCTTTTCACACTTCACCTTCAGCTTGGCAGCCTTCTTCTCGTATGGCTGCTTGTCATCTGCTGCATTATTACTCCACATTTCTCCAAGTTTCTTTGTAACATCACCAATGGAGAGTCCAGGATGTTCTCCTTTGATTTTTGGGTGATACTCAGAACAGAACAAGAAGAAAGCTGAAGGAAGTCTCTTGGGTGTGTTGGGATCTTTGAACTTCTTTTTTGTTTCTCCTTTAGGAGGAATCTAAGTTTTCATTTCTCTTTCATAACGAGCCTTGTCTGCTTTTGCCATATCTTCAAATTTTCCCTTCTCTTTAGCAGACATGGTCTTCCACCTCTCTGAGCACTTCTTAGAGAACTCTGAGGAATTAACAGAAGCATCTGGATGCTGCTTCTTGTGCTCCTCTCGGCAAGTTTGCACAAAGAATGCATATGATGACATGTTGCCTCTCAGCATTTTAGGATCTCCTTTGTCCATGATCACTTGTTTTCTTAAACGAGGTACAGAGTCACCCAGTGCCCATACAGCTCTCACTTGCCCCAGCGCTGTCTCTGTGGAGCTCAATATACTGCAATGGCTCTGAGAGCAGGAGCCAAGACTGGCTTATTTTGATCAACAAGATGGACTACAGAACCATCCACTTTCCTGCAAATGACAAATTTGGTCTTTTTTGTGGCTGCATAATACTGCATGGTGCATACGTACCAATTTTTCTTTATCCATTCACCTCTTGACAGGCACCATGCCTGGTTTCTTATGTGGGATACTGGTTGTGCTGCAGTAGACATGCATATGCAGGTGTCTACATGGTGACTTTAATTTCTTTGGGTATATAAGAGGTGGCATAGCTGGATGAATTTGTAGCTCTATCTTTAATTTTTTATGATTTCTCATACTTATTTCATATTTATTGTAATAATTTGTAATAAATTATTATAGTAATTTATATTCTCACCAGAAATGAAAGAGATATCCTCCCCACAATATACACCCCTGCCAACATTTATTGCTTTATGTACTTGAAGGGAGCCATTCTGGCGGGGTGAGATAGAATCTCGATTTACTTTAGATTTGCATTTCCCTAATGACTAAAGATGCTGAACATATTTCATAAACTTTTTGGTCAATGGTGCTTGTTGATATTGTCAGATGGCACAGTAATCAGACAGGATAGAAAACCAGTTACACAGAAAAGAACACATGAACTTACGTGGTGCAAAGCCCATAAGGAAAACAGAATGCAGAAGCCACCTGGGGAACCTACGGGAAGATGTAACTCTTTCTATTCAGGAGGAGAGAAGGCAGAAGTAAGTTGAGGGAAGAAGAGGGAAGAAAAGGAAAGTGTAAGAAAAATGGAAGTGAGGGTAGCTGCACTGGGCATTGCTTGCTCAGCAGCCATGTCCCTAGCCTGCCCCCACTTCTCCTCTGTCCTCTCCTAAGGTACCCTGCTTCCTGAAGCCTGGAAGACCTCTGCAGAGGCACTTAATGTGACACGTTATAGAGCTCAGTCCACCTGTGCAGAACACTGAGTTCCTGGAACTGTCAAAGCTGGCAAGGACGGGCATGTCCCACAGGTCTCTCATGGCCAGGCCTTTGATCCTCAGTGAGACAAGCCCCAGGGCCTAGCCAGACCCTTAGATGAGAGGAGACCTTGATGCTCTGGCTGGCTTAGTCTCTCACTTAAAGGGCACATGAGAGGAAGGAAGAGGGGCAGTGGTCAGGGGAAGCAGCCACATATACAGAGGACCTAGCTCCAACTACTTAGCTCCTGTTGCAGTCCAGAGAGATGGCAAATGTATCAATTTGTGTCCCCAGGAGGAGAGTACGAGACTATCCTGTTCCTGTGCCAATTTGTTATATTCTTATTCTTATTTCTGCTGATTAATCAGTATTAAGAATGATAGAACACTGTTTTTAACCTATATTACACCTAGTAGGAAGGAAAATATTTTTCAGATGTTTGATGACTATTTCTTCTGTGATTCATTTTTTGTTTGTATCCCTTGCTTATTTTTCTATGGGAATGTTCATTGTTGTGTTATTAAACTAAATGACTTATTTATATATTAAAGATATCAACCACGTATATTAGATGTTTTCTCAGTTGAATATTTAGCATGGTACCCTCATCTATGCATAAGAATGACAGCTATCCTTTAATCCCCAAAATAACCATGTGAGGTAGAATTTACTCAGGAGCATTCCAGAATTATCTTTCTGTATAATTATGGGCTACTATGCTTTTTATAAAATAAAAATAAGTGATTACAAATTCATATATATGGCAGATTATTGTACAGGGTTTTCAGATTGTACAATAATCTGAATTATTCATTAGATTTAGCAAACAGTCAGGATTTAAAGATAATCTTATCTCAAACTTTCTGGTTATCTAGTCAGAGGAATAGAAATGGTGCATTTTGGGTGTGTGATATCGCCTTTGAATGCTAGCTGTTACAGTTTCTTTGTGTGTGCTTCCAAATGTCTTGTATGGCAAAGAATTTTCAGGGTAAAAAGCCTGCTTTGCTGTCCAGGGAGCCTATGTAGGATGTGAACTCTTTGAATTGAATTATTTTTCTTCAGTATCATCCTAATTGGTTTTGAGTACATAGGGGGCAACCTCTCCCCTCCCTCATCAGGATTAGAATTAGAAAAAGTTTTCTGTTCATCTAACTCACTGGTGTTCAAACTTTGGAGCACGGGAGCAAATCTAATATACTTGTGAAAAACATGCTGTGGTCTTGCCTCTCTGACCTCCACAGTCCAAATTTCTGGGATTTTGGTCCAGCAGTTTATACTGAGTAATAACCCCTAAGTCTATTAAATTTGTTAAGATAAGGCCAAAGACTGGGGTGTGTGGGCCCTTAACGTTGGCCTGAGTCACCAAAGTGTGAAGGTGGATGGAAGTGCAGGCCCTCCCTCATGTGGGAACAGAAAGGAGGCATTATGAAAACAATGCTTTAGAGCCTGGCGTACCCTGTCCTGGATCATGAGGGACTTTAGGACCCACGTGGATTTGGCAGACATTAAGGGTCAAACACCTTTATGTGACCTCCACATTCCACAGCTTTCAGACCTCAGCTAGGATGATGAGTAAGGCCCTGGGAGGTCAGGGCACCAGGAGGCAGAGCTTCTGACCCTGACAGAGAAGTAGAAGTTTGGCCTTTATTAAGACTGTGTAAAGGATGCTCCTGTCCTAGAAATAAATATATATTCTAGATTTTTGTTCCTTTCCTCTGTGAAGGAAGAAATCTGTGCTCAATTCTGAACTGGGGTTTATTTTTTTCTTATGTATTATAAAAACTGTCCCAGAGATGAAATAGCTATTGTCTCTGGGGTTGACATGTCCCTCTGCAGAGCTGACAGACATTCAATAGAAAAGAAGTTACTCAGATGTGAACTAAATTTGGACCAACACCACTCTCCTGTGATGAGCCCACTCCCCTTCACCGGGAGAGGGAGCAATGGCAGCAGAATCACCCCATGACACTCTTCTGGGAGCAGAATTCAGTAAGAACATCTCCTTTCCTGTCCCAGTTCTTTTTCTACAGAGAACAGACTTCTGTGACCCAAGAATTTCCCTCTGTGACTCTCCTCAGGCTGCAAAGTGCAAATTGAGTGCTAATTATGTACCTGTTTGGCCTAACCCAGAGGTGGTTTTCCTTGGGGAAGAGGTACCAGGAATCGAACTCAGTACCTCGCACTTGCTAGCAGGTGCTGTGCCAATGAGTACAAATTTGCAGTTCCAGTAGAGTACAAATTTTGTGTCAACTGTGTAAAGCATTGGGAAAGTCGACATAGAAAGGGTTACATTCACTAAGAAAAATGTTACAGTGACATCACATTCCTTGACATACATTTATTTAAAATGAAACATTAAGAAAAAAGCTTTCAGAATGGAAGGAAGTGTACGAGGAGGAAGCAGTGGCATGCACACCCACATCAGGGAACAAGATGCACATCCACACTTTGCGCAGAGTGTTGAGTCTCAGCAATGTACAAAGAAATAACTAGGAATGAAACAATTCACTGCAATGTCAGAAAACACCAAGACCGAGGGCCAGTCCTGCCTGGAACTTCTACTCCCTCCTTGCCGCCTTCTGTGTTCCTGTGACATGGCATGCTTCTCCCACAGCCCCTTAGTAACTTTTATTGAGTGAAAATTATATTAAAACTTTATGTCCCTTTGAAGTCACCTATGAGATAGGGAAGAAGGGGAAGAAAGGGGAATTGTGCAATCTTGGAGCTACCAAGAGAGCGATACCAAAGTGTTTTTCCTCTGGTGTCCCCAAGAAGACAGACAACCCCTGCCTGTGTGGTGCTCAGACTGTTGTCCACACATCACTCACTGCACACACTTCTTTGAAGATCAGCAGTGATTAATAATATTTGCTGCACTCATTCACTGTTTTCTTGGATGGTCTCATTAGCAACACGACTCAATTTTTAATTATCCCTATCGGTCTGGGGCTTCTCTCCATAAGTGAGGTTTGATGGGAGGACTCCGTTTATAGCTGAGGTAGGATGGAATTCAGTTTTGCTCAGAGAACGTGTGTATGGGGAGGGGGTGGAAGGGAAGGGGAGGGACAGGAAGGGAAAGGGGAGAGACAATTACATAAATTTCAGAATCAGTTATAAATTTTAATTGAATAGTCCAGCATTCTAGATTTTTCACTCCTGCACTTGGTATAAATAATTGAGTTTACCCTAGGGCTAATAGAAAATGTAGATAACAGAAGGGAAGCAACATTGTGAAAGTAAACATAATTTTCTCTACATAGACCCAGGGTTCACATCCTGTGGGGTTTACAATTTAGAGTCACTGACCAACCAGCTCATCAGAGAATGACCTGCTAGCACTGTCAATATCTTCTCTAGTAACGTAATGTTGTGGCGTTGGCACCTGGGGAACTGTTTGTCTGTGGGGAGCTGGCACAGCGATTCCTCCAGTCCTGGGCTCTCACACCCCCACATGCCCTGATGCTGCTCACACGTGCAGCTGGACGCCTCACGGACCATGTGAATCACATCGGCTGGGTCATGGATGAAGTTATCGCTCGATTTGCATGACCCAACAGCTTCCAAGTCTTTGCTCCAGGCCACTGTGTTACTGCCACACTCTTTGTTGCTAACAGGACTGTTACCTTTGGGGATGCTAGAACGGAGCCCGAATGTCAGTAGTGAAGAAGGCATAGCATCCTTAGACAAGCTGAGGCTGGCATTTTTATCAAACAGAGTTAAGTTCATTAATACCTCATCAGTCTCCTTTCCTCGACCACTTTTCACTGTCTCAGGTTGCTTCTTCTCCTCTGAAGATTCCTCTTTTACTGTCTCCATTATACTTTCTAAGGGTTCTGCAAGAATCAATCCTAGGCCAAGCAGCAGCAGAGGGAAGGTCTCCATCTCGATGTAGCGCAATCTCTGCTACAGTGAAGATAAAATGTGAGACACAGAAAGGAGGAGAGTGTTCAGGAGGCAAGTTTTCTTTTTGGGATGGCCGTTATTCCCAGCAGTGAGCCCTAGATGTAAGACTCCTACATAGATTGTAATAATGGAAGCATAATGCAGTGAAAAGCCAGTCAGCTGTGGAGTCCGAAGACCTGGGTACAATTCCTGACTCTGCATGTACAATGAATCACTCTACCTCACCTACCCTCAGTTTATCCTTCTGAAAAAAAAAAATACTGCGACAGTTATGTAAAGAGATAAGCTTAAAGTACTGGAGCCAAGGGCCAGCCAGATAGCTCTGTGGACTAAAGCACCTGCTTAGGCAAACACAGGAACCAGGGTTCGATGCCCAGCACCACATGCTGTGCCGGCTCCACCTGCAGGGGTGTACCGAGCTGGTGACTGAGACTGGGCATAGTGGCGTGCACCTGTAATCCCAGCGCTTGGGAGGTTTAAAACAGGAGGATCACCATGAGTCTTATCTACGTAGTGAGACCCTGTAGACTCTGTACTAAATACATTTTTTTTAAAAAGTACATGGAGCCAAGTATTATTTCTCCTCGTTTTCCCTATTCTATATTCTTCGTGGTGGGGTCTGTCGTCTCCACAGTAGGTCACAGGCATTTCACCTAACACACTCCTCACTTCTCCTCTCTCCTACATGCGTATCAAGTACTTGTCACATGGTACCCACTTGAAAAGAAAACACAGCCATTTCCCCTCCCTTGCTGCTTGCCCACCTCGTCTTAGTCATGAGATTTCTGTCTTTACCAATTTCTTTGACAAGTCCGTCTCACCAGCACAGATTCCAGCTGGGTGCAGGGCTAGCACTGCAACTCTGTCCTGGGAGTTTGTTATGGAGCGTGAGGGAAGCAGGGGCAGGAACGGATAGAAACACCTGTGTGCGATTGATGGAGAAGACCATGCGGAACCGAGGACGCTCAGAGAGAGCGGGACGGCGCATCCGTGTGGCAGTCGCAACCTCGTGACCCCGGAGGCGGCTCTGCCTCCTCATCCGTGAAATCTCCCAGTCTGTTGCACTCTCGCACAAAGGGATCTTTTCTCTCATGTGCCTGCCGCAGCGCAGGCCGTGCTGTGCTTTGTTCTGTGTGATCCTTTGCACTCGGTTCTAGTTAGCTGAAGGCTTAGCCTTCCCTCCCTCCCCCCCACCACAGATGACGCAGCCTTGAGGCAAGGGCCCAGTTTCTGATTAGTGTTTCTGATCGTTCTGCACAGCATCATACAATGAAGTGCACACACTCTCGTTTCTCAACAATATTTTTTAATCGTGTAGCGGGACTCCAGTAGCTAGAAAATCTTTTATTTGTAGTCAGTGCTGGCAAGTTCATAATGAGAACTGCAGAAAAGACGATTTTTCAGGGTGATGATTCTTCTACTCTTATACCTTATTGTCCCTTCTGATTTATTTCCTGGCTCTAATAGCCTCCACCTGTATTATCATTCTTACTTACCTTTTTAAAGAAGCTTTATTGCACTGTTATATGCCACCGAGGTAACCCATTTGACATGTGCAATCCAAAAGCAAATCACAATTTTAGAATATTTTCATTTCCTCAAAAAGGTCCTGTGCACCTGTTCTGTGGTCACCCCAACCCCACACTCAGCCCCAGACACCCATCACTCTACTTTCTGCCTTTTCTGGGTATTTCATGCAAAAGGATACATCCAGTTGATGGTTTTTGTGTGTGACTTCTCTCTCTCTCTCTCTCTCTCTCTCTCTCTCTCTCTCTCTCTCTCTCTCTCTCTCTCTCTCTCAGCATACTTTGAGCAGCACCTGTGCTACAGCCAGTATCTGGGCTTTGAATCTTTTTAGAGAGAAATCCTGTCCCATTTTGAACAGAGTGCATCTTGGTTTACATTCATTAGTTTATGGAAACATGTGCTACTTCCACCTTTAAATCATGTTTGTATTACTGAATATTAGTCTTACAAGATCTTTGGCTTCAATATGATTTTTTTTGCATTCACATGACATGTTCAGATCATATATATTCCCCATTATGTGTTTTTTTTTTAATTTTAATGAGAAAGAAATAGCAATGAGACAATTTCAAAACAGGCCAGCAGGATAGTTACAACAATCAAAACATTGCATACTGTTTCCTTCATAGTAGTTATTCAGAGTACAAAATGCAGACATGATACCTTGTCTAAACACTCTTAGTACAAATCGCTCCTCTCACTGAACTAAGAGGAAGTAGCTGTTTATCTATCCTAACTATTTTGTATATACAGATATAAATATTTTTTTCACTACAAAATAGTCCTTTATTTATATCCCCCTTTTTTGTTTTGTTTTGTCAGAGATGGGTGTTCCATCTCTGACACCCATTAAATAGTGCCATCTGCCATTCAAATATTGTAAGTGCTTCAAGTCAGCAAAATAACTCAGTACAGTCTAATAGTCCATAATAGTAGTAGGTTATCAGCAGAACTGGAAATGTCAGAAATTGTTGATTTGAGCCTTTTATAGCTCAGCATATTTATATGGCTTTACTTTTTATACTTTGTGGTTATACTTTTCTGCTGGATGGTTAAGACCAAGTTAAAGCAAGACCTATATAACTAAAAAATGTAACTTTTGTAATGTTTTTCTGTATTTTTTTTCCTTCTATACAATCATCCCCCTTGTGTAATAATAGCTTTTTTTTTTTTTTTTTTTTTTTGAACCAGGGATTGAACTCAGGCCCTTGTGCTTGCCAGGGAAGAGCTTATTCTACTGAGCCATCTCCCCAGCCCCAATAATAGCATTTTTTATTATTTATTTATTTATTTATTTATATGAGATCTCTCTGGGTAATCCAGGCTGGCCTTGAGCTCTCATTGACCCCTTGCTTCAGCCTCCCAAGTGCTGGGATTAAAAGTGTGCCCAGCATCCTTTAAACTTTCATGTCATTTTAAAAAATCCTTCAAAATATATTTATTGATTTGTTTGGTACAGGCTTTCACTATGCAGCTTGGACTCGTAGTGATCCTCCTGTCTCATCCACGCAGCACTGGGATTACTGGCATGCACCACCACACTTGGTTTTCATGCCTGGCACGACACAGGGTAGCACAACATATGGTATTGGGGATCGAACCTGAGTCCTTGCACTTGCCAGGCAGGCTCTTAGACCACCAAACTATCTCCACAGCCCTCATGCCATTTTTTAAATTTCAGATATTAGGGAAAACATGTAACACTTGGCTCACTTGCTTAATATGATAACCTCTAATTCCATCCATTTTCTTGAAAATGACATAATTTTATTTCTCTCTGTGGCGGAGTACTAATACTGTGTATATATACACCACATTTTCTTTTATCACTTACTGATTTACCCATTTATTCTTTAACCTAGGCTAGTCTTGCTGTTGTGAATTGTGCCACAGTAAACATAGATCTACGGGTATCTCTGTAGGACACCGGCCTTAACTCCTTCAGGTACAGACCAAGGAATAGTGCAGCAGGGTCCTATGGTAGTTGTAGCTTTAGTTTTTTTAAATAACCTCCATATTGATTTCCATGGTGGCCGCACTAATTTATACTCTCACCAACAGTGTGGAAAGATTCCTTCTCCCATGTTCATATCTTTACCAGCATCTGTTGTTCTTTGTGTTCTATGTGATAACCGTTTCTACCAGGGTGGGACGGAAGCTTGCTTAAGCTTTGGTTTGCATGTTTCTAATGGCTAAAGATGTGGAACATTTCCTCATATACTTATTTGCCACTTATACTCCTTTTAAGAAGCATCTGTTCAACTCATTTATCCATTTATTGATTGGAATATTTGATTTTTTTGATGTTAAGATTTTGTGTTTTTTAATGTGTTCTACATCTTATCATCTGTTAGAAGAGTACTTGGCAAAGAATTCTTCCATTCTGTATCTTCTCTTCCTTAGTTGTTTTTTTTGCTGTGCAGAAACTTCTTAGCTAGATGTGGTCCTATTGGTTAATCCTTGCTAATATTTCCAGTGCTAACTGAATCATAGTCAGGAAGTCTCACCTGTGCCTGTGGCTTCAAGCGTTTCCATCATGATTCCCTCTGGAAGTCTCAACATTTCATATCCAAGTCTGATTTATTCTAATTAACTTTTATACAGGATGAGAGACATGGATCTACTTTCAATTTTTAAAATATGGATGTTGTCTCAGCATCATTTGTTAAAGAGTCTGTCTTTTATCCAAAATATGGTTTTGGCTCCTTTGTCAAGAGTCAGATGGCTGCAGGTGTGTGGGTTTGTTTCTGCATCCTCTGTTCTGGCCCATTGGTCTAGTTCTGTTCTGTCTCATCTTTGTACCTCCTGGTTGAGCATCATATAAAAGCCCTAGACCACCAGAGATTGGGGCCTGATATTCTGGGAGTGATCTCGATCAATGCCTGTCCACAAAAATAAATCTGCCTCCAAATCCTGGGTGTCACTTCAGTGTTCTACTCAAGGCATCATCAGGGCACTAGCCACTTGCACTCTCGAGGTTCTACTGGAACCTTCACATGTGCCCCCGCTTCCTGCTGGTGACTCCAAACTGGCACCCTGGGAGAAGCACAAGTAGTATAAGTTGACTTCTTCCTTTCCTTTACATATTCTCCTTTTTTTTTTTTTTTTTGGCAGAACCAAGCAGAAGACGGCATACGAGATGTTGCGGCGTGACTGGAGTTCAGACGTGTGCTCTTCCGATC
>NW_004524765.1:2172704-2175229 GCF_000260255.1 Octodon degus | reverse complement strand
CCACTCTTTTTATTTTTATTTTTTTTGCAGAACCAGGGATTGAACTCAGGCCCTTGCACTTGCCAGGGAAGCGCTTATTCCACTGAGCCATCTCCTCGGCCTGGTCTCCACTCTTCAATTCCTTCAATATCTTAGTTTTCTAAAAACAATGGTACCTACTATGACACTACTTCAGGGTCCTTGAAATAGTCCTCATTATGTATGGGAGGAAATTAAATCCATGGAGCCCACTAGCCCTACTATTTGCCCTACTTGCAGTGCGCTTTTCAAGATTTATCTCTAATTATTTTGTTATAAAAACCCATTCTTGTCAGTGAGTGTGAGCCTTTCTTCTTTGAAAGTATATAATGTCATCCTTCTTCTCTTTTTGCTCCTTTCTTTTCTTTCTCTTGAAATTCTTCAAAATCCAATTCAGATTCCATTCCTTCTTTGACACATTTTCCTACCACTTAAAATTAATGAATCCACTCCTTATCTCTCTGAACATCTTTATTCTCTACTTCATTTACTTATTTTCCACTACCCTGATATCAGTGCACATAGAGTTTAAAATTATTGAATTTGATTTTAAAATTTCCTATTGTAGGATTAGAGCAAAGATCTAATCTTCAGTGCAGTTGCGTAGTTCACAGGTATCGGCATATAGTTAGTCAGGATGAGAATCTTACCAAATAACTGCTAGTTTCAAAAACCTGTTGAAGATTCTCAGCACCATTGCCTTAACTGTCTTATGCATATAAATGTATGATTTTTCCCCTGTTGTGTTTCCTAGCTTTTCTTCTTGACCTCTCTTTGTTGTTTAAGCCTTATGCTCTCGCTTTCCTTTTAATTGTGTTATACCTTTCTATTTTTATTTCTTCTTTTGAGTTCTTACACTAGAGAGACTATATGATAATTACAAATGTGTGTCTGGTTTATTTCACTTATGAGTATATCTTCAAGTGGCATCCACTTAAATATAAAGGCTTCTGCCAACAAAGAAAAGTCCAGGTCCTGATGGATTTGCAGCTGAATTCTATAATAAATTTATAGAAGATATAATCCCTACACTCCTCAAACTCTTCAATGAAATTGAAAAGGAAACAATTCTCCCAAAATCATTCCTGGAGGCAAGTATTATACTGATACCAAAACCAGGGAAAGATGCAACTAAAAAAGAGAACTACAGGTCAATCTCCCTCATGAAAATAGATGCAAAAATCCTCAATAAAATCCTAGAAAATAGAATACAGCAAATCATCAAGAAGATCATACACCATGACCAGGTAGGATTCATCCCAAGCATGCAAGTATGGCTCAATATTTCAAAATCTATAAATGTAATACACTATATCAATAGAGGGAAAACTAAAAATCACATGATCATCTCAATTGATGATGCAGAAAAGGCTTTTGACAAAGTCCAACACTCATTCATGTTAATAGTCCTACAGAAAATTGGAATAGAAGGCCTCTACTTCAACCTGATAAAAGCCATCTATGACAACCCAACAGCTAATATAATTCTCAATGGGGAAAAGCTGAAATCTTTTACTCTCAGATGTTGTACAAGACAAGGATGTCCTCCATCACCCCTCATATTCAATATAGTTTTGGAATCATTAGATAGAGCCATTAGACAAGAGGGAGAAATAAAAAGAGTAAGAATAGGGAAAGAAGAAGTTAAATTATCATTATTTCAGATGACATGATACTTTACTTGGAAGGCCCAAAAAACTCCACCAAGAAGCTACTAGAATTGATGCACAAATTCAGTAGCATAGCAGGATGCAAAGCCAATAATGAAAAGAAAATAGTGTACCTCTACACAGATAACAAACACACTAAGAGGGAAATTAGAGAAACGATACCTTTTACGATAGCACCATGGACAATGAAATACCTTGGAATTAATCTAACTGAAGAAATCAAAGATCTTTTCACGGAAAATTACAGTACTCTGAAAAAAAGAGATTGTAGAGGATTTCAGAAATTGGAAAGATAATCCCTGCTCCTGGTTAGGAAGAACCAACATTGTGAAGATAGCCATACTCACAAAATTTTTGTACAGATTTAATGCAATCCCTATCAAACCACCACCAACCTACATCCCAGACCTAGAGAAACTATTCCTAAAATTTATTTGGAACCAGAAAAGACCTACAATAGCAAAGACAATTCTGGGCAACAAAGACAAAGCAGGAGGCATTAAAATTCTTGACTTGAAATTATACTACAAGCTTCTGTGATAAAATCAGCAAGGTATTGGCAATGAAATACATGTGAGGATCAATAGAATAGATTAGAAGATGCAAAGGCCTCTACAAACACACACAGCCACCTGATCCTTGACAAAGGAGCCAAACATGCTTACTGGAAGAAAGATAGTCTCTTTAACAAATGGCTCTGGAAAAACTGGCTCTTGACATGCCATAAATTAAAACTTGATCCAGGTCTATCACCATACACTAAGTCAAAGTCAAAATGAGTTAAAGATCTAAACATTAAAACAGAAACACTAAATATCCTGGAAGAGAAAGAAGGAG
>NW_004524765.1:2170416-2171504 GCF_000260255.1 Octodon degus | reverse complement strand
ATACATACAACATGGGCAAGGAAATGATCCTGAGAAACATCAGAAGGTTTTTGAAACTAGCAGTTAATTGGTAGGATTCCCACCCTGACTAACTATACATGCTGACACCTGTGAAGCAAGCAACTGCACTGAAGATAGCATTGTGTAATAGAAGGGTCACACTTGGAATGCCTGTTATTCTGGTCTTCTAAATACATACTTCTTGTCATGACATACCAATTGTTACCATACTGTCTCACTAGTAAGAGTTTTTTTTTTTTAAATGGGTAATAAATTAAAAAAGACATAAGAAAAAGGTAAAAATAATGTCACAGGACTGTCCTGCTACAATGATATATATGGCTAGATTTCTAAATTTCTGTGTAAAAATGTATAATTCTTTATTCATATTCTTTAAATATTTTTCATTTTTTAAACTTTTATCTCCATATTCTGTAGGGACTTAATGCTTAACATATCAATACTTCATGGAAAATACTTGTTCCATGTCATGCCTAAGATGTTTGATATTCAGACAGATAGTGAGGTTAAGCTCAACTGCCCATGTTGTAGGGTAATAATAATAAGCTTCTCTTCTGGAGGGTTAACAATGTAAGTTTGCAGACCAAAAATTAGAGAAATAGAAGGGCTGCAAGGGCAGCCAACAATTTGACCATAGCCTTTCAAGGTCAGTGAACACTCAGGACATAGGAGAACCTATACTTGTAACATCATGTAACTCAGTTGTGCCCCAAATTTTCTGATCAAGGAGATTATGTGGCCACAAAGCTACATGATCGATGATGTGGAGTGTACCTAAGAAGAATCACCTGGAGAGAAAACATTCTCTCAGGCTTTCACAGAGAGCAAAATGGTGAAGCAATGGCCGTGACTCATCCACATGGCTGACACTGACAAAGGATCTAAAAACTGTGGTACAGGGTTACAGGATAAATCCTGAGGGTACTTGACTGACCTTATCAGATACAAAAGTTACCTTTCTTGTTATACAGGTCTTGCTTTATCTTGGTCTTAACCATCCAGCAGAAAAGTATAAAAATGAAGTATATGAAGTAAAGTCATATTAATATGCTGAGCTGTGAAAGACT
>NW_004524765.1:2157924-2170316 GCF_000260255.1 Octodon degus | reverse complement strand
GTTATACAGGTCTTGCTTTATCTTGGTCTTAACCATCCAGCAGAAAAGTATAAAAATGAAGTATATGAAGTAAAGTCATATTAATATGCTGAGCTGTGAAAGACTCAAGTCAACAACTTCTGTGGATAATAACCCCTTACTACTGTGGACTACTAGACTGTGTTGGATTGTTTTGCTGAATTCATGCACCTATAGTATTTAGATGCCAATGGAATACCAATTTCTGACAGGATTGAAAAAAAAGGGCGATACAAAGGAAGGACCATTTTGTATCTGTATATGCAGAATAGTTAGGATAGATATACAGGTTCTTTCTCTTAATTCAATGAGAAGAAAGATTTTGTACTAATAGTGTTTGGACAGGATATTCTGTTTGCATCTTGTACTATGGATAACCACTAAGAAGACAACAATATACAATGTGTTAATTATTGAAACTGTCCTATGAATCAGTTTTGAAATTGTAAAAAGTAAAATAAAAGAAAAAGAAAAAGAAATTTTTTTAAAAAATTAAGGCTTCAAGTTTATCATTCTTTATAGATGAGTAATACTTCATTATATAAAAATACCACATCTTTTTCAACCATTCCTCAGGTGATGGTCATCTTGGTTGTTTCCAAGATTGGGCTATCACAAATTGTGCTGCTATAAACATAGGTACACATATATCACTATGATATGACATTTTTAGTTCCTCTGGGAAAATTCCCAGTAGGGGGATAGCTGGTTTGAGTGGGATTTCCAGTCCTAGTTTCTTAAGGAGTCTCCACACTGATTTCCATAATGGTTGCACCAGTCTACATTCCCACCAGCAGTGGAGAAGGATTCCCTTTTCCCCACAACCTCTCCAACATTTGTTGTTGGTTGATTTCTTTATGATAGCCATTCTTTCTGGGGTGAGATGGTATCTCAGGGTTGTTTTAATTTGCATGTCAGGAATGGCTAGTGATGTGGAGCATTTTTTCATATATTTATTCACTTATTTAACTTCATCCTCTAAGAAGTGTGTGTTCATCTCAGATGCCCATTTCTGGATTGGGTCTGTAAATTTTGGGGCCCAAATGTTTTTTATTTCTTTATAAATTGGAGAGAGAATACCTTTGTTGGAATGCTTATTAGTTAAGATTTTTTTCCAAGTTTGTGGTTTGTTTTTTCACTTTGTTGGTAATTTCTATTGATTTGCAAAAAAACTTCTCAATAAGAGGAGGTCCCTGTTTTTCAAATCACAAGTATTACTCATGTGATTTGATTTTTGTTCATGAACTCTTTGCCTACCCCTATATCTTCAAGAGTACCTCCTACTTTCTCTTTTAGGAGATTTAGTGTTTCTGTTTTAATGTTTAGATCTTTAATCCATTTTGACATTAACTTAGTGCATGGTGATAGACCTGGGTCAAATTTTGCCTGAAGTATTTTCATAGAAGCAGCCTTGCCTAAATTACCTCATTCCTTACTCCTTCCTCTGCCTTGCCAAAACTTCACAAAAATATAGGAGATCAGGAGACATGCCCAATTTAAGGCAATAAGATCCAGACTATTTGCCCATGCTTAGACATAAATCTCTCTGCCTGAGACTTCACACCTATAAGGTATAGGGGCACCAGGTTCTGGCCATGACCCCACACATATAGAATGTAGGGGCAACCGTGTTCCTGCCAAGTTGCCATAGCAGAAAAAAAAAAAAAAAAAAACACTATAAAAGCAGTTAGAGAACAGAGCACTGGGGAAGGGGAGCACATTGGTAGCCAGCTAATTAATAAAGGCTCTGTAATTCTTTTAACTGGGTCTCCCATGGGAAATATATCCAATCGTAGTCATTGCAGTGGGAAAAAACAAAGACAATGGAGAGAAAATACACAGGAAATAATGTAGTGCAGAGATGCACAGTACAGATGAAAAATGAATTTCAAGGGAGAGAAATCACTGTTGCCTGAGATTAAACTGCTAAATGTTCATTCAAACAAACAAACCAACAAACAAACATGGCTTGGGAGATAGCTGAGCCATCTAAGCACCTGCTTGGCAAGCACAAGGACCTGGTTTCGTTCCCAGTACTGCATGCCATGCTGGCCCCAGAACTCTGTGCCAGCCACTAAAACTGGGCATGGTAGCACACACCTGTAATCCCAACACTGGGGAGCTGAGACAGGTGGATCACTAGGAGTCTGCGCTGCATAGCGAGACCCTGTACCAAATTAATTAATTAATTAATTAATTTTTAAAAAAGATTAAACCAAACAGCCCAAACTACAAATGTCTATCATGTCACAGTAAGTTTGATTTGTACTTTAATTCTTATTGAATAAAAATGCTCTGAGTGTGGATTCCATCAGACCATCTGTTACACTTCAGTGAAAATGCATTTATCACCAAGATGTCTTTCTAATTAGAAAAAAAAAAGGTTTAGGAAGGAATAAAAGGCTTGGAGAAGGCAAGAAAGGACAATGAAGCCTAGGGATAGGGGCAGGAAGAGAGCAGGAGCAGAAGCCCAAGGACACATTTCATCTACTGCATAGTTTGTCCAGAAACTGAAACTACCAAGACTTAAGTCATGTGAGTTCCTGCTCAGTTTCTGTTCAGATGCTGAGAGCTATGTTCACTTTCTAGCACCCAAAAGTCTCTGAAAACAACAGTAACAATAGGATTCATACAGAAAAATGGCTGCTGGAACTCAGCTGTAAAAGAGCCTCCATAAGAAACCATGAGGTGGATAAGCTTTGCCTGTGTGCAAACCTGCAGTGTGCCCTTTACACAAGACTGTGCCTTCATCCCCATAAATCTAATCAGTGAGCTAAAGTTTGATGCTTAAGAAGACAGAGCTAATGACTAGCATTGGTGCACCTCCTTCTTTGATGTGACGTTGAATTCAGTCCAGATGATCAACAAAACAATTGGAGTCTTTCAACTGAAAAGTCGGGGACAGAAAGTGCTTGCTCGAGCTTGTGACTCTTGCTTGCTATAGCTCATGGCACGAATCTCTGCTTCTCGTAGCTCAGAATTAGTGACCCTGCAAAATGGCCTTAATTATAAATTGTGCTTTATCTCTGTTTCTCAGTATTAAGCCTTTCTTCCAGAAAAGCTAGTTTCTTTTTTTAATCTTTTATTATTATTATTATTATTAATTTATAATTTCTAACAAAGACTTTATTTTTTTTACTATTTAAAGTTTCCAATACTAAGAGAAGATATTATACAATGTCTTTTAAATGAATTGTAAGTCAAAAATAGAGTATAAATCTTAGAACAAAAATTAAGATTAAGCAATATTCCAAAAATTAAATACTAATTAATTAACAATTAAATGTTTCAAAATAATTGAACTAAGAAAAACTTTTCATGATCAGAAAAGCTAGTTTCTAAACAGCAAAGAAACAGTGTCTTAGTAGAGCGATAGATATGGAAAGAATCTCAAAGATTCCCTCAGTGAAGCTCCTCACTTTATAGATGAGGAAATCAATGATCAGAAAACAGGTATCGAGGCCGGAGAGATAACTCAATGGAATAAGCACTTGCCTGGAAAGCTCAAGGACCTGAGTTCAATCCCCAGTTCCGCAAAAAAAAAAAAAAAAAAAAAGGTATTGATGAAATTCTCAAAATTAGGAGGCTCTCCTCTTCCTTCTCTCTGGCTGGAAGATCACCAAACCCATAGCTGAGTGAGGGAGTAAATCATGGGTTTTGTGAAAGAACTAAGAGGAGAAAGGAACTGGTGTCCTAGTTCAGTCCTGTATGTTCCCTCCAGAGGTACAAAGAGGAGACGCATGAGACACACTGAGCTCTGCGTCTTGGTCCCTCCCTGGGAAATCTTTAGTCATTTCTTTCTGCAGTCTTTAATGAGCATTATTTTTCTTCTGTCAGGCTCATGCTGATCTCCTGCTCCCTTTCTTTTAAGGCATAGAAGGAGCTACTAAACAAAACCAGATGCAGTGTGAGTTGTAGAAAAGGCCCTAGAAGTTGATCCCAGTTGGTTTTCTATTGGTCAGGAGTCAGGACGGGGTTGAGCTGAGGGGGATGAGGCAGTTGCTGCATGCGCAAAATACTAGAGGGTGCCTAAAACTTGCTACTTACCATAAATAATGTATAATGAGTTATTTAAAAATAAATTGAACCTAATATAACCGTTGATGCACAAATATTAAAATTTTAATTAACAAAGATCTGAGCTTTCATTAGTAGAACTCATGTAACTCTTTACCCTAATCCCAGCTGTAGCTATTTGAATGTTTAGAATGTAAATATTTTATATGTCAAAGATTTTTGTATTAATTTTGATATTCTAAAAATTGAGTTAAAATATTATTTGTCTAGACTGCTGTAGGTTTTTTGTGTCTGCTTCCTAAGTCTTTTGCCTGAAGTTATAGCCTTGCTTGCTTTGCCCTAATCCCAGGTTTGCTTTGTATTCGCCACTGGCCTTCATCAAAGACTCAAAGACAAAGACAAAAAAATGAGGCGCATACAGAATTTACAGTTTAATTCAGTATATATATTTTATTGAAACAGAATATAATTATTCCAGCTCAGCAGTACTGGAAAGATAAATTAACATCTTGCTTCAGGCCTCATTCCTGTGTCCCCAGGTCGGGTCTTCTGCAGGAATGACCAGACCCAGGACAGCTTGAAGAGAACAAGAGGACCGCAGATGCAGGGTTTGTTCTCAAGTCACTTAACATATCCCTGGAAATTAATTGGCCCCAAGGTATCACAAGTGACAAGCACATGCCCCTCCACTGTGGAAGCCTGGTACCTGCAACCAGGATATGCTGTGCCCTCGACGAGATGGCAGACTGTCAGTTTGAACTTTGTCTCACTCTGGAAGCAGAAAATGTTAGAATTATTCAAGCAAGTCATCTTCCTGGGGGAAAGGCAGATGCTATTGAGTTTTTGGGGCCTCTCGTGGATGAAGACATGTTCCTTTTTGCACATGTGATTGGGTTCTCTGATGATCTTTTGCAGGATCATGGCATTGCAGTACCTCACAGGAATATTACTCTTTGGGTAATCCACATTCAAGTGCTCTATGGACGTCATCACTATATTCTCATCTGGTTCCTTTTCCCAGAAGAGAAGCAGCAAGTAAATGAACACCATTAGTATCATCAGGATTGAGATTTCCTTCACATCTATGGCTTTAACTCCTGTTAAGTAGTGGAGACAAAAGGAGCACAAGGCAATCAGGTTCCTCTTGCTCTCACCCCTGGGAACACCCCTCACTCATTTTGTTTTCTTCACTCTGTTATTTAAAATCATGTCTACCCTACAAGGTCTCACTGTAGGCACAGCTACCTCTTAAAGTCCTCTCGGGCTACTTCAACTCCCAGAGTTTGGTATCAACTAGTCTGTCATAATTCCCTTTGTCTCTGCATGCTCCTCAATAGCAAGTACATTTCCTGTTACTCCCCAAGCTTTGAAAATGCTTAACATGGATCTTGATATACAAAAGGTACTGAAAACTATCCAGGACAGACTCTTTCCCAATGTTCAGTGACTTCTTTCCCCTCAATTTTCTCAGCCTGAATTCCCCCCAGTTCTGCATGGTTTTGGTGATGCCTACTCCTCTCTTCTTCCTAGTTCCTTCCTTGTGTCTGTCCTGCTTGATCTGTGTGAGCGCCTCTTACCTGTCATTGTCCTTGCTGCTCTCACAGGTAACATGGCCCCTAGACCTAAGAAAGTCTCTTGTGTCTCAGTGTTCCTGGTGCTGACTGATAGGGAGCAACTTGTGTGGAGAGGGCAAGAGCAGAAGGAACAGAAAGGGAGGGGCTATGAGCAATGTGCTGGGCGCACTGGCAGGAAGAGGAGTTACCTCCAGAGGGTGAGGCAAGCCAGGCAGCTCTCAAATAGGTCCTTATTAAGCAAGTAGGAACCATCAAAGCATTCAAGGAAGCCCTCATATGTGTCAGCCACACTATTTCCCATTTCCTACATTTTCAATCAGTCCTGCCTACAAACCTGTGGAAAAGCTATTCTTTGAATTTCACTGATAAAGAAATGCATGGCAGAAAATTTGAAGTGACTGTGAGAAGTTACACAGTACTGGACCCTTGAATTCCAGTTTCAGTGAGTTTCTTCACACAGGCTGTCTAGGAGGAGGAAAAACATTCTCTGGCATTAACATTAGCCTTGATAAGGTTCTAGGCTTCTGAAGAGTATAGAAGTAGTTTCCAAACTCTGGTAAACATTGGAAACATCTGAGGATTTTTTAAAAAGTGTTAATTTCAGGGGCTGGGGAGATAGTTCAGTGGAATAAATACTTGCCTGGCAAGCACAAGGTCCTGAGTTCGATCCTTAGTACCACCAAAGGAAAAAAAAAAAGTGTTAATTTCCCTACATTTACCTATGACATGCTTGAGAAACCTTCATGGAAAGTAAGTGGATGAAGGCTTAGTAAAAACATAGTGGCTTAAGGTCTTGAGACAATAGAAATTTTATTTCTTTCATGTCTTATTAAGTTGATATGGGAATGGAAAATTCACTTATATTAGGTCTTGTTCTAAAATCTCCTCCCTCTCTCCATCTGTCTCTCTTCCTGCTCCCCTTCTATGCTGGGGGTCAAACTTGGGGCCTAGAACATGCTAAGCAAGCACTACCTTTGGAGACACATCTAAAACATCTAGTTAGCACATACCTGTATCTTTCTAATTGTAGGAAGGACATGGCTATTGAGTGGACAATTGTCTAGGAAGGACAGAGCATTATAGAAAAGACCTCAGAGAGAGCATCTCTTTCTCTACAATAAAAACATAACTTCAGACCACAAAGTGAACCAGCAAGACGTTATTATGTACTTCCCAAAAGCTTTTGTTCTGAGTCAAACCCTTTCATGATTCAAGCCATCCTGCTTTGCATATCATTGTAGGCAGGGTTTACAGAGGAAAAGATTTAATACAGGACATATAACTTAGAGGGTCATTGTATAGTTGTCACCCAAAGAGTCAAATGCAAAGGAGATCGGTCCACTAGAGACCTAAAGAATCCAGCCAAGGCCTGGATCCCATTACAATGTCCTGCATGAGTCCAGCTAAAGAAACAGAGCCCATGGCAGAGTCCTCCACAAGCTCAGCTGAAGGCCAAGAGCCCAAGACAATGTCTCATGCATGTCTGTATGAAGGAGCTACACTGGGAAGGCCCAAAGATGGGTTGGTGGGAGCAAGAAGGTCTGTGACAGCAGCAGGAAGGATCTGTGCCAGCAGGCTGAGGATCTGCACAGGAACCAGGAAGTGGCACACTCAGGGTAAGCACCAGAGCTTCCTGAGAAGAACCACAGCTGTCCTCAGCAACAGCAAGCACCTGAGCTCCTCAGATGATGAGAACAACCGAATTCACATCAGGAAAGCCACCATGACAAGCTTCTCCAAGAGAACCTACCATGGTCCTTCTTCCCTTCCAAGTTCTCCTTTTCTACTGTTGACAACAATGCTCATGTGGGCCTTCCATGCCCAGCACCATGCTGATTCAGTTCAGCTGTGTGTTACAAACTGACAATTAGTTAGTCCACCTCACATATGTATTGCACAGTGCCACAAAGATATAAGTGCATAATTAATTTTTGCAAATTTTCTAATTAGCAAAATTTTATTTGTATACCATGTTGCAGAAACAGCTCTACAGAATAAGGGGAAGTATATGCATGTTCTGTAACATGTTCAATATTTGCTATGAGAACTTACAAGTGGCTGAACTTAGATGCAGTACTGAATCTACAAGCAGGGAAGCAAGCCCTGCAATGAAAGATACTCCAGCTGAGGCAATTGAGCCCATCCCTGAACACTTCAGAGTCCCCGCCAAACCAGAGTTAAGACTAACTCCACCTCCAACCTTCAGCCATCACCAGCCTACTCTTTGCTACTATAAATTCTACCTTATTTTTAATTTTATTTTATTCCTTTTAATGGTACAGGATCTCACTCTGCAGCTCACACTTGTAGTGATCCTCCTGTTTTCATCCTCCCCAGCACTGGGATTACCTTACTTTATTACTGGTTTTTTGAGATAGAATCTCACTATGTAGTTAATTAGTTAATTAGTTAGTTAGTTAGTTTTTTTGACTCAGGGGCCTGCTATCCAGTGCAGGCTGGCCTTGAACTTGCTATGCTGCTCAGGCTTTCCTTGGACTCATAGCATTCCTCCTGCCTCAGCCTCCAAAGTGCTGAGTTACAGGCATGTACCATCACACTCAGTCTTCTACCTATTTTAGATTCCACATAGAAGTGTGGTCATTTGGTATTTGTCTTTGTGTGTCTAGCTTATTCTACACAGCATGATGTCTTGCAACTTCATCCTTGAACTAATTTGTAAATTTGTTTCACAATAACCTCTCTTTTCTTGAAAATGCATTTTTATGAATGATGTACATAAAACTGAAAAACATGAAATTCCCATATTGAAAAAAATGGGACTGGAAGGAAGCTGCCGAGTGTAACTTTGGAGGGCTGATTCATGGCCTCCCAGCAGCCTCAGCAATTCCTTATGTGGTCACTTTCTGGCTCCCGTAGATTTAAAACAAGCATAAAGTGGTGGGGGGTTTAAGTAAAATCTTTAGGAGATTTCACTTAATTAATAAAAAATAAGATAATCCCAGTGTTGGGGAGGCTACTAATTATAAACACACAAACGCAGTCCTGACTCATACCTATTTACTCGCAGAAGGCAATCCCTGCAACCTGCCTCTGTAACCAACAGTCCAGCCCAGCCCAGCCTCTCTATTCACCAACCAATAGATGAACCCCAACTGCTAAAGAGCATCTTCATTTCTGAACAGCTGTGCCCATCCACAATAAAACAAAACCACAAGTACAGGGAATACTCCACATCCAGATGACTGCTGGGGTGCAGAAGGAGTGCCGCATCCCAGGACCTGGGCACAGCACCAGGAAGCACTTTGCCTGGACCTCAGAAGGGTCTGCCTCTTACCTCCGCAGGAGGAGTAGCCTATATTTCTCAAATTCCTTAATTAGCTGTGTTCCTTTAGGACCTTTGGAAACCAGGGTCCAGAAGATGAGTGGGCTGGGAATCCAGTTTACCCCGAAGGCTCTAGAGTCACATAAAGGAGGGAAGTGAGACTCTCTGAGTGCATAGGAAGAAGGCTGAGGCGTGCACTGTGCAAACTCTGGGCCTGGTAAAGAGGAAAGTGTCTGACTCACCATTTCTGTGTATTAGGGATCAAGCCCAAGGCCTCTGCCCAGAGCTCCATCCAACCGGCTCTTTAAAAAATAATCTTTTTTTTATTTTTGTTTTTTGAGTCAGAGTGTAATTCACTGAATTGCCCAGGCTAAACTCAAACTTGAGCTCTCCCTACTTCAACCTCCCCGAGTGCTGGAATTGCAGCGTGCGCTCCCATGCCCCGCAGTCGTCCCCATTTTCTAATCCCCCTTTCCTGTTTTTCTGTCACCTGTAAGCCACCTTGGAGCACTACACTCAAGACTAAGATGATGGAAGCACTTTGGAGCCAGCATCTGGTTTCTTTCCTCCCGGTTCCTGCTTACTTAGGCGCCTTCCAAACATTTTTGCTCGTTGCTCTGATGAGAAAGCCAGGCGTTTCTGTGTGACTGTGGCAGAAGGTCGGGCTCTGCACTGGCTCACACAGCTCTAAAGCGCCCAGGGTAAGCTGACGCACCGCACCGCGCAGTGCTTCCAGTTGTAACACATCTCTTCCAGGAGGGTTTGTTTTAAGTTAGTCACTCTCCATAGCGGCCGTAAGAGATCTGCTCCCTGCTTCCTGTTCGTTCCTGGTTAGCTGCCCTGGAAGGGCAGCCCGGCTTTCTCTCACACGTACTGTGGGGTCTGAGGCCTGGAGCTGGGCGCCCTCTTTCCCCAGGGCAGGGCCCAGTAGCTCTCGGATCACAAGATATTTTGGAGTGGAGAAGTATTTGGGTAAAAGATGTCAGATTGTGTCCTCTCTGGGGCACTGACTGCCTGAGCGATCTTGAGAAGTCACATTCCTTCGCAGTGTCAGTTTCTCCATCTCTAAGATGGAGGCAGGAGGAAATAATAAAGGAAGACTATTCGGTCCCTCTCTGCTGTTACAAACTAAGGTGCTGAACTTAATTTAAATGGAGTCCTCGGCTAGTCTCTTGGTTATTCTCCTGCACATGTGTACAAGCTCTGTTTCCCTGCACACTGAGGGGACAGGGAGCGACCTCTGACTCCCATCCTGTGGTGCCAGTGCACGCTGGGGAGGCAGGGAGGAGGATTCTGAGTATCAGACCCAGAAGGAGGAGCTCTGATTTAGGAGTGTGGGGTATTCTTGTGAAAGACCTAGGGAACTCGGTTGGATCAAAGGAACGTGGCTTTAGATTGAGAACAATAACTTTTGGTTGGGGAGGGGAGATGAGGTGCTGTGTGTGTGTGGTGGGGGGGTTCATCAATTACTTTGTTAACAGCAGAGCTGTTTTCTAGACAACTTGCTTACTGAAGGATTTGTGCAGCACTCTCCTAAGCTGCTGGACACTCATCTAGCTTCCCTCCTGCTACTTCCCTGTCCCCTTGTCCAAGTGAAGACATCAGTCGGGGGCCTGCACACACCCAAGAACAAGTTGCTCCTAATCCTGGACAGGACAGATTCTGAAGGCTGTCTCTCTTGGCTGCTCGTGATAGCTCCAGGCTCTGCACACCCAGAATACTGTTCTTCCTTGAGGAGGAACCAAGCTATTTCTTGTTTTATAATTTCCCTGTGTCCCCCAAATGACTGCTACCTGGACACAGCCCAAGAAGAACCAGCCATCCTGACCGGGCCTCTCTAATAGATACTTGCTAGGCCTGTTTAGATGTTATACTTCTAAGGCTGCTTTAATTACATGCTCCGGGCTGAGCACTACCCTCTCTGAGCTCTGATTACAGAAGGACCATTAGTCAAGTCTCCCCCAGGGCACCTCCCCAATGGTCACGTCTTCCACTGCACATCCAGGCCCTGCTCTCTTCTCTGATCCAGTTCCAGCTTCACTGAACATCAGATAAAACTCCTTGAAAGAGATGAATGATTTTTTCCCCATTCCAAAGGGTCCCCAAGTCTCTCAAGAACCCAGGAGTGTTTGAAATGAATAAAACAAACAAACAGCCTCCCTACCCGGAAGAGACCAGCCAGGCAGGATAAGCAGCTGTGAAGAGTTGCAAAAGTGGGTTCCTGACTCACAGCATAGCTGTTAGTCAGCTGATGGGACCCAGTGCCAAGCACAGTGCCTAGAATATAGAGATGCTCAATAAAAATTGAGTGAATGGAGAATGTATAGATGAATAGCCTAAAAGAACTGTATTTGGCACGTAACTGATATAGGAAATGCTATAGGGCCTCCAATTATGATATAGGAGAAATGTTATAACTCCCAACCTGCTGGATGTTTGGTATGCCAAGTTTGTGTTCTCCAAAGTCAAAGAATAAATTCCAGGAACAACAGAGGTTAAGAGTAGGAAACTTTATTGAGGGAAAGATAGCTCCCACCCGAGAAAGACAGGAGGATACCCAGAAAGTGAGTGGCCAAGTACCTCGCTTCTCAAGGGAAGTTTATAGAGCACACCCATGTGGGAGCAACATGGGCTACAGCTATGATCAACCTATAAGATTGTAAGTATGGTTGCTTAGGTAACATTGATCTAATGGGGAAGCAAGTCACATGGCAAATACACATGGAAAGAACAAGGAACTGTCCAGGAAGGGATGCATCTGAGGGTTTTGGTCACCCACTGAGATGGCTGATGTCTCTCCAGATTTTATTGGAGCTGGTGTTACCACTTTCTTAGGCCTGATGGTTCATCTTCATCTTGAGGCCTGGCCTCCAGCAGATGCACTTCTAGCCACAGTGTAATAAATTTTCATCTTTGTGCTGACTCTCCAGGAGCCAGGATGATAGCTCAGTGGCTTAGGTCCCAGCTTGGCAAGCACAAGGTCCTGAGTTCATTCCCTGGTACAAAAAAGAGAGAAGTATCTGACTCTCTCTGGGGCCTATATGTCTACCTAGCTTAGCAGTCTATAATATAACTGTTGTAACAGAAAGCTTCCTTTATAAAACTCAGTCATCTTTTTCTGAGATGGGTCTCTCTAGCACTGCATGAACATAGGACCAAGAAGCTCAGTGGAAGGTGAAAGTTGTTAATTCACCTCTACTTACTATTCAAGGCCTTACATTCCTTATGGCTCCTCTGAGTCCCTCACTTCAGTTGCTAGTGGTGCTGCTCTGCACTCTTCCCCCTCCTTAACCACTGGTGTAGTCCAGGTAGTTCAAGTTAGGTGCATGAACACCATTTCCCCAGACAACAGCACAGCTTTCTCTTTTATTTTAATTGTTGTGTGTGGGGGAAGTACTTTGGATCGAACTCAGGACCCTGCACTTGCCAAGCAGTCACCTATGCCACCCATCTACCTCCCTGTCTATTTCATTTTAAAGAGAAAAAATATATAGGGAGCC